>NC_141691.1:712401055-712972330 GCF_964263255.1 Lissotriton vulgaris
TCGTCCCGGGCCATCTGGTCGCCTGGCTGTGTGACCAGATGGCCCTGCAGGCAGGTTGACCAGATGGCCCTGCGGGCTGGGTGACCAGATGGCCCTGCGGGCTGGATGGCCAGATGGCCCTGCGGGCTGGGTGACCAGATGGCCCTGCGGGCTGGCGGCCGGGCTAACTCCAACTTTTGTCCCTCCCCAGAGTTCTGTAAGCCTTATAGTCGAGAAAAATAGGCTCCCCGTGCAGGCAGTCTGGGGAGTGGACGTGGCCTGGGCTTAACCTTCCTTGGGTCCCGCCAAGGGTCCGTGCGCTGGGGACGGGGCTTCCAGGGAGGCTCTTCCCGGCCTGGCTAGGGTTCGGAAGGTGGGACCGGGCCCAGGGCTTGAACTCCGTCCGTCCGGCCCGGGGTGCGTGAACCCCCCCATCCTGCAAGCCATCAGAGGGTCCGGGCGCTGGGGACGGGGCTCCACCGGGGCCCGGGGAGGCTCTCCCCGGTCTGGCTAGGGTTTGGAAGGTGGGACCGGGCCCGGGGATTGAGCTCCGTCTGGCCGGGCCTGGGGTGCGTGAGCCCCCGTCCTGTAAGCCATCAGAGAGTCCGGGCGCTGGGGACGGGGCTTCACCAGGGCCCAGGGAGGCTCTCCCTGGCCTGGCTAGGGTTCGGTAGCTGGGACCGGGCCCGGGACTTGAGCTCCGTCCTGCTGGCACCGGGGTGGTGAGTCCCCCATCCTGCAAGCCATCAGAGTGTCCGGGCGCTGGGGACGGGGCTCCACCGGGGCCCAGGGAGGCTCTCCCCAGCCTGGCTAGGGTTCAGAAGCTGGGACCGGGCCCGAGGCTTGAGCTTCGTCCGGCCGGCCCCGGGGTGCATGAGCCCCCCGTCCTTCAAGCCATCAGAGGGCCCGGGCGCTGGGGACGGGCTCCACCGGGGCCCAGGGAGGCTCTCCCAGGCCTGGCTAGGGTTCGGAAGCTGGGACCGGGCCTGGGGCTTGAGCTCCGACCATCCGGCCCTGGGGTGCCTGAGCCCCCCCCGTCCTGCAAGTCATCAAAGGATCCGGGTGCTGGGGACAGGGGTCCATTGGGCAGGCGGGAGCCCTCCAGCAGAGGCTCGGGGCAGGCAGATTGGCATCATTTCGGTCCGGCCATCTGGTCGCCCCCCTCTCGCCTCGGCCATCTGGTCGCCCCCAATGCTTTCCTATGGCGCAACCAGATGGCCAGGCTTCCGTGGAAGTCATGATTAGGTGCCATTCGCCTCCTGGATCCAAGGTAGGGCTCCAGGAAGTCGGGCACATTTGCGCCCTGGGTCCCCTCTGTCACCTCGAGTGCACGGATTACAAGAAAGGGGGGTAATTTTCCTCCGGTTTACTAGGGGCAAGGGTATGCCCGGACACCCTCCTGGGGCTGGTGGTTCCCTGCCGGGGACCAGATGGGCTGTGTTCCCGGGCAACACCTCCCAGGCGTCTGGGGCTCCCTCCTCTGGCCCGCAGCGTGGCAAAGTACCCGGGACGGGCTCCATGGGTCCTGGGCCCTGCAACCCCGGAGCCTCGCAGCTCCGGGGCCCTGCACCCCCAGAGCCCTGCAGCCCCGGAGCGCTGCAGCCCCGGAGCCCTGCAGTCCCTGGAGCCCTGCAGCCCCGGAGACCCGGAGACCCGAAGCCCTGCAGCCCCGGAACGTGGGCAAGCGGGAGCCCTACCACGAAGGACTCAGGATGGGCAGATGGGGAGTCCTTTCGGTCCCAGCCATCTGGTCGCCCCTCTCACCTCAGCCATCTGGTCGCCCACAATGTTTTCTTATGGAGCGACCAGATGGCAGGACTTCCCTGGAAGTCCCGATGGGGTACCATTCGCCACCCGGATCCCAGCCAGGGCTTCGGGAGGTCGGGTACGTTCGCACCTAGGGTCCCCTGAGCCTCGTGGTGTTCACTTGTTCCCAGAAAGAGGGGTAGCCTTCCTCCGGATTACTAGGGACAAGGTACTCTGGGACCCCTCTCGGCATAGCGGTCCTCAGCTGGCAGCTGGACGGTCCAGGATGCCGTCCAGCCCCGGGTCCGTCCCTGGGTCTGCCGCGTGGCAGGATGCCCTGGATAGGGTCTGGGAGGGCCCGGGCCTGGGGTCCCCGTCCCCCAAGGCCTGCCCCACTTCCCGGGACAGTGGGGGTTCCGTTGTGCCTGGAGAGCGTGGCTGGGTTCAGGAGCTCCAGCCGTGGCTCCGTCCTGGGTCCTGCCGCATGGCAGGGTGCCCGTGACGGGGTCTGGAGGGCCCGGGGAGGCTTCTCCTGCGCTTCTGGGCCTGAAAACCCCGGCGGGGTCCAGGGGCCCCACTGGGCCCCGGGTGGGGTGCTCCAGCCCAGGGCCCTGTCCCCGGCCTAGGGCCCTGTCCCCCGGCCTGCCGCACTGCCAAAGGCCCGGGACAGGGTTCTGTGGTGCCCAGGAAGCCTCCCCGTGCTTGGCTGGGTTCAGGAGCTCCGTCCGGTGCCCCTGAGGGCCCCTGGGAGGGTGTCCTCCCCACCAGGGGGTCCGTCCTCGGTCCTGCAACATGGCAGGGTGCCTGGGACGGGGTCCAGAGGGCCGGGGGTAGGCTTCCCCTGCGCCTCCGGGGCTGGGAGCCCCGGCTGGGTCCAGGGGCCCTGCCGGGCCCCGGGTTGCATGCTTGGGCCATGGGCCCTGTCCCCCCGGCCTGCCTCACTGCCAAAGGCCCAGGACGGGGGTTCTGTGGTGCCTGGATAGCCTCCCCTTGCGCGGCTGGCTTCAGGAGCCCAATCCGGGGCCCCTGAGGGCCCCGGGGAGGGTGGCCTCCCCACCCGGGGCTCTGTCCTGGGTCCTGCCGCGCGGCAGGATGCCTGGGATGGGGTCCGGAGCATCCAGGCGGCTTCCCTTTTGTGCCCGGCCATCTGGTCACCCAGATCCCCTCGGCCATCTGGTTGCCCGGATCCCATCGGCCATCTGGTCACCCGCAATGCTTTCCTATGGGGCGACCAGATGGCCGGACTTTGCTGGAAGTCCTGATGAGGCGCCATTCGCCTCCCAGATCCCAGCCAGGGCTCCAGGAGGTCCATGCACCACTGAGTACCCCTGGGCATAATGGATGAAAGCATGGCAAACTGGGTGCAGGCCTATGGCACAACAAAGCACACTGCCTGGCTTCAAAATGGCCCCTAGACCCCCACCACATGGCCAGGCCCTGCCTGTACCAGTCCTCAAAATGGCCCCCACCCACATGGACAGGCCCCATCAACACCCCAAAAAATCGAAAAACACACAAAAATCACCACAATCCAATGCCATCCATGCCCTCCATGATGTTTACATTAAAAAGACCCCACAGAAAGACTCAGTCCATGCACCACTGAATACCCCTCGGCAAAAGGCCCCAACAACAGCCCAAAAATCGAAAAACACGCAATAATCACCACAATCCAATGCCAATTATGCCCTCAATCATGTTCAAATTCAAGACTGTTCTCTTCAGTAAGCTGTGAGATAGTTAGCAGTTTTGTATACCTCTATTTTGTACACTTTGATCTCTGTACCACTCCTCTCTCACATCTCGTTTTCTTTTTCTTATATAACATTCTCTATTTTTACCTCTTTTACAGATTCTTTTGTAGCTCTGATCATTACCACCAATTTTTTGTTTCACTTTAGTATACTGCATTGTCTTACTTTATTTATCCTTTTCACTTCGTTATACATTTTGTTTTATTATTGCTCTTGTATGCTCCGATATTTATGTTATCATTCACCATGTTTCACCGCTTCCCCATTTCACTTGTTCCCGTAGTCCGCCTTTGATGCAGACTACCTTTTCACTTTTTAAACACTCGCACGCGCATGCGTGGCGTCTTCCGGGTTCCTCCTACTAGCGGAGCCTGTTTTTCGCCGACACACGGAGTACGCCGGTTCACTTTTCCATTGCTGACATAATCGCGGTAAGACCCGTTGTCTCACCCATTGTGGCACGGTGAACTTCTTGTATGCCAACGCTAGGTTCGGGTTCTATATTATTTTGCTTATTCACACGCATTTTCTCGAATAACCACTGGGCACGTTATCTGATTTATTTTTACGCTTTTGGGACTTACACTTTTCACAAATCTTCGTTCTGTTCAGGGCGCCACCAATTGTTTGGGTGCACGTCAGTGATCACTTTTGTCATCTTGGTTTTCTCACTCTTACAGTTGGTTTTCACCTTCTAAAGTCTTTAGCACATTAGGTCATTAAGCATGTACTTTATTTACTTCATTTCTTCTCTTCTTGTATTCCGCGCCCCACATGTTCCACCTATACTCAGTAGTCCTATTTTCTTTTCAATTTACAGACCCCCTGAGGAAGCGCACTGCTGTGCGAAATGCATTGGGGAATCTAAAATTTTTGTGGACCGTATACATGATATACAAGCATTATTGATGTTCAAAACTATCAAGTTGTGACTGTACAATCATATGAAATCAATATGATATTCAAATAAATGAATTGTCAAAAATGACAAACACTTTGGAGTAAAGATTTACCTTCTTTCCGAAATACATTGGGAACACATGTGCACACTCTATGCTCAAGAGTACTACTAGTTTTGTCTTACTCGCTGTAAGATTTTCCTATTCTTCAATGGTCAGCACCTCGGGACCCAGGAGGTGAACACTTGTAGTACCTTCAAACATTATAAAGTGATTACAACTTTTGAATTTTTTACAAAGGAGTGCAGCGGTTTTTCTTTCATTTCTACAAATTCAAGACACCCCACAGAAAGACTAGGCCCATGCACTACTGAGTACCCCTGGGCATAATGGATGAAAGCATGACAGACTGAGTGCAGGCCTATGGCACAACAAAGCACACTGCCTGGCTTCAAAATGGCCCCTAGACCCCCACCACATGGCCAGGCCCTGCCTGTACCAGTCCTCAAAATGGCCCCCACCCACATGGACAGGCCCCATCAACACCCCAAAAACATCGAAAAACACACAAAAATCACCACAATCCAATGCCATCCATGCCCTCCATGATGTTTACATTAAAGAGACCCCACACAAAGACTCAGTCCATGCACCACTGAGTACCCCTGGGCAAAAGGCCCCAACAAAAGCCCAAAAATGTAAAAACACACAAAAATCACAACAATCCAATGCCATCCATGCCCTCAATCATGTTCAAATTCAAGACACAACACAGAAAGACTAGGCCCATGCACCACTGAGTACCCCTGGGCATAATGGATGAAAGCGTGGCAGACTGGGTGCAGGCCTATGGCACAACAAAGCACACTGCCTGGCTTCAAAATGGCCCCTAGACCCCCACCACATGGCCAGGCCCTGCCTGTAGCAGTCCTCAAAATGGCCCCCACCCACATGGACAGGCCCCATCAACACCCCAAAAACATCGAAAACCACACAAAAATCACCACAATCCAATGCCATCCATGCCCTCCATGATGTTTACATTAAAGAGACCCCACAGAAAGACCCAGTCCATGCACCACTGAGTTCCCCCGGGCAAAAGGCCCCAACAACAGCCCAAAAATCGAAAAACACGCAATAATCACCACAATCCAATGCCAATTATGCCCTCAATCATGTTCAAATTCAAGACACCCCACGGAAAGACTAGGCCCCTGCACCACTGAGTACCCCTGAGAATAATGGATGAAATCATGGCAGACTGGGTGCAGGCCTATGGCACAACAAAGCACAATGCCTGGCTTCAAAATGGCCCCTAGACCCCCACCACATGGCCAGGCCCTGCCTGTACCAGTCCTCAAAATGGCCCCAACCCACATGGACAGGCCCCATCAACACCCCAAAAAATCGAAAAACACACAAAATTCACCACAATCCAATGTCATCTATGCCCTCCATGATGTTTCCATTAAAGAGACCCCACAGAAAGACTCAGTCCATGCACCACTGAGTACCCCTGGGCAAAAGGCCCCAACACCCAAAAACACACAAAAATCACCACAATCCAATGCCATCCATGCCCTAAATGATGTTGAAATTCAACAAAACAGTTGTATCATGCACCCATAACTAACCCTGTTCCTACTGGATACAAAGGCTACCCACAATATATTTTATTTTATGTTCTGAAAAAGTTTCACAATTGTAGTTGCAGCAACTGTAATGCCCCAAACAAACAACATCAACTTACTTGTGAAATTTCTAATCCAAAAGTGATCCAAAGAAAGTCAAAAAGGCCTCAAATCCAAATATCCAGCAGCATCCACAAAAAGTCATCCTTCCAGGTCAAGATCCAAATCAAAGTGACCAGGACATGAACAAAGCACAGGGAGGAGCCTGCTGGACAGGAACAGGAAGTTGGAGACTGTGGGGCACTTCATTCCTCCTATCCCCCCCAAAATGAACTCCTTGCAAAAAAAGTGCAGGCAAATGTCAACCTGAGGAGTTATTCTGATAAAAATCATCATTTTCAGAAGGTTTATGCTGCCTGCTGGTGGATTTCTTGTGCAGAATTGCAAATTTTGCAATTTCGTGAGTGCGAGATTGTTGTTGCCCGCCGCTTCTACGTGTTCGCAATTGTTTACTCCCGCGATGGGTGATCACGAGCCTTTATGACGTACTCGCGTTGACAAACTCTCGCTGTGCAAGGTGGCGGGCGCAATGACGTAATCGCGGACGACAATCTCCCGCGGGATCACGCAGCAAGATCCAAAATGGTGCAGCACACGCAAATATGGAGAAAAACATCTCTTCAAACGCTGAATGACGGTAAGTGAACGTGGCGCGCCGCAATATTGTATTTGTCAAGCACGACCAAGCAAAAAAATCTGCTGCGTGCGAATTTGCGAATTTTCGGCCAATTCGCGAGAATTTGCGGATCGCGAATTTGCTGAAAATCCGCAAATTCCGCAAGCGGAACTGATTTTACGCCCATGCTTAGTGTCCAGACAGCTTCCCTTTCGTGCCCGGCCATCTGGTCTCCCAGATCCCCTCGGCCATCTGGTCGCCCGGATCCCCTCGGCCATCTGGTCGCCAGCAATGCTTTCCTATGGGGCGACCAGATGGCCAGACTTCCCTGGAAGTCCCGATGAGGTGCCATTTGCCTCGGGGATCCCAGCGAGGGCTCCAGGAGGTCGGGTACTTGGCCGCCTTAGGTCCCCTCTGTCACCTCGTGTGCACCGATTACAAGAAAGGGGGGTAATTTTCCTCCGGATTACTAGGGAGAGGGTCAGTCAGACCTCCGTGAGGTCTGGCGATTCTGAATCAGGGGAAGGCGGACCTGGGCCCGCCCGCCGGGGGCCCCCAGGGGCCCGGGGACGCTCCTGCCTCTCAGCCCCTTGCCGATGGTCGTTTTTCTCCGAGTTTGCTCAGGCTGACCTCTGTGAGGTCCGGCCATGCTGAGAGGGGGAAGGCAGTCCTGCGGCCCACCCGCTGGGGCCCCCAGGGGCCCGGGCACACTCCTGCCTCTCAGTCCCTTGCCGATGGTTGTTTTTCTCCGAGTTTTCCCAGGCAGTCTTCCGTGAGGTCTGGCCATGCTGAGAGGGGGAAGGCAGCCCCGGGGCCCACCAGCCGGGGCCCCCAGGGGCCCGGGGACGCTCCTGCCTCTCAGCCCCTTGCTGATGGTCATTTTTCTCCGAGTTTTCTCAGGCAGTCCTCTGTGAGGTCTGGCCATGCTGAGAGGGGGAAGGCAGCCCCGAGCCCACCCTTCGTTGCCCTCAGGGGCCCGGGGATGCTCCTGCCTCTCAGCCCCTTGCCGATGGTTGTTTTTCTCAGAGTTTGCTCAGGCAGACCTCCGTGAGGTCCGGCCATGCTGAGAGGGGGAAGGCAGTCCTGGGGCCCACCTGCTGTGGCCCCCATGTGCCCGGGGTTGCTCTTGCCTCTCAGCCCCTTGCCGATGGTCCTTTTTCTCCGAGTTTGCTCAGGCAGACCTCCGTGAGGTCTGGCCATTCTGAGAGGGGGAAGTCAGTCCTTGGGCCTGCCCGCTGGGGCCCCCAGGGGCCCGGGGATGCACCTGCTTCTCAGGCCTCTTGCCGATGGTCTTTTTTCTTGGAGTCTGCGTGCCCCGGCAGCAGGCATGCAGGGGTTGCTAAGCCAGTGTACACCCCCTGTGCAGGGTTGCCTGCCAGGGGATGCTCCGGCTGTACTCTGATCGATTGGGCACTCTCGGTCTATTTAGGGATGGACTGCTTGGCCAGCCTCGGCTGTTGTTTCAAGCAAAGAGCTTCCACCCTGCATGGACTGTCTGACTAGGGAGGGCCTGCCGCATGGCGGTTAGGTCGTTCACCCTACCCAGAAGAGCGAAGGCTGAGCGGCCCTAGCAGCTCGTGGCCCCCAGTGGTCTGACCCGAGCGGAAGGGGCAGGTGGTGCCAGGCCCTCGGATGCTGCCTGGCTGGCAGGTCTGTGGGCCCTCTGTGCCACGCTGTCACTCCTCTCGGCCCAGCACGTTTCCACAGAAGCTTGAAACAACTGTTCCGAGGGGTGCCGCTGCCGCCAGCCTCCGGCACCCCTGCATCTCTCTCACGCTGCACCTCGGCCTGCCTTTCCCTCCCGGGGGAGATGGCTGGGCCTGCCGGTGCCCATGTGACCGGCGCACCTCTCTACACCCCTCCAGTGAGCCCTCCTGCCCAGGTGGGTGGGCTCCTTCCCCTGACAGGCTTCCGAGAGATGGAGGTTGCACGAAGGTCGCCGGTCAGGGAGATGGACACGCGGCTCCCACCCCGTTGTCAGGTGCAGCTACCTGGTTGATCCTGCCAGTAGCATATGCTTGTCTCAAAGATTAAGCCATGCACGTGTAAGTTGACCCTGCCGGTACAGTGAAACTGCGAATGGCTAATTAAATCAGTTATGGTTCCTTTGATCGCTCCATCTGTTACTTGGATAACAGTGGTAACTGCTTTGGTGACTCTAGATAACCTCGGGCCGATTGAAATGAGTACACTTTAAATCCTTTAACGAGGATTCACAGGAGGGTGAGTCTGGTGCCAGCAGCCATGGTAATTCCAGCTCCAATAGCGTATATTAAAGTTGCTGCATTTAAAAAGCTCGAAACGTTTACTTTAAAAAAATTAGTGTTCAAAGCAGGCCGGTCGCCTGAATACTTCAGCTAGGAATAATGGAATAGGACTCCGGTTCTATTTTGTTGGTTTTTGGAACTGGGGCCATGATTAAGAGGGACGGGCGGGGGCATTCGTATTGTGCCGCTAGAGGTGAAATTCTTGGACCGGCGCAAGACGAACCAAAGCGAAAGCATTTGCCAAGAATGTTTTCATTAATCAAGAACGAAAGTCGGGGGTTTGAAGACGATCAGATACCATCGGTAGTTCCGACCATAAACGATGCCTACTAGCGATCCGGCGGCGTTATCCCCATAACCCGCCGAGCAGCTTCCGGGAAACCAAAGTCTTTGGGTTCCGGGGGAAGTATGGTTGCAAAGCTGAAACTTAAAGGAATTGACGGAAGGGCACCACCAGGAGTGGAGCCTGTGGCTTAATTTTGCTCAAGACAGGAAACCTCACCCGGCCCGGACATGGAAAGGATTGACAGATTGATAGCTCTTTCTCGATTCTGTGGGTGGTGGTGCATGGCCGTTCTTAGTTGGTGGAGCGATTTGTCTGGTTACTTCCGATAACGAACAAGACTCCTCCATGCTAACTAGTTACACGACACCCAGTGGTCGGTGTCCAACTTCTTAGAGGGACAAGTGGCGTTCAGCCACACGAGATCGAGCAATGACAGGTCTGTGATGCCCTTAGATGTCCGGGGCTCACCCGGCTCAGTACAAGAGGAACCGCAGGTTCAGACATTTGGTGTATGTGCTTGGCTGAGGAGCCAATGGGGCGAAGCTACCATCTGTGGGATTATGACTGAACGCCTCTAAGTCAGAATCCCCCCTAAACCGTATCGATACCGCAGTGCCGTGGAGCCTTGGTTGGCCTGGGATAGCCGGCCTCTCTTGGGGGGCCGGTGCGTAGACCTGCTCGCTTCGGGACCGGAGTGCGGACAGAAGGGGGCCGCCTCCACCACCCTTAGTGCACCGCATATTCGTGGGACATTTGGTGCAAAATCATTCGTAGATGACCTGATTCTGGTTCAGGGTTTCGTAAGTAGCAGAGCAGCTACCTCGCTGCGATCTATTGAAAGCCATCCTCTGAGCCAAGCTTTTGTCTCTCCGTGCATGGGGGCCCGTGGACGCCTCCCTCCACCACATCCAGGGGTGGGTCCCTCTGCCGCCGGGCCGGCGGGAGGGACACAGAGGGGGTAACACGGGTCCGTGGGAGGCTGCCTCCACCACGTGCCCTTCGGCACGGGGGCCTCCCCCTCCTGTCCCTGCCCCACCGGGGTGCAGGGATGGGGGCCACCATCCCTTGCGGGTCAGCAGGGTGACCAGATGGCCCACTGCTCCCGGGCAGGGAGGTGAGGAGCAGCCACCCGGGGGAAGGAAGCTCCAGAGCTTCTGCCTTGGTGCGCCTGGACCCCCTCGCCGGACTGCAAGGGCGACTGGGTACGACAGCCTCTCAGGCCATCTGGGTGCTGGGTCGTCCCGGGCCATCTGGTCGCCTGGCTGTGTGACCAGATGGCCCTGCAGGCAGGTTGACCAGATGGCCCTGCGGGCTGGGTGACCAGATGGCCCTGCGGGCTGGATGGCCAGATGGCCCTGCGGGCTGGGTGACCAGATGGCGGCCGGGCTAACTCCAACTTTTGTCCCTCCCCAGAGTTCAGTAAGCCTTATAGTCGAGAAAAATGGGCTCACCGTGCAGGCAGTCTGGGGAGTGGACGTGGCCTGGGCTTAACCTTCCTTGGGTCCCGCCAAGGGTCCGTGCGCTGGGGACGGGGCATCCAGGGAGGCTCTCCCCGGCCTGGCTAGGGTTCGGAAGGTGGGACCGGGCCCAGGGCTTGAACTCCGTCCGTCCGGCCCGGGGTGCGTGAACCCCCCCATCCTGCAAGCCATCAGAGGGTCCGGGCGCTGGGGACGGGGCTCCACCGGGGCCCGGGGAGGCTCTCCCCGGTCTGGCTAGGGCTTGGAAGGTGGGACCGGGCCCGGGGATTGAGCTCCGTCTGGCCGGGCCTGGGGTGCGTGAGCCCCCGTCCTGTAAGCCATCAGAGAGTCCGGGCGCTGGGGATGGGGCTTCACCAGGGCCCAGGGAGGCTCTCCCTGGCCTGGCTAGGGTTCGGTAGCTGGGACCGGGCCCGGGACTTGAGCTCCGTCCTGCTGGCACCGGGGTGGTGAGTCCCCCATCCTGCAAGCCATCAGAGTGTCCGGGCGCTGGGGACGGGCTCCACCGGGGCCCAGGGAGGCTCTCCCCAGCCTGGCTAGGGTTCAGAATCTGGGACCGGGCCCGAGGCTTGAGCTTCGTCCGGCCGGCCCCGGGGTGCATGAGCCCCCCGTCCTTCAAGCCATCAGAGGGCCCGGGCGCTGGGGACGGGGCTCCACCGGGGCCCAGGGAGGCTCTCCCAGGCCTGGCTAGGGTTCGGAAGCTGGGACCGGGCCTGGGGCTTGAGCTCCGACCATCCGGCCCTGGGGTGCCTGAGCCCCCCCCGTCCTGCAAGTCATCAAAGGATCCGGGTGCTGGGGACAGGGGTCCATTGGGCAGGCGGGAGCCCTCCAGCAGAGGCTCGGGGCAGGCAGATTGGCATCATTTCGGTCCGGCCATCTGGTCGCCCCCCTCTCGCCTCGGCCATCTGGTCGCCCCCAATGCTTTCCTATGGCGCAACCAGATGGCCAGGCTTCTGTGGAAGTCCCGATTAGGTGCCATTCGCCTCCTGGATCCAAGGTAGGGCTCCAGGAAGTCGGGCACATTTGCGCCCTGGGTCCCCTCTGTCACCTCGAGTGCACAGATTACAAGAAAGGGGGGTAATTTTCCTCCGGTTTACTAGGGGCAAGGGTATGCCCGGACACCCTCCTGGGGCTGGTGGTTCCCTGCCGGGAACCAGATGGGCTGTGTTCCCGGGCAACACCTCCCAGGCGTCTGGGGCTCCCTCCTCTGGCCCGCAGCGTGGCAAAGTACCCGGGACGGGCTCCATGGGTCCTGGGCCCTGCAACCCCGGAGCCCCGGAGCCCCGCAGCTCCGGGGCCCTGCAGCCCCAGAGCCCTGCAGCCCTGGAGCGCTGCAGCCCCGGAGCGCTGCAGCCCCGGAGCCCTGCAGTCCCTGGAGCCCTGCAGCCCCGGAGACCCGGAGACCTGAAGCCCTGCAGCCCCGGAACGTGGGCAAGCGGGAGCCCTACCACGAAGGACTCAGGATGGGCAGATGGGGAGTCCTTTCGGTCCCAGCCATCTGGTCGCCCCTCTCACCTCAGCCATCTGGTCGCCCACAATGTTTTCTTATGGAGCGACCAGATGGCAGGACTTCCCTGGAAGTCCCGATGTGGTACCATTCACCTCCCGGATCCCAGCCAGGGCTTCGGGAGGTCGGGTACGTTCGCACCTAGGGTCCCCTGAGCCTCGTGGTGTTCACTTGTTCCCAGAAAGAGGGGTAGCCTTCCTCCGGATTACTAGGGACAAGGTACTCTGGGACCCCTCTCGGCATAGCGGTCCTCAGCTGGCAGCTGGACGGTCCAGGATGCCATCCAGCCCCGGGTCCGTCCCTGGGTCTGCCGCGTGGCAGGATGCCCTGGATAGGGTCTGGGAGGGCCCGGGCCTGGGGTCCCCGTCCCCCAAGGCCTGCCCCACTTCCCGGGACAGTGGGGGTTCCGTTGTGCCTGGAGAGCGTGGCTGGGTTCAGGAGCTCCAGCCGTGGCTCCGTCCTGGGTCCTGCCGCATGGCAGGGTGCCCGTGACGGGGTCTGGAGGGCCCGGGGAGGCTTCTCCTGCGCTTCTGGGCCTGAAAACCCCGGCGGGGTCCAGGGGCCCCACCGGGCCCCGGGTGGGGTGCTCCAGCCCAGGGCCCTGTCCCCCGGCCTGCCGCACTGCCAAAGGCCCGGGACAGGGTTCTGTGGTGCCCAGGGAGCCTCCCCGTGCTTGGCTGGGTTCAGGAGCTCCGTCCGGTGCCCCTGAGGGCCCCTGGGAGGGTGTCCTCCCCACCAGGGGGTCCGTCCTCGGTCCTGCAACATGGCAGGGTGCCTGGGACGGGGTCCAGAGGGCCGGGGGTAGGCTTCCCCTGCGCCTCCGTGTCGTAATTGGCCCGTTCGGATTAGCAATTAGCTGAACCTACACGTTGTCCTCCTTAACTTAGCTATATACGATAAACGCCATTTTGAATGTTGCAGCGGCCATCTTAGACCATGAGCGGCCTCGTGGCCGACGTGCCCTTTAGTCCTTTGTCCTTTCCACTGACCACTCTCATCTGCCCAGCAACAGGCTATTTTTAGTACTGGTCAAGCCACACATGCGCAGTCCTCACTGACCCGTAAACCTTCAGGAATGTGCCGCTAACTGACCAGTGGGTTTGAAACTCTCCAATGAGCTGGCAGTATTCCAAACATGACCATATATGTCTCTAAAACTGTGTCTTAACTTGTGCCGCCTATCTTTTATTGCCCCAAACTTGTATATAAACGGGGTCACACCGGTGTTCGGTGTGATACCTCTTGCATTACCGAAGGGTGCTGTTTGAGTGTACCACCACCCCATGGGGTCTTAATAAACTTGTTCTTGCATTTTACAGTTTCCGTGCCAACAGTTCTTGTGTAAGTGGGTAATCTCTGGAGCGTGTAGGCCTTGGGAACCCCGAAATACTTCAATTGGCGACCACGAAGGGACTCATCGGCGACTCGGATGCCCGAAGGAGAGGTCGTGACGAAGGCTTGGAAATCCGCCATGGGCGCGCGCTGCCACGAGTGACCCGAGTCTTGGCTGCCACGGTGTTTTTTCCTTTCCTTTCGATCTGACCTTCCAGGTGGCGCCGGTCTCCGACTGAGTTTTCGAAGTGTCCGCATCACTGAGAGAGCGCCGTTTGGCTGATTTGGCTTACAAGACCTTGGCAGTTGGAACCTGGACAGTTGAGTATTTGGTAAGCTTTGTGTTCGGTAAGGTAGTCTTCGGACGCTTACTGAAGTCCTACGAATTGTGTTCGGTAAGGTAGTCTTCGGACGCTTACTGAAGTCCTACGAATTGTGTTCGGTAAGGTAGTCTTCGGACGCTTACTGAAAATCTGTGCTTTGTGATCGGTGAGGACGCTTGCCGAATTCTATGAACTTTGATTTGAGTTAGCTAACATTGTGAATTTGTGATTTTTGAACTTATATGTGTAGTGCACTTCACATAGGCAGGCATGTAGAGATGTTTCTCTAACTTTGTTTTTTTTTCCCTTGAGCGGCACAATCGTGTGGAGAACTGTAAGTGCCATTTTTCCTGGTGTCACGCTTTCGTGATACTTTTCGAACATGCCTGTTTTTAGCACACTTCGAGGAATGTGTTGTTTTGGAGAAGGTGCCTCAATTAGGTTAGCGGAATCACAGCCGGCTCCCCCAGAGGGGACTCCAAATAGGGAAATGTATATCAAGTTCGGCCTCCCCCCTATTATGTACAGTAAATTGTGGCATAAGTACACTAAGGCCGATCCCGAATTGCAATGGCCCCTACACGGGTCATACGATTTGAGTAAAATCCAATTTGTGGAGCAATGTATGTTTCAGCGCAGGTCTAGACAAAACATGTTTGATTGTGTGCGAATGTGGGAGAAAGCGGCTCGTGAACGAATGAAGCGTGAGGTTGCCTTGGCGGACAAAGAGCAGCGCAAGGCTGCTCGGGATAAGGCTTTACAGCTTGAGGAAAAGGAGGCTCAGGAGAAGAAAGAAAGGGAGGAACGGGAGCGTAATTTGCAAACGACTGGTCAGTTTCCTATTCGCCGACCACTCTATCCTGTCCTTAATAATGAAATTGATGATTTTTCTTTGTTAGATCGGTCACCGCCTCCGTACGTTACGCCGACGGCTCCAGCTGTGGATTCTGATGATGACGGACGGGATAAGTTGGGCAAGAAGGGTGTATCGGCTCTCAGGTTTACTGCGGAGAGGTCCGCTCATTTACGTAGTTGGGCTCGCAAAGTGAATAAGCATAGTGTTACTCAGGATCAATTGATATCAGAGAAAACAGGGTGGACGGATCTTGAAGTGATGTATTTTCTGTCTTCCTTGGCTGATGAGGTTGTAAGCGCATATCGAGATCTTTCTGATACGTTAGAGCCAAAAGTGTTGTCAGTGTACCGTGAGAATTTAGCTAAAGGCGATTTTGATCTTTCAGATGTTGACGACCTATTCAAGCAATTGATCAAGCTGCGGGATGAGACAACCCAGTTGCGACAGGAACGAAAACGGAGGCAAAAGGAGTCCGAGCCGGGAAATAACGGGGAGGCTAAGGAGTGTTCTCTTCGTGGTTCAGATAAGAATTCTGCGTTGCATGTTATGCCTATGCGTGAAGCCGCGCCTTTGTATGTTCCACCAAAAGGGGAAGGTACGGATGATGATAAGTTGTCGAAGGATGCGAAAGGGTATTTTGTGTATAATTGGGTATATACGCCATGGAATAGAGCAGATGTGATGGCCTTGAAAAATTCTTTACCTGACCTTCGGAAGAATCCGGCGGCATTTTATGAAGGGGTGGAGGGGGCTATATCGTCTTGTGTGATGACTCTTGTAGATATAGATTTGTTTTTTGGGCTAATTTTACCACCTGATATGTGGAGGCAAATTCGTAAAACTAATGACGAAACGATTTTGGGGGGGACATGGAAAGAGATAAATGCTGCAGATTTAGATAGAGAACCAGCATGTAAGCCTTGTCAGCTAATTCTAGATCTTCCGGCAGCTATTTTGCATAAATTGAAAACGCTTGTTCCTGCTAAAAAGATAGATTGGACCATGTTAACGTCGTGCAAGCAGAAACCCGATGAAACGGTCTCATATTTCTTTACGCGCTTCGAGGAGGCATTTCATGATTACAGTGGTCAATCTTTAACTGACGATACGGGTCGGCATTTGTTTGTAGATAAGTATGTGGCTAATCTCCTACCAGAGATTGCAAAGTGATTGAAGTCGAGTGAGAGTTCCTATGCCACGGCGACCCCTGCGTCCTTGTTAACTATGGCT
This sequence comes from Lissotriton vulgaris, assembly GCF_964263255.1. NCBI lineage: Eukaryota > Metazoa > Chordata > Amphibia > Caudata > Salamandridae > Lissotriton > Lissotriton vulgaris. The sequence goes on from NC_141691.1 coordinate 712,417,017, forward strand.
CAGTATTATGAGCGGCAGGAAGTGGAGGCTAAAGAAAGTGTAGAGAATAAGACGAAGGAATTGAAAACGAAGGTGATGTTGGCGCAGGTTCGGGGAACACAGGGTAGAGGGAATGAGAGAGGTAGACGAGGTGGAGGTAACGCATCGTATGGTCGTACGGACATTGCGGAGGATCAGTGTGCTTATTGTAAGGAGTTTGGGCACTGGGCCGACGATTGTCCGGTACTTCGTGAACAGCGTAGTCAGCGTGGTCGAGGTAGTGGAAGGTCAAGAGGAGGTTATACTGGAATGAGAGGTGGCGGAGGTGATCGTAGACAGGTTGAGGAGAGGGGCCGTGGCCAGGACGAACGAAATACGTTTGATAGACGGAATCAATATCAGATTTTGGAAGGAGAGAATGTGGAACATCAGGATTATGTGCATGCATAGGATTGCGTAGGATGGGGTAAGGAATCAGTTGAAGTGCCAGTAGATCAGCAAGGTCCATATGTAACAGCGGGTATTTTGGGTTTTACTGATCAGTTTCTAGTCGACACAGGAGCTACTCGTAGCGCTCTGTCGAAAAACTTGGTTCCGAGGGCTCCCCTGTCTGGCGAAATGATTACGTGTGTAGGGTTTGATGGCACACCCTCCCCCAGCCCATTGTCCAAGCCCCTTGCACTATGCATTGACAAATACTTTAGTTTTGGCCAATTTTTGTTATCGCCCCATACCCCAGATAATATCTTGGGCATTGACTTGCTTAAATATTTTCGAGCAACAATACGCTGCGCTCCAGAGGGAGTGCGGGTTATTCTGAATGACAACTACCCTGACCCTGATGATTGCCCTGACCCTGACAGATTTTGTGTCATTTTAGATATTCCCGCTTTGGCCTCTCTGCCGCACACGTTGTGGGCGACATCAGATACGGATGTGGGAGAGATGCGCATTCCACCAATACACATTACTGTTAAGGAGGGGGCCCCTCTACCACGAGTGCCACAGTATAAGATCTCGAAGGAAGGTGAAATTGCACTGACGCATATTGTTCAGGATTTGATTTCTGCAGGGGTGGTGGAGGAGGTCCCTTATAATGTTTGTAACAGCCCTATTCTACCGATTCTTAAGAGAGACTCAGATGGCAAGATCTATCGATTTATTATTGATTTGCGTGAAATAAATAAAATTGTCATTCCCCAATACCCAGTGGTGTCTGATATCACGACTTTGCTTACTTTGGTTCCACCGACAGCCACCACTTTTAGCGTTATTGACCTAAAGAATGCGTTCTTTTCTATCCCTGTTCACCCAGATAGCAGATATCTGTTTGGTTTTACGCTCAATAATAAATCGTATAGATTTTGTCGTGTTCCCCAAGGCTATACTGAGAGCCCTAGCATCTACAGCCAGGCTTTGAAACGTCAACTAGATTCCTTTACATTGCAGTCTGGCGTGGCACTCATCCAGTACGTGGATGACCTTCTGCTCGCCGCCGACTCCTATGCACAATGTGAACAGAGTACGCTTGCGTTGCTTTCCTTTTTGGCACAAAACAATCACAAGGTTTCCAAGAAAAAGCTTCAATACTGTAGACCCCAGGTGACCTACCTCGGTCATCTGTTGTCTAAGGAGGGGCGGGCATTAACATCTGATCGAATTCAGGCAATTTTAGACACACCAGTCCCCTGCACGCAGAGAGATGTGCGTGCCTTCATAGGGTTGACATCTTTTTGTAGACAATGGATCATGGGTTTTTCACATATCATAAAACCTTTGCTAGCATTATTGTCCAAAACTACACCGATGCCTCTTGAGTGGACAGACGAATGTCAGAAAGCCTTTGAGCAGTTGAGACAGGCCCTTTGTTCTGCACCCGTGCTAGGAACACCCGATTACACGAAACTTTTCACATTGTACGTGCACGAGAATGATGGGTGCGCGTTGTCAGTGTTAGTGCAGTTACACGGGGATAAGCAGAGACCATGTGCATACTTCTCTGCCATTTTGGATCCTGTAGCACGAGGGTTGCCTGGGTGTTTTCGAGCGGTAGCGGCAACAGCAGTAGCCATACGACAGAGTGAGGGCATAGTGTTATCACACAAACTGTTGGTGTTAGTTCCTCACGCAGTAGATGCCCTGTTAAACCAAACAAAGACCCAATACCTCACGAGCGCACGACTTACAGGATATGAGCTGACACTTTTAGCGCCACACATAACATTGAAAAGATGCGCTACTTTGAACCCCGCGACTTTATTGCCCTATCCGGCCGAGGAGGGTCAGGAAGAAAAACATCATGACTGTGTTTTCCTGACTGAGGAACAGACAAAGGGTCGTGTTGACTTACAGGATGTGCCACTTCCTGATGTGGATGGGGAACTGTGGGTTGAAGGATCGTGTTTAGGCTACCAGATGGTACGACTTCCGCAGCATATGCGATCACGACTCTTAAGACGGTGGTTGAAACAGCTAGAATACCACAAAAATCGGCTCAGGCAGCAGAGCTGATAGCTTTAACAAGAGCCTGCGAATTGAGTGCTGGCCTATGTGTGAACATATACACAGACAGCCGGTATGCCTTTGGAGTGGCCCATGACTTCGGACTTTTCTGGAGGGAACGTGGGTTTCTGACATCACACGGAGAGCACATTATGCACGGAGAGTTAGTGCGTGATCTCCTAAACGCGTTGCTTTGCCCCAAGAAAGTAGCGATAGTGAAGTGCAGTGCCCATAAAAAGATCACGGATAAAGTGGGTCAAGGAAATGCCTTTGCAGACAGCATAGCAAGGCAGACGGCTATGTCCCGAACTAGCTCCCCTATGTACGTGGTACAATCACAGGCCGAGAGATGGAGTGATGCTAGAGCAGAGATACGGGATATTCAAAAATCAGCTACAGAATCTGAGCTTGCGGCTTGGGCAGCAGATGGGGTGCTAGATGACGAAGGTTGTTGGAGAAGCAAAGACATGGAGAAGTGGAAATTGCCTGCGGCTTACTTACAGGCGATGGTCCAGATGACTCATGGACTGGCCCATGTCGGAGCTCTTGCAATAACTCGGCTTTTAACACGAGTCTGGGAACATCCTGAGATTGCAAATACTGCAAAGAGAGTAGTGCAGACCTGCCTGGTGTGTTTACAACACAATCCTGGGAAGGGGGCCCATACTCCGAAAGGAGGGTTCGTTCCACCTTCTGCACCGTTTGAAGTGCTTCAAATGGATTACATCCAACTCGAGCGCTGCAATAACCTGAAGTACGTCCTAGTGGTGGTGTGTGCTTTTAGCAAATGGGTTGAGGCCTACCCCACGAAAGACAATACAGCTTTGACTACAGCTAAGGTGTTGCTTAAGGAATTCTTTCCTCGCTTTGGAGTCTGTAAATTTTTGTGGAGCGATAATGGGCCCCATTTTGTTGGAAAGATTGTGGAATATGTACTGAAGGGGTTAGGGATTCAGCAAAAGTTCCACGCTGTATTCCACCCTCAGTCAGCAGGTTTGGTCGAGCGGTACAATGCCACCTTGAAGCTTAAGCTGGCCAAAATCGTGGCGTCTACATCGTTGAAGTGGCCAGATGCATTGCCGCTAGCACTGCTCTCTCTTAGATCAGTACCCCACTCACGAACTGGCCTTACGCCCTATGAGGTGGTGTTTGGCCGCCCCATGAATATCTGGGGGGTGCCCAAGCCGCGATTAATACATGATGTGCCTTGTGTTATGATGAATGATTATTTGGCACGATTAACAAATGATTTGCTCTCTATTCATCAACAGGTTCGAGAAGCGCTCCCTGATAACTCCACTGGAGAAGGCCACGATCTTCGTCCTGGGGACCACGTGATGATCCGCTCGTTTGAGAGAGCAAGCAGTTTGGAGCCCAGGTGGAAAGGCCCCGAGCAGGTCCTCTTGGCGACCCGCACCGCAGTACGAGTGACGAACAGGAAACGGTGGGTGCATTCGACCCATTGTCGCCGTGTCTCTCCGGACCTGGTGACTCCTGCTGTGCTGACTGACTATAAGGAGATCTTGGAGAAAGAAAAGAGCCCAGCTGTGACGTCGGCCGAAGTGGAGGGAGTCTTCCCGGACCAATCTGCTACCGGAAGAGAGCGCTACAATCTACGCCCGCGATAAGAAGATTTTTGTTCCTTTTTTTTATGACTGGTTGGTTACCGCTCCAGGTTTGTGAAACGGAAACCGGGAATTCCAAGGGGGGGGATCAGTTCTGCCAGAGTAGCGACACCCGTCTTGGCCTGGAGAAAAAAACAACGGCTACCTCGGAGTTCAGCACCGCATTTTTCTTTTTTTTTAGGTATACACGCACGTGTATCTGGGACAATTTGTGAACAATTTGTGAACAATTCGTGCTACTTGAGACTCTGTACAAACTTTCTTGAACTATGGCATCAACGGCATCTCGTGACAAGAAAATATTGGGTGCCTTTCTCTTTGTTCTAACTATTGTGGTGATAGCTGTTATAGCCTGGGTAGTCGAACTTGTGGTGCCTGTACGAGAACATTTGCTGCCGACTACCCCGGCACCGTCTGAACATTTCCATTTTACATTGCCATTCCATGAAGAACGCCATCGCCAAACGTACTTAAATAACAGCTTCATTCAGATTCTTCACCACACGCATAATATGACCAATACCTCTAACTGCTGGGTGTGTGGAATGTTGCCTGGGCACCAGAAGAGAGGGGGCACCCCACTTATTCCACTCCCGTTTTCGCACAATGGGTCATGCAATGCCTGGTACACCCTCCTCTTTACTTTGAGATGGCCAACCAAAGGGGGGGTGCTTTTCCGTTTGAATAAAGTATGTTCCCATGACAAGGATGGGTTTCCCCGGGCTGAGGGTACACGTTTTGAGTGGGAAGAATACAGGCCTGATAATGTATCTGCTCCACGAATATATAGCAATCAGCGAAATGTGAATGTATCCAGTGCTCATGTCATAAATGTCATTGCCACAAAAGCCGATTTATGTATCCGAAACAAGGGCACGATTGCAGTGGGGAAAAGCGAATGTAATATTACTCTCACGTTTGATAGCCCGAATGGCATTTCATTTGTTACATCTCGAAACACCTACTTCATCTGTGGAACGAAGGGGTACCATCAGCTTCCAGTGGGGTGGTTGGGCACATGTTATGTATCGTTTGTGCTACCTCCTGTATTCATTGCCCCTCCGATGTACCACAACGACTATACTCTGTACCACGATTTTGTTTTGAACAGAGTTAAGTGAACTGTTGCTCTAGAGGACATTGATCAAACGGACACTGCATTACAACAATATGTGGATTTCAATCTGGGACTATTCTCCTTTGTGGGGGCTGCATTGAACAGCCGGAAAATCAGACGGCTGACTCGCGTTGTCGAGGCTGTTGCAAATGACACTGCTATTGCCCTGGGGAATATTACCGAAGAACTGCAGATTTCCAGAATTGTCACCCTCCAAAACCGGATGGTGCTGGACGTTGTTTTGGCTGATCGTGGGGGGGCTTGTAGAATCATCGGAAGCAGCTGTTGTGTTTACGTCCCTGATAATTCTCCATCTGTGTATGATGCGATTTCCAAGCTGCATAAAATAGCTGCCGAAATACACCCGGACAATGGAACTTGGACACTTTCTGGATGGTTCTGGTCCATGATTGCAACTTGGGGCTGGAAACTGTTGACAATTCTCTGCATACTTGTGGGAGCAATGTTTTTTATATGCTTGTGTATCCAATGTGGCCCTGCCTTATGTTCAATGTGTCTATCAACTTGCTTACCATCGAGACGAGCTCTTGCCCATGACAAAATGATGCTACACAAAGAGGTGACACAAATTATGTTAATAGACATCGAGGACGAACATCCAGACTATGTTCATTATGAGGTAGATTCAGCTAAACGCTAAAAGGGTCGTCTGTCGTAATTGGCCTGTTCGGATTAGCAATTAGCTGAACCTACACGTTGTCCTCCTTAACTTAGCTATATACGATAAACGCCATTTTGAATGTTGCAGCGGCCATCTTAGACCATGAGCGGCCTCGTGGCCGACGTGCCCTTTAGTCCTTTGTCCGTTCCACTGACCACTCTCATCTGCCCAGCAACAGGCTATTTTTAGTACTGGTCAAGCCACACATGCACAGTTCTCACTGACCCGTAAACCTTCAGGAATGTGCCGCTAACTGACCAGTGGGTTTGAAACTCTCCAATGAGCTGGCAGTATTCCAAAAATGACCATATATGTCTCTAAAACTGTGTCTTAACTTGTGCCGCCTATCTTTTATTGCCCCAAACTTGTATATAAACGGGGTCACACCGGTGTTCGGTGTGATACCTCTTGCATTACCGAAGGGTGCTGTTTGAGTGTACCACCACCCCATGGGGTCTTAATAAACTTGTTCTTTGCATTTTACAGTTTCCGTGCCAACAGTTCTTGTGTAAGTGGGTAATCTCTGGAGCGTGTAGGCCTTGGGAACCCCGAAATACTTCATCCGGGGCTGGGAGCACCGGCTGGGTCCAGGGGCCCTGCCGGGCCCCGGGTTGCATGCTTGGGCCATGGGCCCTGTCCCCCCGGCCTGCCTCACTGCCAAAGGCCCAGGACGGGGGTTCTGTGGTGCCTGGATAGCCTCCCCTTGCGCGGCTGGCTTCAGGAGCCCAATCCGGGGCCCCTGAGGGCCCCGGGGAGGGTGGCCTCCCCACCCGGGGCTCCGTCCTGGGTCCTGCCGCGCGGCAGGATGCCTGGGATGGGGTCCGGAGCATCCAGGCGGCTTCCCTTTTGTGCCCGGCCATCTGGTCACCCAGATCCCCTCGGCCATCTGGTTGCCCGGATCCCATCGGCCATCTGGTCACCCGCAATGCTTTCCTATGGGGCGACCAGATGGCCGGACTTTGCTGGAAGTCCTGATGAGGCGCCATTCGCCTCTCAGATCCCAGCCAGGGCTCCAGGAGGTCCATGCACCACTGAGTACCCCTGGGCATAATGGATGAAAGCATGGCAAACTAGGTGCAGGCCTATGGCACAACAAAGCACACTGCCTGGCTTCAAAATGGCCCCTAGACCCCCACCACATGGCCAGGCCCTGCCTGTACCAGTCCTCAAAATGGCCCCCACCCACATGGACAGGCCCCATCAACACCCCAAAAAATCGAAAAACACACAAAAATCACCACAATCCAATGCCATCCATGCCCTCCATGATGTTTACATTAAAAAGACCCCACAGAAAGACTCAGTCAATGCACCACTGAATACCCCTCGGCAAAAGGCCCCAACAACAGCCCAAAAATCGAAAAACACGCAATAATCACCACAATCCAATGCCAATTATGCCCTCAATCATGTTCAAATTCAAGACACCCCACAGAAAGACTAGGCCCATGCACCACTGAGTACCCCTGAGAATAATGGATGAAATCATGGTAGACTGGGTGCAGGCCTATGGCACAACAAAGCACAATGCCTGGCTTCAAAATTGCCCCTAGACCCCCACCACATGGCCAGGCCCTGCTTGTACCAGTCCTCAAAATGGCCCCCACCCACATGGACAGGCCCCATCAACACCCCAAAAAATCAAAAAACACACAAAAATCACCACAATCCAATGTCATCCATGCCCTCCATGATGTTTACATTAAAGAGACCCCACAGAAAGACTCAGTCCATGCACCACTGAGTACCCCTGGGCAAAGGCCCCAACAACAGCCCAAAAATCGAAAAACACACAAAAATCACAACAATCCAATGCCATCCATGCCCTCAATCATGTTCAAATTCAAGACACCCCACAGAAAGACTAGGCCCTTGCACCACTGAGTACCCCTGGGCATAATGGATGAAAGCATGGCAGACTGGGTGCAGGCCTATGGCACAACAAAGCACACTGCCTGGCTTCAAAATGGCCCGTAGACCCCCACCACATGGCCAGGCCCTGCCTGTACCAGTCCTCAAAATGGCCCCCACCCACATGGACAGGCCCCATCAACACCCCAAAAACATCGAAAAACGCACAAAAATCACCACAATCCAATGCCATCCATGCCCTCCATGATGTTTACATTAAAGAGACCCCACAGAAAGACTCAGTCCATGCACCACTGAGTACCCCTGGGCAAAAGGCCCCAACAACAGCCCAAATATCGAAAAACGCACAAAAATCACAACAATCCAATGCCATCCATGCCCTCAATTATGTTCAAATTCAAGACACCCCACAGAAAGACTAGGCCCATGCACTACTGAGTACCCCTGGGCATAATGGATGAAAGCATGACAGACTGAGTGCAGGCCTATGGCACAACAAAGCACACTGCCTGGCTTCAAAATGGCCCCTAGACCCCCACCACATGGCCAGGCCCTGCCTGTACCAGTCCTCAAAATGGCCCCCACCCACATGGACAGGCCCCATCAACACCCCAAAAACATCGAAAAACACACAAAAATCACCACAATCCAATGCCATCCATGCCCTCCATGATGTTTACATTAAAGAGACCCCACAGAAAGACTCAGTCCATGCACCACTGAGTACCCCTGGGCAAAAGGCCCCAACAAAAGCCCAAAAATGGAAAAACACACAAACATCACAACAATCCAATGCCATCCATGCCCTCAATCATGTTCAAATTCAAGACACAACACAGAAAGACTAGGCCCATGCACCACTGAGTACCCCTGGGCATAATGGATGAAAGCGTGGCAGACTGGGTGCAGGCCTATGGCACAACAAAGCACACTGCCTGGCTTCAAAATGGCCCCTAGACCCCCACCACATGGCCAGGCCCTGCCTGTAGCAGTCCTCAAAATGGCCCCCACCCACATGGACAGGCCCCATCAACACCCCAAAAACATCGAAAACCACACAAAAATCACCACAATCCAATGCCATCCATGCCCTCCATGATGTTTACATTAAAGAGACCCCACAGAAAGACCCAGTCCATGCACCACTGAGTTCCCCCGGGCAAAAGGCCCCAACAACAGCCCAAAAATCGAAAAACACGCAATAATCACCACAATCCAATGCCAATTATGCCCTCAATCATGTTCAAATTCAAGACACCCCACGGAAAGACTAGGCCCCTGCACCACTGAGTACCCCTGAGAATAATGGATGAAAGCGTGGCAGACTGGGTGCAGGCCTATGGCACAACAAAGCACACTGCCTGGCTTCAAAATGGCCCCTAGACCCCCACCACATGGCCAGGCCCTGCCTGTACCAGTCCTCAAAATGGCCCCAACCCACATGGACAGGCCCCATCAACACCCCAAAAAATCGAAAAACACACAAAAATCACCACAATCCAATGTCATCTATGCCCTCCATGATGTTTACATTAAAGAGACCCCACAGAAAGACTCAGTCCATGCACCACTGAGTACCCCTGGGCAAAAGGCCCCAACACCCAAAAACACACAAAAATCACCACAATCCAATGCCATCCATGCCCTAAATGATGTTGAAATTCAACAAAACAGTTGTATCATGCACCCATAACTAACCCTGTTCCTACTGGATACTAAGGCTACCCACAATATATTTTATTTTATGTTCTGAAAAAGTTTCACAATTGTAGTTGCAGCAACTGTAATGCCCCAAACAAACAACATCAACTTACTTGTGAAATTTCTAATCCAAAAGTGATCCAAAGAAAGTCAAAAAGGCCTCAAATCCAAATATCCAGCAGCATCCACAAAAAGTCATCCTTCCAGGTCAAGATCCAAATCAAAGTGACCAGGACATGAACAAAGCACAGGGAGGAGCCTGCTGGACAGGAACAGGAAGTTGGAGACTGTGGGGCACTTCATTCCTCCTATCCCCCCCAAAATGAACTCCTTGCAAAAAAAGTGCAGGCAAATGTCAACCTGAGGAGTTATTCTGATAAAAATCATCATTTTCAGGAGGTTTATGCTGCCTGCTGGTGGATTTCTAGTGCAGAATTGCAAATTTTGCAATTTCGTGAGTGCGAGATTGTTGTTGCCCGACGCTTCTACGTGTTCGCAATTGTTTACTCCCGCGATGGGTGATCACGAGCCTTTATGACGTACTCGCGTTGACAAACTCTCGCTGTGCAAGGTGGCGGGCGCAATGACGTAATCGCGGTCGACAATCTCCCGCGGGATCACGCAGCAAGATCCAAAATGGTGCAGCACACGCAAATATGGAGAAAAACATCTCTTCAAATGCTGAATGACGGTAAGTGAACGTGGCGCGCCGCAATATTGTATTTGTCAAGCACGACCAAGCAAAAAAATCTGCTGCGTGCGAATTTGCGAATTTTCGGCCAATTCGCAAGAATTTGCGGATCGCGAATTTGCTGAAAATCCGCAAATTCCGCAAGCGGAACTGATTTTACGCCCATGCTTAGTGTCCAGACAGCTTCCCTTTCGTGCCCGGCCATCTGGTCTCCCAGATCCCCTCGGCCATCTGGTCGCCCGGATCCCCTCGGCCATCTGGTCGCCAGCAATGCTTTCCTATGGGGCGACCAGATGGCCAGACTTCCCTGGAAGTCCCGATGAGGTGCCATTTGCCTCGGGGATCCCAGCGAGGGCTCCAGGAGGTCGGGTACTTGGCCGCCTTAGGTCCCCTCTGTCACCTCGTGTGCACGGATTACAAGAAAGGGGGGTAATTTTCCTCCGGATTACTAGGGAGAGGGTCAGTCAGACCTCCGTGAGGTCTGGCGATTCTGAATCAGGGGAAGGCCGGACCTGGGCCCGCCCGCCGGGGCCCCCAGGGGCCCGGGGACGCTCCTGCCTCTCAGCCCCTTGCCGATGGTCGTTTTTCTCCGAGTTTGCTCAGGCTGACCTCTGTGAGGTCCGGCCATGCTGAGAGGGGGAAGGCAGTCCTGGGGCCCACCCGCTGGGGCCCCCAGGGGCCCGGGCACACTCCTGCCTCTCAGTCCTTTGCCGATGGTTGTTTTTCTCCGAGTTTTCTCAGGCAGTCTTCCGTGAGGTCTGGCCATGCTGAGAGGGGGAAGGCAGCCCCGGGGCCCGCCAGCCGGGGCCCCCAGGGGCCCGGGGACGCTCCTGCCTCTCAGCCCCTTGCTGATGGTCATTTTTCTCCGAGTTTTCTCAGGCAGTCCTCTGTGAGGTCTGGCCATGCTGAGAGGGGGAAGGCAGCCCCGAGCCCACCCTTCGTTGCCCTCAGGGGCCCGGGGATGCTCCTGCCTCTCAGCCCCTTGCTGATGGTTGTTTTTCTCAGAGTTTGCTCAGGCAGACCTCCGTGAGATCCGGCCATGCTGAGAGGGGGAAGGCAGTCCTGGGGCCCACCTGCTGTGGCCCCCATGTGCCCGGGGTTGCTCTTGCCTCTCAGCCCCTTGCCGATGGTCCTTTTTCTCCGAGTTTGCTCAGGCAGACCTCCGTGAGGTCTGGCCATTCTGAGAGGGGGAAGTCAGTCCTTGGGCCTGCCCGCTGGGGCCCCCAGGGGCCCGGGGATGCACCTGCCTCTCGGGCCTCTTGCCGATGGTCTTTTTTCTTGGAGTCTGCGTGCCCCGGCAGCAGGCATGCAGGGGATGCTAAGCCAGTGTACACCCCCTGTGCAGGGTTGCCTGCCAGGGGATGCTCCGGCTGTACTCTGATCGATTGGGCACTCTCGGTCTATTTAGGGATGGACTGCTTGGCCAGCCTCGGCTGTTGTTTCAAGCAAAGAGCTTCCACCCTGCATGGACTGTCTGACTAGGGAGGGCCTGCCGCATGGCGGTTAGGTCGTTCACCCTACCCAGAGGAGCGAAGGCTGAGCGGCCCTGGCAGCTCGTGGCCCCCAGTGGTCTGACCCGAGCGGAAGGGGCAGGTGGTGCCAGGCCCTCGGATGCTGCCTGGCTGGCAGGTCTGTGGGCCATGTGTGCCACGCTGTCACCCCTCTCGGCCCAGCACGTTTCCACAGAAGCTTGAAACAACTGTTCCGAGGGGTGCCGCTGCCGCCAGGCTAGGCATGGGCGGAAAATCCGTTCCGCTCGCGGATTTTGCGGATTTTCGGGAAATCCGCAATCCGCGAGATTTGCGAATTTCCTGCAAAATCCGCAAATCCGCGAGCAGCGGATTTTGCTCGCACTGCTCGCACTGTTCGCGTGAGTTCGCGCCCCGCGAATAAGTGCGAAATTGCAGAAATACGATCTAAGCAAAACTGAAAGTAACTACTTACCAGGTTCAAAAGTTCAGGCACATCATTAGTAGCCATTTCCTGTAGTGCTTCCTGAGGGGCCCCTCCAGAGTTCAGTTGCCTGTTGAAACTATTATGTGACCCTGCTCTGAACCTCAGAATAGTTACACATATGCCACAAAGGTCATGAATTACAGCTAAGGGAGACAAGCAGGAGCCAGGCTGGAAGTTAAAATCCATTAATCAGCCCCTAATTCATTATTGTCAGTTGGGGCAGGGCAGGTGTTGTAACTAATTTTGCAACAATGAAAGCACTTAGCAAGTGCAAAAGATCACTAATCAGGGCGCACTAAGGAAGCAGGTGCCAGCTAAAAAAATATTCTGTGACACATTAATCAGCCCCAAATTAATTCAGGTCACTTGAGGCAGGGAAGGTGTGCTTTGCTTTGCCGAAAATAATGTACACTGGACAACCAGAGGGTGTGGTGATGAAACAGAGGGTGGCATGGGTGGGCCAGAGGGTGGCATGAGTAGTCAGAGAGTGGCAGTGGTGACAGAGAGTGGCAGTGATGAAGAAGAGTGTCCCAAACAGGTTGGACACGTAGAAACAACAAGTTCGCAAAACTTGCGACCCGACAGGTAAGTTCGCAAATTGCGAAATTGTAAAAACCCTCGCGAACTGGCAGAAACACGGGCGAACACAAAAAAAAAAAAAAATCCGCAAATTCGCGGGAATTCGCGGATTTTGCGGATTGCGAGTTCGCAAATCCGCAAATTCGCGGATTGCCAATCCGCAAAATCCGCTCATGCCTACGCCAGGCTCCGGCACCCCTGCATCTCTCTCACGCTGCACCTCGGCCTGCCTTTCCCTCCCGGGGGAGATGGCTGGGCCTGCCGGTGCCCATGTGACCGGCGCACCTCTCTACACCCCTCCAGTGAGCCCTCCTGCCCAGGTGGGTGGGCTCCTTCCCCTGACAGGCTTCCGAGAGATGGAGGTTGCACGAAGGTCACCGGTCAGGGAGATGGGCACGCGGCTCCCACCCCGTTGTCAGGTGCAGCTACCTGGTTGATCCTGCCAGTAGCATATGCTTGTCTCAAAGATTAAGCCATGCACGTGTAAATAGACCCTGCCGGTACAGTGAAACTGCGAATGGCTAATTAAATCAGTTATGGTTCCTTTGATCGCTCCATCTGTTACTTGGATAACAGTGGTAACTGCTTTGGTGACTCTAGATAACCTCGGGCCGATTGAAATGAGTACACTTTAAATCCTTTAACGAGGATCCACAGGAGGGTGAGTCTGGTTCCAGCAGCCGTGGTAATTCCAGCTCCAATAGCGTATATTAAAGTTGCTGCATTTAAAAAGCTTGAAACGTTTACTTTAAAAAAATTAGTGTTCAAAGCAGGCCGGTCGCCTGAATACTTCAGCTAGGAATAATGGAATAGGACTCCGGTTCTATTTTGTTGGTTTTTGGAACTGGGGCCATGATTAAGAGGGACGGCCGGGGGCATTCGTATTGTGCCGCTAGAGGTGAAATTCTTGGACCGGTGCAAGACGAACCAAAGCGAAAGCATTTGCCAAGAATGTTTTCATTAATCAAGAACGAAAGTCGGAGGTTTGAAGACGATCAGATACCATCGGTAGTTCCGACCATAAACGATGCCTACTAGCGATCCGGCGGCGTTATCCCCATGACCCGCCGAGCAGCTTCCGGTAAACCAAAGTCTTTGGGTTCCGGGGGAAGTATGGTTGCAAAGCTGAAACTTGAAGGAATTCACGGAAGGGCACCACCAGGAGTGGATCCTGTGGCTTAATTTGACTCAAGACAGGAAACCTCACCCGGCCCGGACATGGAAAGGATTGACAGATTGATAGCTCTTTCTCGATTCTGTGGGTGGTGGTGCATGGTTGTTCTTAGTTGGTGGAGCGATTTGTCTGGTTATTTCCGATAACGAACGAGACTCCTCCATGCTAACTAGTTACACGACACCCAGTGGTCGGTGTCCAACTTCTTAGAGGGACAAGTGGCGTTCAGCCACACGAGATCGAGCAATGACAGGTCTGTGATGCCCTTAGATGTCTGGGGCTCACCCGGCTCAGTACAAGAGGAACCGCAGGTGCAGACATTTGGTGTATGTGCTTGGCTGAGGAGCCAATGGGGCGAAGCTACCATCTGTGGGATTATGACTGAACGCCTCTAAGTCAGAATCCACCCTAAACCGTATCGATACCGCAGTGCCGTGGAGCCTTGGTTGGCCTGGGATAGCCGGCCTCTCTTGGGGGGCCGGTGCGTAGACCTGCTCGCTTGGGGACCGGAGTGCGGACAGAAGGGGGCCGCCTCCATCACCCTTAGTGCACCGCATATTCGTGGGACACTCGGTGCAAAATCATTCGTAGATGACCTGATTCTGGTTCAGGGTTTCGTAAGTAGCAGAGCAGCTACCTCGCTGCGATCTATTGAAAGTCATCCTCTGAGCCAAGCCTTTGTCTCTCCGTGCATGGGGGCCCGTGGACGCCTCCCTCCACCGCATCCAGGGGTGGGTCCCTCTGCCGCCGGGCCGGCGGGAGGGACACAGAGGGGGTAACACGGGTCCGTGGGAGGCTGCCTCCACCACGTGCCCTTCGGCACGGGGGCCTCCCCCTCCTGTCCCTGCCCCACCGGGGTGCAGGGATGGGGGCCACCATCCCTTGCGGGTCAGCAGGGTGACCAGATGGCCCACTGCTCCCGGGCAGGGAGGTGAGGAGCAGCCACCTGGGGGAAGGAAGCTCCAGAGCTTCTGCCTTGGTGCGCCTGGACCCCCTCGCCGGACTGCAAGGGCGACTGGGTACGACAGCCTCTCAGGCCATCTGGGTGCTGGGTCGTCCCGGGCCATCTGGTCGCCTGGCTGTGTGACCAGATGGCCCTGCAGGCAGGTTGACCAGATGGCCCTGCGGGCTGGGTGACCAGATGGCCCTATGGGCTGGATGGCCAGATGGCCCTGCGGGCTGGGTGACCAGATGGCCCTGCGGGCTGGCGGCCGGGCTAACTCCAACTTTTGTCCCTCCCCAGAGTTCTGTAAGCCTTATAGTCGAGAAAAATGGGCTCCCCGTGCAGGCAGTCTGGAGAGTGGACGTGGCCTGGGCTTAACCTTCCTTGGGTCCCGCCAAGGGTCCGTGCGCTGGGGACGGGGCTTCCAGGGAGGCTCTCCCCGGCCTGGCTAGGGTTCGGAAGGTGGGACCGGGCCCAGGGCTTGAACTCCGTCCGTCCGGCCCCGGGGTGCGTGAACCCCCCCATCCTGCAAGCCATCAGAGGGTCCGGGCGCTGGGGACGGGGCTCCACCGGGGCCTGGGGAGGCTCTCCCCGGTCTGGCTAGGGTTTGGAAGGTGGGACCGGGCCCGGGGCTTGAGCTCCGTCTGGCCGGGCCTGGGGTGCGTGAGCCCCCGTCCTGTAAGCCATCAGAGAGTCCGGGCGCTGGGGACGGGGCTTCACCAGGGCCCAGGGAGGCTCTCCCTGGCCTGGCTAGGGTTCGGTAGCTGGGACCGGGCCCGGGACTTGAGCTCCGTCCTGCCGGCACCGGGGTGGTGAGTCCCCCATCCTGCAAGCCATCAGAGTGTCCGGGCGCTGGGGACGGGGCTCCACCAGGGCCCAGGGAGGCTCTCCCCAGCCTGGCTAGGGTTCAGAAGCTGGGACCGGGCCCGAGGCTTGAGCTTCGTCCGGCCGGCCCCAGGGTGCATGAGCCCCCCGTCCTTCAAGCCATCAGAGGGCCCGGGCACTGGGGACGGGGCTCCACCGGGGCCCAGGGAGGCTCTCCCAGGCCTGGCTAGGGTTCAGAAGCTGGGACCGGGCCTGGGGCTTGAGCTCCGACCATCCGGCCCTGGGGTGCCTGAGCCCCCTGGAGTTCTGGACTTTTTGGTTCCGTCCAGAGGTGTCAGGGAACAACACCCAAAGACCCCGGAGTTCCACCTGCCTTGGTGCACAAATGAACAGAAACACGGGCTTCTCGATGGTGGCGTCAAAGACCAAAGGTTTATTACTGCAGGGACACAGAAGTCATAGATACTACACACGGGCAGTAACCAGGAGCCTGTTCAATTTGTACAAAGTGGGTTGCTCCTTATATACTAAATTTTAAGCTGGGGGCGAATTCTTTACATGTAAAACATTCCCAAAACCTTTGTGTCTAAAACAATAAATATTTGACGTTACACAGGAACCGTCGATAATATCTGAGGCCAAACATTGCGAAGAGAGGGGTTCCCACTAGTTTGTCACAATTCCCTGTCAATATTGCATTCAGGACCCGGACCGCCTCATCGTAAAGTTCGTTACCTCCCCCTAATAAAGGTTCAGAAAGAAAGAAACAGAGCCAGGTGTGGAAGATAGAAAAGCGGGATAAGGGATGTTTGTGGGTTGTAAATGGGCAAGGCTACCGGCTTCGGCCGCCTAATCATGATCAGGTACAATGGACACGAAGACCAGTTTGACAGGGCTGGCCTCGGGCAGAGGAGGCAGCCTTTGTCGAGTCATGCAGCTACAGCGTGATGTGGTTTAAGGTGTACGTGTCATGTAAGAGGTGAATCTCCGGCTAAGGCTACGTGTCCTTAATCAAAGTGGAGTGATCAGAGGCTATTGCATATGTGAGGGCAAGAATCACAAAATGGCGGCCATGATCTAAGATGGATGCCGTGGGTAGATCGGAAATATGTCAATAGAAGGAGTGCTCTTGCTTGTAGCGTAGCGAAAACACCAGGATATACTAAATGGATCATTTGCGGTTTGCTGATACCAATATTATGTATTTCCGACAAACTTGAAAACACGGGTTCAAATTGTCACGGAACCGTCACGGAACCTCAGACCCTCCTTTTGCCCTTACATAGGCAATTACTCAGTCTATGTCAGAATCTAGTTCTATGCTCATCAGGTCAGTGACATGCTGTTGTATCATCATCCTTTCTCGTGTCTTTTCTCCAAACGCAGGTGGTTTTCTGAGACAAGTCGCAGCACAAAGACTACACAGAGCAGGACCACACTGGATAATCAGACAACATGAGAATAGGAATACTAAGATGACACCAATGACAATTAGAACCTTCCATCCCCACGCTGAGATCAGAGTCCAAAACCACTCCATGAAGGACCAGTTTCCCTTGTCTACATGTATGGAGTCTGAAATCTTGTGCAACTTAGAGATCGCCTCATAGACTGTTGGAGCATTATTAGGAATAAAGACACAGCAGCTCGATTGGATCATTCTGCATACCCCACCTCGATCTGCAAGTATAACGTCTAGAACCATACGGTTCTGCAACGTCATGAGCCTATCCGCCTGAAGCTCAGCTGTCAGATTGCTAAGGGCACCAGCAGTTTCGGTAATAGTAGATTCAACTACCCGTGTTAGCTGACGTATGTTTCTACTATTGGCCATAGGTCCCCAGAACGGAAGGAAGCCTTTGAAGAAGTCTCCAGCTTCCTGACCAGCGGTATCTTCCTTGCTGAAGACACCTCTCGCTACTCTGGTTCTGTGGTAATCAGATGAAGCAGTGTATGTCGGAGGCAATAGTCGAGCAATATAACATGATCCTGAGAAGTCGGCAGGCAACCATGTATAAGCTCTGTCTCGACAAATGAAGTAGGTACCCCTAGCAGTAAGAAAGGCAGGGGAAGAGTTAGCCGGAAACACGTAAGTCTCTACGCACTCACTCCTCCCTAGCTGAGCTCTCGGATTTCTCCCATTACCTTGCAAACAGACCTGACCTCGGTGAGGTACGACCCAGATTGGAGTTGAGCTTTTACGCTTGCTTTCTCCTAAACTAAGGCGATACTCTGAAGTATTCCAACTTAAATATACTCGCAATTCGTCTCTAGGGTAAGATGGAGTATTATTGACGTCCTTGACCATGTCAATAATTCCCTGGACTAAGGCTTTGTTGGCAGAGTTATATTTAGTGGAACGCGGTGGACGTGGAGGATAGGTTTCAAGGGCATAAGCAAAGATGGTTTGGAAGGCCTGAAATGATCCATTATAGCTGTAAGGCAAAACCAGATAGGGAATACCTTTATCCATAGTGTGGGGTATCAAGCCACACACCCAGCAGTCTGTAGTGTTAACTACCAGTTGGTGTTGGTGTAAGAGCTGTACATAAGTGTTGTTGGTAAATTCTGAGCGTCGAGCTTGCTCATGTTCTGGAAACGAGTGAAAAGAGTGTATAGGAGAAACAGTAGAAATAGCAGGATCAAGGGGAGGTACTGTAGAAACTGGCACAAAAATCAAATTTATGCTAAAGACGATTCCACCCACCAATGTTGCTAAAACAATCAAAAATGTAATGGCACATTGCATTAGAAAACATTTGCTATGAAGAATTCTATTAAGTCTGTTTCTGCGAACATAAATCACATTTTCTCGTTGCAGCGCAGGAAGCTCCATCTTCTACAATCCGCTCGCGACCACTGATGATGTGTACGTAGATGAAAATGCCTCTATCAGCCCTGGGAGTTCCCAGAACCAACAGAAAGATCGACCTTGTGTCAGACCCCTGCAAATTCAAACTAGGTGCACAGCCACGACCCTACGGCTACCCAGACGGCAAGGCAATTTTAAAAACAATAAACAATAGCAAACTTCCTGGCTGAAGGCAAAAGTTCAATATATATCAAAATCACAATATGCAGTTGCCTGCTTTATTTGTCCATTTTATGGCTTCTTAGGTTGTATCTCTGCTTCGCTGGTACTGTCTGATCGGAAAATAGTGTATCACTAGCAGCTGTTGCAGAGTTCAAGTTCGCAGATCCCAAAGTTTCTTCTGATGCTGGAGACAAATGTTCAATGTTCAAAGGAGTTTTTTCAGGAGGAGAGTCAGGTTTTGAAGTGTCAGTAATCAATTCGGCATCGCTGAAAGAGATGAACTTTGGTGTGATTTCAGATTCGGAGGCACTAATTCCCTTTTTCACCCAGTCGTCGTAAGGGAGCGGCAACGGAACACGCTTTACATGAGAAGCGTGAATCCAGTGTTTGCGGCCAGCTACACGAACTGCCGTCCTCGTTGCCAGTAAGATCTGAAAAGGCCCCACAAATCTTGGCTGAAGGTTCTTCGTCCTCGCGAAGTTCTTGATTACAATGAAGTCACCCGGTTTCAGCTGGTGCCCTGGACTCTCCGGAGGTTTTGGCAAAGCATCGAAAACCTGTTGATGAATAAGACTCAATTTAGCAGTCAAGTCGTAAAGGTAGTCTATCAACATAGGATATTCAATGGAGCAAAATTGTTTAGGCCTTGGCACACCCCAGATATTTGCCGGGCGGCCAAACACAATCTCGTATGGACTAAGCCCTATTCTAGAATGTACTGTTGCTCTCGTTGATAACAAGGCCAAAGGAAGTGCGTCTGGCCAGGCTAAACCTGTGGATGCTTGTATTTTGGCTATTTTCAGCTTGAGGGTGCCATTGTAACCCTCGACTAAACCAGCAGACTGGGGATGGTTTGCACTGTGAAATTTCTGTTTCAATCCTAGACCGGCACACACACTCTGCATAACTTTCCCTATAAACTCACTTCCGTTATCTGACCATACAATCCGTGGCATTCCATACCTAGGGAAAAATTCCTTGAGAAGAATTTTAGCAGTAGATAGGGCAGTGTTGTCCTTTAGTGGGTATGCTTCTATCCACCTGGAAAAAGCACAGACTACCACCAGGACGTACTTTAAATTGTTGCAGCGTTCCATGTGAATGAAGTCTAACTGAATCACTTCAAAGGGACAGGAAGGAGGAGCGAAATGACCAGCTGGAGTTGGAGTTCCCTTGCCAGGATTATGCATCAAGCACACCATACAATTTTTCACCACTCTCTCTGCACACTTACTGATTCCCTCATTCTTCCAGACCGGAGCCAACATCTTACATATCCCTTTAGAACTTATATGCGCTACTCCATGCGCCATCGTCACTACTGCAAGCACATACGCATCGGGCAACATCTAACGCTGCTGTTCTGTCAAATCAATCCAACATCCATTCGAGTCCAACTTGCCCGTACTTTCTCTCCATACACGTTTCTCTTCCTCAGTTGCTTCTTTCTGAATCTCTTTCACACTTTCCATAGTGTCTTCACACATTCCAGACTCAGCAATCCATCTTGCAGACGTAGCAACATACATTCTACTCATAGTATCTCTAGCTGTCTGTTTAGCAGTTTCATCAGCAAAAGCATTCCCACGACCAACATCATCCGTGATTGCTTTATGAGCACTGCACTTCACAATCGCAACTTCAGTCGGCAAGGTCAGTGATTCCAACAAGTCGTTAACTAGCTGACCATGTTGGATCTTAGTCCCATGGGACGTAATGAAACCTCTTTCTCTCCACAACCGGCCAAAACTATGGGCCACGCCAAATGCGTACTGACTGTCTGTAAACACATTCACTCTCTTTCCCTCAGCTAAAACACACGCTCTTGTTAGAGCTATTAATTCTGCAGCTTGGGCAGAATTCTGACTCACTCTTGCAGTCTCCACAATCGTCTTCAAAGTCGTTACTGCGTAAGCAGCAGTCACATCACCATTCTCCAATTTAAAACATGACCCGTCCACATACAGCGTACCATCTGGGTCGGATAACGGAGTATCTTTCAAGTCGATACGTCCTTTTGTCTCTTCCTCCGTTTTGAAATAGCAGTCATGTGGCTCGGAATCACTCGACTCTTGATCAGTCGGCAACAGCGTTGCTGGATTCAATACATTACATCTTTTGATCTGAATATGACTCGCTAGTAATGTCAGCTCGTAACCAGATAATCTCGCACTAGTAAGGTGTTGTGTCTTTGTTCGGTTCATGAGTGTATCCACTGCATGAGGAACCATGACCACTAGCATATTGTTCATCACCAAACCAGCAGATTGTCGAATGGAAGCTGCAGCTGCCGCTGTAGCTCTCAAACAACTAGGCAACGCTCTGGCTACCGGATCTAATGTTGATGAGAAATACGCACAAGGGCGTTGTTTATCACCAAACTTCTGTGTCAGAACACTCAACGCGCAACCTTCTCTTTCGTGAACGTAGAGCGTGAATGGTTTACTGTAATCAGGTGTACCCAATACAGGAGCTGAACACAATGCTTTTCGTAATTCAGTAAAACTCTCTTGACATTCATCAGACCATGGCACCGGACTCGGAACATTTTTCCCAGTCAAAGCTACCAATGGTTTCGCTAACAGGGAAAAATTTGGAATCCACTGCCTACAGTAAGAGGTAATACCTAGAAAGGCACGTACTTCTCTCTGTGTGCGTGGAACACTCATCTGCGTAATTGCTTTTATTCTTTCTGGGGTCAACTTCCTTCCCTCCTTTGACAAGAGATGACCTAGGTAGGTCACTTCTTGGCAGCAGTATTGCATTTTCGAAGGAGACACCTTATGATTCAAATTAGACAAATGATGCAATAAGGAAATTGTAGCTGCTTTGCAAGTTTCCTTGTCATCGGCAGCCACTAAAAGATCGTCTACGTACTGTACTAGGGCAGAACCTGGAGGAAGGACAAAAGAATCTAACTGGCTTTTTAATGCTTGACTATAAATGGATGGACTCTCACAATAGCCTTGTGGAGCGCGTTTAAATCTGAAACTGCGACCTCCTAGACAGAAGCCGAAAATATCCCTACTTTCTTCGGCTATCGGAATGCTGAAAAAGGCATTCTTTAGGTCAATAACTGAGAACCATGTGGCTGTGGCAGGAATCAATGTTAACAAGGCAGTAATGTCTGGCACTACAGGAAACTGCGGTATTACAATCTTATTAACTTCTCTAAGGTCTATGACAAACCTATAAACTGGAGGTTTTGTAGGATCAGTTCGCTTCAGAATCGGTAATACAGGACTGTTACAGACATTTCCTCTAGTTTCTTCAACCACACCCTTCTTAATCAAATCTTGCACGATCAATAAAAGTGCACGCTCACCTTCACTCGATATTTTATATTGGGGAATTCTTGGAAATTTCACATTTGCTTTTAAAGTCACTACATACGGTGGAATTTCTAGGAGACCTACATCATTAGGACCAGTCGCCCAAAGAGAATCAGGGAGTGAACGTAGCTCCGGCGGGAGTGCGTCCATTGACAAATACATCGGAGAGGTGATATTTTTACCCAATGTAAGCTGTACTCCTTCCGGAGAACAGTACAATGTCGCATATAGTCTTTTTAACAAATCTAAACCAAGCAGGTTTTCATTACAACCTGTCGTCAAAATCAGGGGTGCTTTCAATTGGCACGGTACAACAGAAATAGACAAAGGACCAGATATCGGGTTGTAAACAGGGGCGCCTGAAAAACCTACGGAAACATTTGTTGAGCCAGACAAAGGTGCGCCAGGGAGTTTCGCATGAATCATAGAACTTTTTGCGGCACCAGTATCCAACAGAAACGGTTCGACTACACCTGATGTTGCTACTGCGACATAAGGCCCACTCTGATCTACTGGAACTGATACTACTCCCTCTCTCTGTCCATGGCTGTCCTAGTACCCATTTTGTTGATAACCCTCATCTACTTCATTATAGTCCTCAACAAGATACTGTTGAGATCTATTTTGCTGAGCAGATTGTCCATTTCGTTGATCAAAGTGATTGGAGGGACGATCATTCGTTTGTGGAGGCATAGCACCTCGTCCTCGACCTCTAGAATTCTGCACAAAACCACCACGACCTCTCTGAGCTGCTGCTGCATTATTTTGCGCTAAGATCGGACATTCATTTTTATAGTGACCCTCTTTCTTACAGTACGCACACTGATTCCACTGATATTGAGGTCTTGATGAACCATAATCTGTCCTTTGGTATGAGTTTTGCTGCGTATTAGTCTGATTCGCGCGAGGCGGATACGCCTGCTGTAAAAGAACTTTAGTTTTTAAATCTTTCGTTTTCTTTTCTGATTTTTCCTTTTCCTCTTTATCCCTATTTTCGTAGTACTGTGCAGTCGCAAGTATTTGCGCTGTCGTGGATACAGCCCACGCACTTTCTGAGTCTTTTAATTTATTGCATAATTCAGGTAACAAATTATGCACAAATTTATCGACAAACAATCTCTGTCCTCCTTCTGTACTCATGTCCTGACCACTATGATCTACAAAGTCTCTTCAAACCTCGTGAAGAAGTCCAAGACACTTTCATCTTTCTTCTGCCTGCATGCTGACAACTTGTCCCAATTTACACGCAATGCTGGCATCAGAGTCTTCATTAGATCAATTATTCTACCTGGCAGATTAGCAATTAAAGGTTCGGGTTTCGCACCACCTATTTGCTGACCATCTGCTGCAGTGATAGCTGCCCAATCACCACCTAAAGCAGCCTGATGATTCTCTCTACGAATTTTAGCCCACACTGGTTGCGGAACTACGTTACCAAACAACATATCGATGTCGGCTAAGTTCATTATACAAGCCTCAACTGTCTGTGTTAATTCCTTGTAATATCCGGCTGGATTTTTACGTGGATCTGGCAAGGCCTGTTTCACCGCTAACACTTCTGCTCGCTTCCATGGAATGTGTATCCACACTCGTTGGAACTGTGCTGGAGCAGCCGCAATTCCTGCATTATCATCACGTTGTATTGCTTCACGCCAAATTGGAGGAACCTCCCTCATAGGATATTGGCGACTTAGCTTCACTTTACCTTTTTCTAAGTCTCTCGGTGAACGAAGAGATGGATCATTCCTAAAACTTAAAATAAGTTCCATCGCTTCCTTTATATTCTCACCCACTATCATTCCAGCAGCAAACTCTTTTTGAACCCTAATTAAATCTTCCAAATCTGATTCGACATCATCTTCTTCTATCTCCTCACGTAACAACGAGCACATCTCATCAAAGACGTACCGTTGCGTTGGTTCCCCCCACTGCATAAATGTGTCTAGCACATCTCTCGTACTATATCTTCTACCCTTCGAAATCCATCTGAGAGCCGTGGAATCTAAAACTCCCCGTTCCTCAGTACTTGGAAGCTGACTCCGTCTCTGTACAGAGTCAGGAGTAGGAGTCTTAATCAAAGTTTTATATATAGGAGACAGCATATTAGTAACAGAATCAGTGATTCTTCGACGAACAGAAAGTGGAGTTAGCACACTCGCAGACGTAGAGAACGCAGTAGAGGTAGGAATAGATAACGGAACAGTAGGAGTATCGAGAAAAATAGTTTGAGGAACAGTGGGTACAGAAGTAGGTATAGAGGCTGGCAGTGTAGGAAGAGGAGGAGCTGTAGGAACATTCACATTCATCACAGGAGGTACAGGAGCTTGATTCTGGGGGACAGGAGCAGGAGCACCAGGTTGTCCAGCAACCGGCAATTGAACATTCGGGACAAGCGGAGCCGCAGCACCTTGTGCATACGGTGGAGGTGACCTTAACAGATAAGATAGCAGAGGATCGTTTTCGGAATCCTCCAGTATCTTAGCCATTTTCGATGGCAAGGCAGGATAGCACTTGTCAATCGCTAGATTATGCTCTCTAATGGCTACATCTATAGCCTTCTCACACTCGTTAGCCTGCAACTGTTTAGTCGCTTGCTCTAGAGTTAACTCTTCTTGTTCTTTCTGTTCTTTCTTCAACCTCTTAATTTCTCTCTGTTTGGATTCTTTTCGCCAATAACGGAAAGAATCAAACATTGCCGGCCGGGCTTTCTTCTTAAACAATTTCGCTTCTAAGTTGTCGAGAATCTCTGGTTCAAAACTACCATGCAGTGGCCAACTAAGGACACCATCCTTCTTACAATAACGGACCCATATCTCATTATAAGATATAGGACCCACGCCATACTTGCAATATAAATCATATAGGGGAGTCCCAATCGGAGGAACCAGACATGAGTCCTCCAATCGTGAGTCACTGTTGCAACTAAAACAAGACAACATTTTCCGACTTACCATTTTCAGTCCGGAACACAAAACAAACAAGACACGAAACAAATATGTGCACTCGAACCAAGAACTTAGGCCTACCAAAACGAACTGATGTATCGATACCCAAACTAAACCAAATAGATTATCGTAACTAGAACAACCAGCGATAATCTGCCAAAACCAAACCAAACCAAGAACCGATCAAGGATTTTTAACAATCCTCACAAAAGTAACCAGCTAGCTATCACTAAATACTTAACTGAGTCACTGAAGACGTCACCAAGGAGAAACCCGTCTCGTTTCGCTGTACTAAGGACTGCACCTCTTCGGGTCCAAGACAGGGCGACGGTCAAGGCAACGGCCCACTGCAGCCGTCCTGAACGGGAAACCCTCGTGGAAGAGAACTTCGGGCCACTTTTGCGATATGCCGGGATCGATGAAGTGGGGCGCCTCCCTCAGGAATCTTCACACGAAGCTTCTCGAACTCTTCAGGCTTTTGGACCGGTACCGAATGACGTCGCCCCACGTTGGGCGCCAATTGGAGTTCTGGACTTTTTGGTTCCGTCCAGAGGTGTCAGGGAACAACACCCAAAGACCCCGGAGTTCCACCTGCCTTGGTGCACAAATGAACAGAAACACGGGCTTCTCGATGGTGGCGTCAAAGACCAAAGGTTTATTACTGCAGGGACACAGAAGTCATAGATACTACACACGGGCAGTAACCAGGAGCCTGTTCAATTTGTACAAAGTGGGTTGCTTCTTATATACTAAATTTTAAGCTGGGGGCGAATTCTTTACATGTAAAACATTCCCAAAACCTTTGTGTCTAAAACAATAAATATTTGACGTTACACAGGAACCGTCGATAATATCTGAGGCCAAACATTGCGAAGAGAGGGGTTCCCACTAGTTTGTCACAATTCCCTGTCAATATTGCATTCAGGACCCGGACCGCCTCATCGTAAAGTTCGTTACCTCCCCCTAATAAAGGTTCAGAAAGAAAGAAACAGAGCCATGTGTGGAAGATAGAAAAGCGGGATAAGGGATGTTTGTGGGTTGTAAATGGGCAAGGCTACCGGCTTCGGCCGCCTAATCATGATCAGGTACAATGGACACGAAGACCAGTTTGACAGGGCTGGCCTCGGGCAGAGGAGGCAGCCTTTGTCGAGTCATGCAGCTACAGCGTGATCTGGTTTAAGGTGTACGTGTCATGTAAGAGGTGAATCTCCGGCTAAGGCTACGTGTCCTTAATCAAAGTGGAGTGATCAGAGGCTATTGCATATGTGAGGGCAAGAATCACAAAATGGCGGCCATGATCTAAGATGGATGCCGTGGGTAGATCGGAAATATGTCAATAGAAGGAGTGCTCTTGCTTGTAGCGTAGCGAAAACACCAGGATATACTAAATGGATCATTTGCGGTTTGCTGATACCAATATTATGTATTTCCGACAAACTTGAAAACACGGGTTCAAATTGTCACGGAACCGTCACGGAACCTCACCCCCCGTCCTGCAAGTCATCAAAGGATCCGGGTGCTGGGGACAGGGGTCCATTTGGCAGGCGGGAGCCCTCCAGCAGAGGCTCGGGGCAGGCAGATTGGCATAATTTCGGTCCGGCCATCTGGCCGCCCCCCTCTCGCCTCGGCCTTCTGGTTGCCCCCAATGCTTTCATATGGCGCAACCAGATGGCCAGGCTTCCCTGGAAGTCCCGATTAGGTGCCATTCGCCTCCTGGATCCAAGGTAGGGCTCCAGGAAGTTGGGAACGTTTGCGCCCTGGGTCCCCTCTGTCACCTCGAGAGCACGGATTACAAGAAAGGGGGTAATTTTCCTCCGGTTTACTAGGGGCAAGGGTATGCCCGGACACCCTCCTGGGGCTGGTGGTTCCCTGCCGGGGACCAGATGGGCTGTGTTCCCGGGCAACACCTCCCAGGCGTCTGGGGCTCCCTCCTCCGGCCCGCAGCGTGGCAAAGTACCCGGGACGGGCTCCATGGGTCCTGGGCCCTGCAACCATGGAGCTCCTCAGCTCTGGGGCCCTGCAGCCCCAGAGCCCTGCAGCCCCGGAGCGCTGCAGCCCCGGAGCGCTGCAGCCCCGGAGCCCTGCAGTCCCTGGAGCCCTGCAGCCCCGGAGACCCGGAGACCCGAAGCCCTGCAGCCCCGGAACGTGGGCAAGCGGGAGCCCTACCACGAAGGACTCAGGATGGGCAGATGGGGAGTCCTTTCGGTCCCAGCCATCTGGTCGCCCCTCTCACCTCGGCCATCTGGTCGCCCACAATGTTTTCTTATGGAGCGACCAGATGGCAGGACTTCCCTGGAAGTCCCGATGGGGTACCATTCGCCTCCCGGATCCCAGCCAGGGCTTCGGGAGGTCGGGCACGTTCGCACCTAGGGTCCCCTGAGCCTCGTGGTGTTCACTTGTGCCCAGAAAGAGGGGTAGCCTTCCTCCGGATTACTAGGGACAAGGTACTCTGGGACCCCTCTCAGCATAGCGGTCCTCAGCTGGCAGCTGGACGGTCCAGGATGCCGTCCAGCCCCGGGTCCATCCCTGGGTCTGCCGCGTGGCAGGTTGCCCTGGATAGGGTCTGGGAGGGCCCGGGCCTGGGGTCCCCGTCCCCCCCGGCCTGCCCCACTTCCCGGGACAGTGGGTGTTCCGTTGTGCCCGGAGAGCGTGGCTGGGTTCAGGAGCTCCAGCCGTGGCTCCGTCCTGGGTCCTGCCGCGTGGCAGGGTGCCCGTGACGGGGTCTGGAGGGCCCGGGGAGGCTTCTCCTGCGCTTCTGGGCCTGAAAACCCCGGCGGGGTCCAGGGGCCCCACTGGGCCCCGGGTGGGGTGCTCCAGCCCAGGGCCCTGTCACCGGCCTAGGGCCCTGTCCCCCGGCCTGCCGCACTGCCAAAGGCCCGGGACAGGGTTCTGTGGTGCCCAGGGAGCCTCCCCGTGCTTGGCTGGGTTCAGGAGCTCCGTCCAGTGCCCCTGAGGGCCCCTGGGAGGGTGGTCTCCCCACCAGGGGGTCCGTCCTCGGTCCTGCCGCATGCAGGGTGCCTGGGACGGGGTCCAGAGGGCCGGGGGTAGGCTTCCCCTGCGCCTCCGGGGCTGGGAGCCCCGGCTGGGTCCAGGGGCCCTGCCGGGCCCCGGGTTGCATGCTCGGGCCATGGGCCCTGTCCCCCCAGCCTGCCCCACTGCCAAAGGCCCAGGACGGGGGTTCTGTGGTGCCCGGATAGCCTCCCCTTGCGCGGCTGGCTTCAGGAACCCAATCCGGGGCCCCTGAGGGCCCCGGGGAGGGTGGCCTCCCCACCCGGGGCTCCGTCCTGGGTCCTGCCGCGCGGCAGGATGCCTGAGACGGGGTCCGGAGCATCCAGGCGGCTTCCCTTTTGTGCCCGGCCATCTGGTCACCCAGATTCCCTCGGCCATCTGGTTGCCCGGATCCCATCGGCCATCTGGTCACCCGCAATGCTTTCCTATGGGGCGACCAGATGGCCGGACTTTGCTGGAAGTCCTGATGAGGCGCCATTCGCCTCCCAGATCCCAGCCAGGGCTCCAGGAGGTCCATGCACTACTGAGTACCCCTGGGCATAATGGATGAAAGCATGGCAAACTGGGTGCAGGCCTATGGCACAACAAAGCACACTGCCTGGCTTCAAAATGGCCCCTAGACCCCCACCACATGGCCAGGCCCTGCCTGTACCAGTCCTCAAAATGGCCCCCACCCACATGGACAGGCCCCATCAACACCCCAAAAAATCGAAAAACACACAAAAATCACCACAATCCAATGCCATCCATGCCCTCCATGATGTTTACATTAAAAAGACCCCACAGAAAGACTCAGTCCATGCACCACTGAATACCCCTCGGCAAAAGGCCCCAACAACAGCCCAAAAATCGAAAAACACGCAATAATCACCACAATCCAATGCCAATTATGCCCTCAATCATGTTCAAATTCAAGACACCCCACAAAAAGACTAGGCCCATGCACCACTGAGTACCCCTGAGAATAATGGATGAAATCATGGTAGACTGGGTGCAGGCCTATGGCACAACAAAGCACAATGTCTGGCTTCAAAATGGCCCGTAGACCCCCACCACATGGCCAGGCCCTGCCTGTACCAGTCCTCAAAATGGTCCCCACCCACATGGACAGGCCACATCAACACCCCAAAAAATCAAAAAACACACAAAAATCACCACAATCCAATGTCATCCATGCCCTCCATGATGTTTACATTAAAGAGACCCCACAGAAAGACTCAGTCCATGCACCACTGAGTACCCCTGGGCAAAAGGCCCCAACAACAGCCCAAAAATCGAAAAACACACAAAAATCACAACAATCCAATGCCATCCATGCCCTTAATCATGTTCAAATTCAAGACACCCCACAGAAAGACTAGGCCCTTGCACCACTGAGTACCCCTGGGCATAATGGATGAAAGCATGGAAGACTGGGTGCAGGCCTATGGCACAACAAAGCACACTGCCTGGCTTCAAAATGGCCCGTAGACCCCCACCACATGGCCAGGCCCTGCCTCTACCAGTCCTCAAAATGGCCCCCACCCACATGGACAGGCCCCATCAACACCCCAAAAACATCGAAAAACGCACAAAAATCACCACAATCCAATGCCATCCATGCCCTCCATGATGTTTACATTAAAGAGACCCCACAGAAAGACTCAGTCCATGCACCAATGAGTACCCCTGGGCAAAAGGCCCCAACAACAGCCCAAATATCGAAAAACGCACAAAAATCACAACAATCCAATGCCATCCATGCCCTCAATTATGTTCAAATTCAAGACACCCCATAGAAAGACTAGGCCCATGCACTACTGAGTACCCCTGGGCATAATGGATGAAAGCATGACAGACTGAGTGCAGGCCTATGGCACAACAAAGCACACTGCCTGGCTTCAAAATGGCCCCTAGACCCCCACCACATGGCCAGGCCCTGCCTGTACCAGTCCTCAAAATGGCCCCCACCCACATGGACAGGCCCCATCAACACCCCAAAAACATCGAAAAACACACAAAAATCACCACAATCCAATGCCATCCATGCCCTCCATGATGTTTACATTAAAGAGACCCCACAGAAAGACTCAGTCCATGCACCACTGAGTACCCCTGGGCAAAAGGCCCCAACAAAAGCCCAAAAATGGAAAAACACACAAAAATCACAACAATCCAATGCCATCCATGCCCTCAATCATGTTCAAATTCAAGACACACCACAGAAAGACTAGGCCCATGCACCACTGAGTACCCCTGGGCATAATGGATGAAAGCGTGGCAGACTGGGTGCAGGCCTATGGCACAACAAAGCACACTGCCTGGCTTAAAAATGGCCCCTAGACCCCCACCACATGGCCAGGCCCTGCCTGTAGCAGTCCTCAAAATGGCCCCCACCCACATGGACAGGCCCCATCAACACCCCAAAAACATCGAAAACCACACAAAAATCACCACAATCCAATGCCATCCATGCCCTCCATGATGTTTACATTAAAGAGACCCCACAGAAAGACTCAGTCCATGCACCACTGAGTTCCCCCGGGCAAAAGGCCCCAACAACAGCCCAAAAATCAAAAAACACGCAATAATCACCACAATCCAATGCCAATTATGCCCTCAATCATGTTCAAATTCAAGACACCCCACAGAAAGACTAGGCCCATGCACCACTGAGTACCCCTGAGAATAATGGATGAAATCATGGCAGACTGGATGCAGGCCTATGGCACAACAAAGCACAATGCCTGGCTTCAAAATGGCCCCTAGACCCCCACCACATGGCCAGGCCCTGCCTGTACCAGTCCTCAAAATGGCCCCAACCCACATGGACAGGCCCCATCAACACCCCAAAAAATCGAAAAACACACAAAAATCACCACAATCCAATGTTATCTATGCCCTCCATGATGTTTACATTAAAGAGACCCCACAGAAAGACTCAGTCCATGCACCACTGAGTACCCCTGGGCAAAAGGCCCCAACACCCAAAAACACACAAAAATCACCACAATCCAATGCCATCCATGCCCTAAATGATGTTGAAATTCAACAAAACAGTTGTATCATGCACCCATAACTAACCCTGTTCCTACTGGATACTAAGGCTACCCACAATATATTTAATTTTATGTTCTGAAAAATTTTCACAATTGTAGTTGCAGCAACTGTAATGCCCCAAACAAACAACATCAACTTACTTGTGAAATTTCTAATCCAAAAGTGATCCAAAGAAAGTCAAAAAGGCCTCAAATCCAAATATCCAGCAGCATCCACAAAAAGTCATCCTTCCAGGTCAAGATCCAAATCAAAGTGACCAGGACATGAACAAAGCACAGGGAGGAGCCTGCTGGACAGGAACAGGAAGTTAGAGACTGTGGGGCACTTCCTTTCTCCTATCCCCCCCCAAAATGAACTCCTTGCAAAAAAGTGCAGGCAAATGTCAACCTGAGGAGTTATTCTGATAAAAATCATCATTTTCAGAAGGTTTATGCTGCCTGCTGGTGGATTTCTTGTGCAGAATTGCAAATTTTGCAATTTTGTGAGTGCGAGATTGTTGTTGCCCGCCGCTTCTACGTGTTCGCAATTGTTTACTCCCGCGATGGGTGATCACGAGCCTTTATGACGTACTCGCGTTGACAAACTCTCGCTGTGCAAGGTGGCGGGCGCAATGACGTAATCGCGGTCGACAATCTCCCGCGGGATCACGCATCAAGATCCAAAATGGTGCAGCACACGCAAATATGGAGAAAAACATCTCTTCAAACGCTGAATGACAGTAAGTGAACGTGGCGCGCCGCAATATTGTATTTGTCAAGCGCGACCAAGAAAAAAAATCTGCTGCGTGCGAATTTGCGAATTTTCGGCCAATTCGCGAGAATTTGCGGATCGCGAATTTGCTGAAAATCCGCAAATTCCGCAAGCGGAACTGATTTTACGCCCATGCTTAGTGTCCAGACAGCTTCCCTTTCGTGCCCGGCCATCTGGTCTCCCAGATCCCCTCGGCCATCTGGTCGCCCGGATCCCCTCGGCCATCTGGTCGCCAGCAATGCTTTCCTATGGGGCGACCAGATGGCCAGACTTCCCTGGAAGTCCCGATGAGGTGCCATTTGCCTCGGGGATCCCAGCGAGGGCTCCAGGAGGTCGGGTACTTGGCCACCTTAGGTCCCCTCTGTCACCTCGTGTGCACGGATTACAAGAAAGGGGGGTAATTTTCCTCCGGATTACTAGGGAGAGGGTCAGTCAGACCTCCGTGAGGTCTGGCGATTCTGAATCAGGGGAAGGCAGGACCTGGGCCCGCCCGCCGGGGCCCCCAGGGGACCGGGGACGCTCCTGCCTCTCAGCCCCTTGCCGATGGTCGTTTTTCTCCGAGTTTGCTCAGGCTGACCTCTGTGAGGTCCGGCCATGCTGAGAGGGGGAAGGCAGTCCTGGGGCCCACCCGCTGGGGCCCCCAGGGGCCCCCAGGGGCCCGGGCACACTCCTGCCTCTCAGTCCCTTGCCGATGGTCGTTTTTCTCCGAGTTTTCTCAGGCAGTCCTCCGTGAGGTCTGGCCATGCTGAGAGGGGGAAGGCAGCCCCGGGGCCCGCCAGCCGGGGCCCCCAGGGGCCCGGGGACGCTCCTGCCTCCCAGCCCCTTGCTGATGGTCATTTTTCTCTGAGTTTTCTCAGGCAGTCCTCTGTGAGGTCTGGCCATGCTGAGAGGGGGAAGGCAGCCCCGAGCCCACCCTTCGTTGCCCTCAGGGGCCCGGGGATGCTCCTGCCTCTCAGCCCCTTGCCGATGGTCGTTTTTCTCAGAGTTTGCTCAGGCAGACCTCCGTGAGGTCCGGCCATGCTGAGAGGGGGAAGGCAGTCCTGGGGCCCGCCTGCTGTGGCCCCCATGGGCCCGGGGTTGCTCTTGCCTCTCAGCCCCTTGCCGATGGTCCTTTTTCCCCGAGTTTGCTCAGGCAGACCTCCGTGAGGTCTGGCCATTCTGAGAGGGGGAAGTCAGTCCTTGGGCCTGCCCGCTGGGGCCCCCAGGGGCCCAGGGATGCACCTGCCTCTCGGGCCTCTTGCCGATGGTCTTTTTTCTTGGAGTCTGCGTGCCTCGGCAGCAGGCATGCAGGGGATGCTAAGCCAGTGTACACCCCCTGTGCAGGGTTGCCTGCCAGGGGATGCTCCGGCTGTACTCTGATCGATTGGGCACTCTCGGTCTATTTAGGGATGGACTGCTTGGCCAGCCTCTGCTGTTGTTTCAAGCAAAGAGCTTCCACCCTGCATGGACTGTCTGACTAGGGAGGGCCTGCCGCATGGCGGTTAGGTCGTTCACCCTACCCAGAAGAGCGAAGGCTGAGCGGCCCTGGCAGCTCGTGGCCCCCAGTGGTCTGACCTGAGCGGAAGGGGCAGGTGGTGCCAGGCCCTCGGATGCTGCCTGGCTGGCAGGTCTGTGGGCCCTGTGTGCCACGCTGTCACCCCTCTCGGCACAGCACGTTTCCACAGAAGCTTGAAACAACTGTTCCGAGGGGTGCCGCTGCCGCCAGGCTCCGGCACCCCTGCATCTCTCTCACGCTGCACCTCGGCCTGCCTTTCCCTCCCGGGGGAGATGGCTGGGCCTGCCGGTGCCCATGTGACCGGCGCACCTCTCTACACCCCTCCAGTGAGCCCTCCTGCCCAGGTGGGTGGGCTCCTTCCCCTGACAGGCTTCCGAGAGATGGAGGTTGCACGAAGGTCGCCGGTCAGGGAGATGGGCACGCGGCTCCCACCCCGTTGTCAGGTGCAGCTACCTGGTTGATCCTGCCAGAAGCATATGCTTGTCTCAAAGATTAAGCCATGCACGTGTAAGTAGACCCTGCCGGTACAGTGAAACTGCGAATGGCTAATTAAATCAGTTATGGTTCCTTTGATCGCTCCATCTGTTACTTGGATAACAGTGGTAACTGCTTTGGTGACTCTAGATAACCTCGGGCCGATTGAAATGAGTACACTTTAAATCCTTTAACGAGGATCCACAGGAGGGTGAGTCTGCTGCCAGCAGCCGTGGTAATTCCAGCTCCAATAGCGTATATTAAAGTTGCTGCATTTAAAAAGCTCGAAACGTTTACTTTAAAAAAATTAGTGTTCAAAGCAGGCCGGTCGCCTGAATACTTCAGCTAGGAATAATGGAATAGGACTCCGGTTCTATTTTGTTGGTTTTTGGAACTGGGGCCATGATTAAGAGGGACGGCCGGGGGCATTCGTATTGTGCCGCTAGAGGTGAAATTCATGGACCGGCGCAAGACGAACCAAAGCGAAAGCATTTGCCAAGAATGTTTTCATTAATCAAGAACGAAAGTCGGAGGTTTGAAGACGTTCAGATACCATCGGTAGTTCCGACCATAAACGATGCCTACTAGCGATCCGGCGGCGTTATCCCCATGACCCGCCGAGCAGCTTCCGGGAAACCAAAGTCTTTGGGTTCCGGGGGAAGTATGGTTGCAAAGCTGAAACTTAAAGGAATTGACGGAAGGGCACCACCAGGAGTGGAGCCTGTGGCTTAATTTGACTCAAGACAGGAAACCTCACCCGGCCCGGACATGGAAAGGATTGACAGATTGATAGCTCTTTCTCGATTCTGTGGGTGGTGGTGCATGGCCGTTCTTAGTTGGTGGAGCGATTTGTCTGGTTACTTCCGATAACGAACGAGACTCCTCCATGCTAACTAGTTACACGACACCCAGTGGTCGGTGTCCAACTTCTTAGAGGGACAAGTGGCGTTCAGCCACACGAGATCGAGCAATGACAGGTCTGTGATGCCCTTAGATGTCCGGGGCTCACCCGGCTCAGTACAAGAGGAACCGCAGGTTCAGACATTTGGTGAATGTGCTTGGCTGAGGAGCCAATGGGGCGAAGCTACCATCTGTGGGATTATGACTGAACGCCTCTAAGTCAGAATCCCCCCTAAACCGTATCGATACCGCAGTGCCGTGGAGCCTTGGTTGGCCTGGGATAGCCGGCCTCTCTTGGGGGGCCAGTGCGTAGACCTGCTCGCTTGGGGACCGGAGTGCGGACAGAAGGGGGCCGCCTCCATCACCCTTAGTGCACCGCATATTCGTGGGACACCCGGTGCAAAATCATTCGTAGATGACCTGATTCTGGTTCAGGGTTTCGTAAGTAGCAGAGCAGCTACCTCGCTGCGATCTATTGAAAGTCATCCTCTGAGCCAAGCTTTTGTCTCTCCGTGCGTGGGGGCCCGTGGACGCCTCCCTCCACCACATCCAGGGGTGGGTCCCTCTGCCGCCGGGCCGGCGGGAGGGACACAGAGGGGGTAACACGGGTCCGTGGGAGGCTGCCTCCACCACGTGCCCTTCGGCACGGGGGCCTCCCCCTCCTGTCCCTGCCCCACCGGGGTGCAGGGATGGGGGCCACCATCCCTTGCGGGTCAGCAGGGTGACCAGATATCCCACTACTCCCGGGCAGGGAGGTGAGGAGCAGCCACCCGGGGGAAGGAAGCTCCAGAGCTTCTGCCTTGGTGCGCCTGGACCCCCTCGCCGGACTGCAAGGGCGACTGGGTACGACAGCCTCTCAGGCCATCTGGGTGCTGGGTTGTCCCGGGCCATCTGGTCGCCTGGCTGTGTGACCAGATGGCCCTGCAGGCAGGTTGACCAGATGGCCCTGCGGGCTGGGTGACCAGATGGCCCTGCGGGCTGGATGGCCAGATGGCCCTGCGGGCTGGGTGACCAGATGGCCCTGCGGGCTGGCGGCCGGGCTAACTCCAACTTTTGTCCCTCCCCAGAGTTCTGTAAGCCTTATAGTCGAGAAAAATGGGCTCCCCGTGCAGGCAGTCTGGAGAGTGGACGTGGCCTGGGCTTAACCTTCCTTGGGTCCCGCCAAGGGTCCGTGCGCTGGGGACGGGGCATCCAGGGAGGCTCTCCCTGGCCTGGCTAGGGTTCGGAAGGTGGGACCGGGCCCAGGGCTTGAACTCCGTCTGTCCGGCCCCGGGGTGTGTGAACCCCACCATCCTGCAAGCCATCAGAGGGTCCGGGCGCTGGGGACGGGGCTCCACCTGGGCCCGGGGAGGCTCTCCCCAGTCTGGCTAGGGTTTGGAAGGTGGGACCGGGCCCGGAGCTTGAGCTCCGTCTGGCCGGGCCTGGGGTGCGTGAGCCCCCGTCCTGTAAGCCATCAGAGAGTCCGGGCGCTGGGGACGGGGCTTCACCAGGGCCCAGGGAGGCTCTCCCTGGCCTGGCTAGGGTTCGGTAGCTGGGACCGGGCCCGGGACTTGAGCTCCGTCCTGCCGGCACTGGGGTGGTGAGCCCCCCGTCCTTCAAGCCATCAGAGGGCCCGGGCGCTGGGGACGGGGCTCCACCGGGGCCCAGGGAGGCTCTCCCAGGCCTGGCTAGGGTTCGGAAGCTGGGACCGGGCCTGGGGCTTGAGCTCCGACCGTCCGGCCCTGGGGTGCCTGAGCCCCCCCCGTCCTGCAAGTCATCAAAGGATCCGGGTGCTGGGGACAGGGGTCCATTGGGCAGGCGGGAGAACTCCAGCAGAGGCTCGGGGCAGGCAGATTGGCGTCATTTCGGTCCGGCCATCTGGTCGCCCTCTCTCGCCTCGGCCATCTGGTCACCCCCAATGCTTTCCTATGGCGCAATCAGATGGCCAGGCTTCCCTGGAAGTCCTGATTAGGTGCCATTCGCCTCCTGGATCCAAGGTAGGGCTCCAGGAAGTCGGGCACGTTTGCGCCCTGGGTCCCCTCTGTCACCTCGAGTGCACGGATTACAAGAAAGGGGGGTAATTTTCCTCCGGTTTACTAGGGTCAAGGGTATGCCCGGACACCCTCCTGGGGCTGGTGGTTCCCTGCCGGGGACCAGATGGGCTGTGTTCCCGGGCAACACCTCCCAGGCGTCTGGGGCTCCCTCCTCCGGCCCGCAGCGTGGCAAAGTACCCGGGACGGACTCCATGGGTCCTGGGCCCCGCAGCTCTGGGGCCCTGCAGCCCCAGAGCCCTGCAGCACCAGAGCGCTGCAGCCCCGGAGCGCTGCAGCCCCGGAGCCCTGCAGTCCCTGGAGCCCTGCAGCCCCGGAGACCCAGAGACCCGAAGCCCTGTAGCCCCGGAACGTGGGCAAGTGGGAGCCCTACCACGAAGGACTCAGGATGGGCAGATGGGGAGTCCTTTCGGTCCCAGCCATCTGGTCGCCCCTCTCACCTCGGCCATCTGGTCGCCCACAATGTTTTCTTATGGAGCGACCAGATGGCAGGACTTCCCTGGAAGTCCCGATGGGGTACCATTCGCCTCCCGGATCCCAGCCAGGGCTTCGGGAGGTCGGGCACGTGTGCACCTAGGGTCCCCTGAGCCTTGTGGTGTTCACTTGTTCCCAGAAAGAGGGGTAGCCTTCCTCCGGATTACTAGGGACAAGGTACTCTGGGACCCCTCTCGGCATAGCGGTCCTCAGCTGGCAGCTGGACGGTCCAGGATGCCGTCCAGCCCCGGGTCCGTCCCTGGGTCTGCCGCGTGGCAGGATGCCCTGGATAGGGTCTGGGAGGGCCCGGGCCTGGGGTCCCCGTCCCCCCCGGCCTGCCCCACTTCCTGGGACAGTGGGGGTTCCGTTGTGCCCGGTGAGCGTGGCTGGGTTCAGGAGCTCCAGCCGTGGCTCCGTCCTTGGTCCTGCTGCTTGGCAGGGTGCCCGTGACGGGGTCTGGAGGGCCCGGGGAGGCTTCTCCTGCGCTTCTGGGCCTGAAAACCCCGGCGGGGTCCAGGGGCCCCACTGGGCCCCGGGTGGGGTGCTCCAGCCCAGGGCCCTGTCCCCGGCCTAGGGCCCTGTCCCCCGGCCTGCCGCACTGCCAAAGGCCCGGGACAGGGTTCTGTGGTGCCCAGGGACCCTCCCCGTGCTTGGCTGGGTTCAGGAGCTCCGTCCGGAGCCCCTGAGGGCCCCTGGGAGGGTGGCCTCCCCACCAGGGGGTCCGTCCTCGGTCCTGCCGCATGGCAGGGTGCCTGGGACGGGGTCCAGAGGGCCCGGGGTAGGCTTCCCCTGTGCCTCCGGGCCTGGGTGCCCCGGCTGGGTCCAGGGGCCCTGCCGGGCCCCGGGTTGCATGCTCGGGCCATGGGCCCTGTCCCCCCGGCCTGCCCCACTGCCAAAGGCCCAGGACGGGGGTTCTGTGGTGCCCGGATAGCCTCCCCTTGCGCGGCTGGCTTCAGGAGCCCAATCCGGGGCCCCTGAGGGCCCCGGGGAGGGTGGCCTCCCCACCCGGGGCTCCGTCCTGGGTCCTGCCGCGCGGCAGGATGCCTGGGACAGGGTCCGGAGCATCCAGGCGGCTTCCCTTTAGTGCCTGGCCATCTGGTCACCCAGATCCCCTCGGCCATCTGGTTGCCCGGATCCCATCGGCCATCTGGTCACCCGCAATGCTTTCCTATGGGGCGACCAGATGGCCGGACTTTGCTGGAAGTCCTGATGAGGCGCCATTCGCCTCCCAGATCCCAGCCAGGGCTCCAGGAGGTCCATGAAACACTAAGTACCCCTGGGCATAATGGATGAAAGCATGGCAAACTGGGTGCAGGCCTATGGCACAACAAAGCACACTGCCTGGCTTCAAAATGGCCCCTAGACCCCCACCACATGGCCAGGCCCTGCCTGTACCAGTCCTCAAAATGGCCCCCACCCACATGGACAGGCCCCATCAACACCCCAAAAAATCAAAAAACACACAAAAATCACCACAATCCAATGCCATCCATGCCCTCCATGATGTTTACATTAAAAAGACCCCACAGAAAGACTCAGTCCATGCACCACTGAATACCCCTCGGCAAAAGGCCCCAACAACAGCCCAAAAATCGAAAAACACGCAATAATCACCACAATCCAATGCCAATTATGCCCTCAATCATGTTCAAATTCAAGACACCCCACAGAAAGACTAGGCCCATGCACCACTGAGTACCCCTGAGAATAATGGATGAAATCATGGTAGACTGGGTGCAGGCCTATAGCACAACAAAGCACAATGCATGGCTTCAAAATGGCCCCTAGACCCCCACCACATGGCCAGGCCCTGCCTGTACCAGTCCTCAAAATGGCCCCCACCCACATGGACAGGCCCCATCAACACCCCAAAAAATCAAAAAACACACAAAAATCACCACAATCCAATGCCAATTATGCCCTCAATCATGTTCAAATTCAAGACACCCCACAGAAAGACTAGGCCCATGCACCACTGAGTACCCCTGAGAATAATTGTTGAAATCATGGTAGACTGGGTGCAGGCCTATGGCACAACAAAGCACAATGCCTGGCTTCAAAATGGCCCCTAGACCCCCACCACATGGCCAGGCCCTGCCTGTACCAGTCCTCAAAATGGCCCCCACCCACATGGACAGGCCCCATCAACACCCCAAAAAATCAAAAAACACACAAAAATCACCACAATCCAATGTCATCCATGCCCTCCATGATGTTTACATTAAAGAGACCCCACAGAAAGACTCAGTCCATGCACCACTGAGTACCCCTGGGCAAAAGGCCCCAACAACAGCCCAAAAATCGAAAAACACACAAAAATCACAACAATCCAATGCCATCCATGCCCTCAATCATGTTCAAATTCAAGACACCCCACAGAAAGACTAGGCCCTTGCACCACTGAGTACCCCTGGGCATAATGGATAAAAGCATGGCAGACTGGGTGCAGGCCTATGGCACAACAAAGCACACTGCCTGGCTTCAAAATGGCCCGTAGACTCCCACCACATGGCCAGGCCCTGCCTGTACCAGTCCTCAAAATGGCCCCCACCCACATGGACAGGCCCCATCAACACCCCAAAAACATCGAAAAACACACAAAAATCACCACAATCCAATGCCATCCATGCCCTCCATGATGTTTACATTAAAGAGACCCCACAGAAAGACTCAGTCCATGCACCACTGAGTACCCCTGGGCAAAAGGCCCCAACAACAGCCCAAATATCGAAAAACGCACAAAAATCACAACAATCCAATGCCATCCATGCCCTCAATTATGTTCAAATTCAAGACACCCCACAGAAAGACTAGGCCCATGCACTACTGAGTACCCCTGGGCATAATGGATGAAAGCATGACAGACTGAGTGCAGGCCTATGGCACAACAAAGCACACTGCATGGCTTTAAAATGGCCCCTAGACCCCCACCACATGGCCCGGCCCTGCCTGTACCAGTCCTCAAAATGGCCCCCACCCACATGGACAGGCCCCATCAACACCCCAAAAACATCGAAAAACACACAAAAATCACCACAATCCAATGCCATCCATGCCCTCCATGATGTTTACATTAAAGAGACACCAGAAAAAGACTCAGTCCATGCACCACTGAATACCCCTGGGCAAAAGGCCCCAACAAAAGCCCAAAAATGGAAAAACACACAAAAATCACAACAATCCAATGCCATCCATGCCCTCAATCATGTTCAAATTCAAGACACACCACAGAAAGACTAGGCCCATGCACCACTGAGTACCCCTGGGCATAATGGATGAAAGCGTGGCAGACTGGGTGCAGGCCTATGGCACAACAAAGCACACTGCCTGGCTTCAAAATGGCCCCTAGACCCCCACCACATGGCCAGGCCCTGCCTGTAGCAGTCCTCAAAATGGCCCCCACCCACATGGACAGGCCCAATCAACACCCCAAAAACATCGAAAAACACACAAAAATCACCACAATCCAATGCCATCCATGCCCTCCATGATGTTTACATTAAAGAGACCCCACAGAAAGACTCAGTCCATGCACCACTGAGTCCCCCCGGGCAAAAGGCCCCAACAACAGCCCAAAAATCGAAAAACACGCAACAATCACCACAATCCAATGCCAATTATGCCC
Source organism: Lissotriton vulgaris (assembly GCF_964263255.1). Lineage (NCBI taxonomy): Eukaryota > Metazoa > Chordata > Amphibia > Caudata > Salamandridae > Lissotriton > Lissotriton vulgaris. The sequence continues at coordinate 712,457,770 of NC_141691.1, forward strand.
TCAATCATGTTCAAATTCAAGACACCCCAAGGAAAGACTAGGCCCCTGCACCACTGAGTACCCCTGAGAATAATGGATGAAATCATGGCAGACTGGGTGCAGGCCTATGGCACAACAAAGCACAATGCCTGGCTTCAAAATGGCCCCTAGACCCCCACCACATGGCCAGGCCCTGCCTGTACCAGTCCTCAAAATGGCCCCCACCCACATGGACAGGCCCCATCAACACCCCAAAAAATCGAAAAACACACAAAAATCACCACAATCCAATGTCATCTATGCCCTCCATGATATTTACATTAAAGAGACCCCACAGAAAGACTCAGTCCATGCACCACTGAGTACCCCTGGGCAAAAGGCCCCAACACCCAAAAACACACAAAAATCACCACAATCCAATGCCATCCATGCCCTAAATGATGTTGAAATTCAACAAAACAGTTGTATCATGCCCCCATAACTAACCCTTTTCCTACTGGATACTAAGGCTACCCACAATATATTTTATTTTATGTTCTGAAAAAGTTTCAAAATTGTAGTTGCAGCAACTGTAATGCCCCAAACAAACAACATCAACTTACTTGTGAAATTTCTAATCCAAAAGTGATCCAAAGAAAGTCAAAAAGGCCTCAAATCCAAATATCCAGCAGCATCCACAAAAAGTCATCCTTCCAGGTCAAGATCCAAATCAAAGTGACCAGGACATGAACAAAGCACAGGGAGGAGCCTGCTGGACAGGAACAGGAAGTTGGAGACTGTGGGGCACTTCCTTCCTCCTATCCCCCCCCAAAATGAACTCCTTGCAAAAAAAGTGCAGGCAAATGTCAACCTGAGGAGTTATTCTGATAAAAATCATCATTTTCAGAAGGTTTATGCTGCCTGCTGGTGGATTTCTTGTGCAGAATTGCAAATTTTGCAAATTCGTGAGTGCGAGATTGTTGTTGCCCGCCGCTTCTACGTGTTCGCAATTGTTTACTCCCGCGATGGGTGATCACAAGCCTTTATGACGTACTCGCGTTGACAAACTCTCGCTGTGCAAGGTGGCGGGCGCAATGACGTAATCGCGGTCGACAAACTCCCGCGGGATACCGCAGCAAGATCCAAAATGGTGCAGCACACGCAAACATGGAGAAAAACATCTCTTCAAACGCTGAATGACGGTAAGTGAACGTCGCGCGACGCAATATTGTATTTGTCAAGCGCGACCAAGCAAAAAAATCTGCTGCGTGCGAATTTGCGAATTTTCGGCCAATTCGCGAGAATTTGCGGATCGCAAATTTGCTGAAAATCCGCAAATTCCGCAAGCGGAACTGATTTTACGCCCATGCTTAGTGTCCAGACAGCTTCCCTTTCGTGCCCGGCCATCTGGTCTCCCAGACTTCCCTGGAATTCCCGATGAGGTGCCATTTGCCTCTGGGATCCCAGCGAGGGCTCCAGGAGGTCGGGTACTTGGCCGCCTTAGGTCCCCTCTGTCACCTCGTGTGCACGGATTACAAGAAAGGGGGGTAATTTTCCTCCGGATTACTAGGGAGAGGGTCAGTCAGACCTCCATGAGGTCTGGCGATTCTGAATCAGGGGAAGGCAGGACCTGGGCCAGCCCGCCGGGGCCCCCAGGGGCCCAGGGACGCTCCTGCCTCTCAGCCCCTTGCTGATGGTCGTTTTTCTCTGAGTTTGCTCAGGCTGACCTCTGTGAGGTCCGGCCATGCTGAGAGGGGGAAGGCAGTCCTGGGGCCCACCCGCTGGGGCCCCCAGGGGCCCCCAGGGGCCCCCAGGGGCCCGTGCACACTCCTGCCTCTAAGTCCCTTGCCGATGGTCGTTTTCTCCGAGTTTTCTCAGGCAGTCCTCCGTGAGGTCTGGCCATGCTGAGAGGGGGAAGGCAGCCCCGGGGCCCGCCAGCCGGGGCCCCCAGGGGCCGGGGGACGCTCCTGCCTCTCAGCCCCTTGCTGAGGGTCATTTTTCTCTGAGTTTTCTCAGGCAGTCCTCTGTGAGGTCTGGCCATGTGAGAGGGGGAAGGCAGCCCCGAGCCCACCCTTCATTGCCCTCAGGGGCCGGGGGATGCTCCTGCCTCTCAGCCCCTTACCGATGGTCGTTTTTCTCCGAGTTTGCCCAGGCAGACCTCCGTGAGGTCCGGCCATGCTGAGAGGGGGAAGGCAGTCCTGGGGCACGCCTGCTGTGGCCCCCACGGGCCCGGGGTTGCTCTTGCCTCTCAGCCCCTTGCCGATGCTCCTTTTTCTCCGAGTTTGCTCAGGCAGACCTCCGTGAGGTCTGGCCATTCTGAGAGGGGGAAGTCAGTCCTTGGGCCTGCCCGCTGGGGCCCCCAGGGGCCTGGGGATGCACCTGCCTCTCGGGCCTCTTGCCGATGGTCTTTTTTCTTGGAGTCTGTGTGCCCCGGCAGCAGGCATGCAGGGGATGCTAAGCCAGTGTACACCCCCTGTGCAGGGTTGCCTGCCAGGGGATGCTCCGGCTGTACTCTGATCGATTGGGCACTCTCGGTCTATTTAGGGATGGACTGCTTGGCCAGCCTCGGCTGTTGTTTCAAGCAAAGAGCTTCCACCCTGCATGGACTGTCTGACTAGGGAGGGCCTGCCGCGTGGCGGTTAGGTCGTTCACCCTACCCAGAAGAGCGAAGGCTGAGCGGCCCTGGCAGCTCGTGGCCCCCAGTGGTCTGACACGAGCGGAAGGTGCAGGTGGTGCCAGGCCCTCGGATGCTGCCTGGCTGGCAGGTCTGTGGGCCCTGTGTGCCACGCTGTCACCCCTCTCGTCCCAGCACGTTTCCACAGAAGCTTGAAACGACTGTTCCGAGGGGTGCCGCTGCCGCCAGGCTCCGGCACCCCTGCATCTCTCTCACGCTGCACCTCGGCCTGCCTTTCCCTCCCAGGGGAGATGGCTGGGCCTGCCGGTGCCCATGTGACCAGCGCACCTCTCCACACCCCTCCAGTGAGCCCTCCTGCCCAGGTGGGTGGGCTCCTTCCCCTGACAGGCTTCCGAGAGATGGAGGTTGCACGAAGGTCGCCGGTCAGGGAGATGGGCACGCGGCTCCCACCCCGTTGTCAGGTGCAGCTACCTGGTTGATCCTGCCAGTAGCATATGCTTGTCTCAAAGATTAAGCCATGCACGTGTAAGTAGACCCTGCCGGTACAGTGAAACTGCGAATGGCTAATTAAATCAGTTATGGTTCCTTTGATCGCTCCATCTGTTACTTGGATAACAGTGGTAACTGCTTTGGTGACTCTAGATAACCTCGGGCCGATTGAAATGAGTACACTTTAAATCCTTTAACGAGGATCCACAGGAGGGTGAGTCTGGTGCCAGCAGCCGTGGTAATTCCAGCTCCAATAGCGTATATTAAAGTTGCTGCATTTAAAAAGCTCGAAACGTTTACTTTAAAAAAATTAGTGTTCAAAGCAGGCCTGAATACTTCAGCTAGGAATTATGGAATAGGACTCCGGTTCTATTTTGTTGGTTTTTGGAACTGGGGCCATGATTAAGAGGGACGGCCGGGGGCATTCGTATTGTGCCGCTAGAGGTGAAATTCTTGGACCGGCGCAAGACGAACCAAAGCGAAAGCATTTGCAAAGAATGTTTTCATTAATCAAGAACGAAAGTCGGAGGTTTGAAGACGATCAGATACCATTGGTAGTTCCGACTAAAAACGATGCCTACTAGTGATCCGGCGGCGTTATCCCCATGACCCGCCGAGCAGCTTCCGGGAAACCAAAGTCTTTGGGTTCCGGGGGAAGTATGGTTGCAAAGCTGAAACTTAAAGGAATTGACGGAAGGGCACCACCAGGAGTGGAGCCTGTGGCTTAATTTGACTCAAGACAGGAAACCTCGCCCGGACATGGAAAGGATTGACAGATTGATAGCTCTTTCTCGATTCTGTGGGTGGTGGTGCATGGCCGTTCTTAGTTGGTGGAGCGATTTGTCTGGTTACTTCCGATAACGAACGAGACTCCTCCATGCTAACTAGTTACGCGACACCCAGTGGTCGGTGTCCAACTTCTTAGAGGGACAAGTGGCGTTCAGCCACACGAGATCGAGCAATGACAGGTCTGTGATGCCCTTAGATGTCCGGGGCTCACCCGGCTCAGTACAAGAGGAACTGCAGGTTCAGACATTTGGTGTATGTGCTTGGCTGAGGAGCCAATGGGGCGAAGCTACCATCTGTGGGATTATGACTGAACGCCTCTAAGTCAGAATCCCCCCTAAACCGTATCGATACCGCAGTGCCGTGGAGCCTTGGATGGCCTGGGATAGCCGGCCTCTCTTGGGGGGCCGGTGCGTAGACCTGATCGCTTGGGGACCGGAGTGCGGACAGAAGGGGGCCGCCTCCATCACCCTTAGTGCACCGCATATTCGTGGGACACCCGGTGCAAAATCATTCGTAGATGACATGATTCTGGTTCAGGGTTTCGTAAGTAGCAGAGCAGCAACCTCGCTGCGATCTATTGAAAGTCATCCTCTGAGCCAAGCTTTTGTCTCTCCGTGCATGGGGGCCCGTGGACGCCTCCCTCCACCACATCCAGGGGTGGGTCCCTCTGCCGCCGGGCCGGCGGGAGGGACACAGAGGGGGTAACACGGGTCCGTGGGAGGCGGCCTCCACCACGTGCCCTTCGGCACGGGGGCCTCCCCCTCCTGTCCCTGCCCCACCGGGGTGCAGGGATGGGGGCCACCATCCCTTGCGGGTCAGCAGGGTGACCAGATGGCCCACTGCTCCCGGGCAGGGAGGTGAGGAGCAGCCACCCGGGGGAAGGAAGCTCCAGAGCTTCTGCCTTGGTGCGCCTGGACCCCCTCGCCGGACTGCAAGGGCGACTGGGTACGACAGCCTCTCAGGCCATCTGGGCGCTGGGTCGTCCCGGGCCATGTGGTCGCCTGGCTGTGTGACCAGATGGCCCTGCAGGCAGGGTGACCAGATGGCCCTGCGGGCTGGGTGACCAGATGGCCCTGTGGGCTGGATGGCCAGATGACCCTGCGGGCTGGGTGACCAGATGGCCCTGCGCTGGCGGCCGGGCTAACTCCAACTTTTGTCCCTCCCAAGAGTTCTGTAAGCCTTATAGTCGAGAAAAATGGGCTCCCCGTGCAGGCAGTCTGGAGAGTGGACTTGGCCTGGGCTTAACCTTCCTTGGGTCCCGCCAAGTGTCCGTGCGCTGGGGACGGGGCTTCCAGGGAGGCTCTCCCCGGCCTGGCTAGGGTTCGGAAGGTGGGACCGGGCCCAGGGCTTGAACTCCGTCTGTCCGGCCCCGGGGTGCGTGAACCCCACCATCCTGCAAGCCATCAGAGGGTCCGGGCGCTGGGGACGGGGCTCCACCTGGGCCCGGGGAGGCTCTCCCCAGTCTGGCTAGGGTTTGGAAGGTGGGACCGGGCCCGGGGCTTGAGCTCCGTCTGGCCGGGCCCGGGGTGGTGAGTCCCCCATCCTGCAAGCCATCAGAGTGTCCGGGCGCTGGGGACGGGGCTCCACCAGGGCCCAGGGAGGCTCTCCCCGGCCTGGCTAGGGTTCAGAAGCTGGAACCGTGCCCGAGGCTTGAGCTTCGTCCGGCCGGCCCCGGGGTGCATGAGCCCCCCGTCCTTAAAGCCATCAGAGGGCCCCGGCGCTGGGGACGGGGCTCCACCGGGGCCCAGGGAGGCTCTCCCAAGCCTGGCTAGGGTTCGGAAGCTGGGACCGGGCCCGGGGCTTGAGCTCCGACCGTCCGGCCCTGGGGTGCGTGAGCCCCCCCCGTCCTGCAAGTCATCAAAGGATCCGGGTGCTGGGGACGGGGCTCAATTGGGAAGGCGGGAGCCTTCCAGCGGAGGCTCGGGGCAGGCAGATTGGTGTCATTTCGGTCCCGGCCATCTGGTCGCCCCCCTCTCGCCTCGGCCATCTGGTCGCCCCCAATGCTTTCTTATGGCGCAACCAGATGGCCGGGCTTCCCTGGAAGTCCCGATTAGGTGCCATTCGCCTCCTGGATCCAAGGTAGGGCTCCCGGAAGTCGGGCACGTTTGCGCCCTGGGTCCCCTCTGTCACCTCGAGTGCAGGGATTACAATAAAGGAGGGTAATTTTCCTCCGGTTTACTAGGGGCAAGGGTATGCCCGGACACCCTCCTGGGGCTGGTGGTTCCCTGCCGGGGACCAGATGGGCTGTGTTCTCAGGCAACACCTCCCAGGCGTCTGGGGCTCCCTCCTCCGGCCCGCAGCATGGCAAAGTACCCGGGACGGGCTCCATGGGTCCTGGGCCCTGCAACCCCGGAGCCCTGGAGCCCCGGAGCCCCGCAGCTCCGGGGCCCTGCAGCCCCAGAGCCCTGCAGCCCCGGAGCGCTGCAGCCCCGGAGTGCTGCAGCCCCGGAGCCCTGCAGTCCCTGGAGCCCTGCAGCCCCGGAGACCCGGAGACCCAAAGCCCTGCAGCCCTGGAACGTGGGCAAGCGGGAGCCCTACCACGAAGGACTCAGGATGGGCAGATGGGGAGTCCTTTCGGTCCCAGCCATCTGGTCGCCCCTCTCCCCTCGGCCATATGGTCGCCCACAATGCTTTCTTATGGAGCGACCAGATAGCAGGACTTCCCTGGAAGTCCCGATGGGGTGCCATTCGCCTCCCGGATCCCAGCCAGGGCTTCGGGAGGTCGGGCACGTTCGCACCTAGGGTCCCTTGAGCCTCGTGGTGTGCACTTGTTCCCAGAAAGAGGGGTAGTCTTCCTCCGGATTACTAGGGACAAGGTACTCTGGGACCCCTCTCGGCATAGCGGTCCTCAGCTGGCAGCTGGACGGTCCAGGATGCTGTCTAGCCCCGGGTCCGTCCCTGGGTCTGCCGCGTGGCAGGATGCCCTGGATAGGGTCTGGGAGGGCCCGGGCCTGGGGTCCCCGTCCCCCCCGGCCTGCCCCACTTCCCAGGACAGTGGGGATTCCGTTGTGCCAGGAGAGCCTGGCTGGGTTCAGGAGCTCCAGCCGTGGCTCCGTCCTGGGTACTGCCGCGTGGCAGGGTGCCCGTGACGGGGTCTGGAGGGCCCGGGGAGATTTCTCCTGCGCTTCTGGGCCTGAAAACCCCGGCGGGGTCCAGGGCCCCCACTGGGCCCCGGGTGGGGTGCTCCAGCCCAGGGCCCTGTCCCCCAGCCTAGGGCCCTGTCCCCCGGCCTGCCGCACTGCCAAAGGCCCGGGACAGGGTTCCATGGTGCCCAGGGAGCCTGCCCGTGCTTGGCTGGGTTCAGGAGCTCCGTCCGGTGCCCCTGAGGGCCCCTGGGAGGGTGGCCTCTCCACCAGGGGGTCCGTCCTGGGTCCTGCCGCATGGCAGGGTGCCTGGGACGGGGTCCAGAGGGCCCGGGGTAGGCTTCCCCTGCGCCTTCGGGCCTGGGAGCCCCGGCTGGGTCCAGGGGCCCTGCCGGGCCCCGGGTTGCATGCTCGTGCCATGGTCCCTGTCCCCCCGGCCTGCCCCACTGCCAAAGGCCCAGGACGGGGGTTCTGTGGTGCCCGGATAGCCTCCCCTTGCGCGACTGGCTTCAGGAGCCCAATCCGGGGCCCCTGAGGGCCCCGGGGAGGTTGGCCTCCCCACCCGGGGCTCGGTCCTGGGTCCTGCCGCGCGGCAGGATGCCTGGGACGGGGTCCGGAGCATCCAGGCGGCTTCCCTTTCGTGCCCGGCCATCTGGTTGCCCGGATCCCATCGGCCATCTGGTCACCCGCAATGCTTTCCTATGGGGCGACCAGATGGCCGGACTTCCCTGGAAGTCCTGATGAGGTGCCATTCGCCTCCCAGATCCCAGCCAGGGCTCCAGGAGGTCGGGCACGTTCGCGCCTAGGGTCCCCTGAGCCTCGTGGTGCCCACTTGTTCCCAGAAAGAGGGGTAGCCTTCCTCCGGATTACTAGGTACAAGGTACTCTGAGACCCCTCTCGGCCTAGCGGTCCTCAGCTGGCAGCTGGACTGGCCAGGTTCCCGCCCCAGCCCCGGATCCGTCCCTGGGTCTGCCGCGTGGCAGGATGCCCTGGATAGGGTCCGGGAGGGCCCGGGCCTAGGGTCCCTGTCCCCCCCGGCCTGCCCCACTGCACGGGACAGCGGGGGCTCCCTTGTCCCTGGGGAACCTGGCTGGGTTCAGGAGCTCCGGTTGGGGCTCCGTCCTGGGTCCAGCCACGTGGCAGGGTGCCCGTGATGGGGTCCGGAGGGCCCGGGGCGGCTTCTCCTGTGCCTCTGGCCTGGGAACCCCAGCGGGGTCCAGGGGCCCCGATGGGCCCCGGGTGGGGTGCTCTGGCCCAGGGCCCTGTCCCCCGGCCTAGGGCCCTGTCCCCCGGCCTAGGGCCCTGTCCCTTGCTCGGCTGGCTTCAGGAATCCCATCCGGGGCCCCTGAGGGCCCCGGGAGGTTGGCCTCCCCACCCGGGGCTCTGTCCTGGGTCCTGCCACGCGGCAGGGTGCCCGGGACAGGGTCCTGAGGGTCCAGGCGGCTTCCCTTTTGTACCCGGCCATCTGGTCGCCCAGATCCCCTCGGCCATCTGTTTGCTCGGATCCCATCGGCCATCTGGTCGCCTACAATGCTTTCTTGTGCAGAATTGCAATTTTGCAATTTCGCGAGAGCGAGATTGTTGCTGCCCGCCGCTTCTACGTGTTCGCAATTGTTTACTCCCGCGTTGCGTGATCACGAGCCTTTATGACGTACTCGCGTTGACAAACTATCGCTGTGCAAGGTGGCGGGCGCGATGACGTAATCGCGGTCAACAAACTCCCGCGGGATCACGCAGCAAGATCCAAAATGGTGCAGCACACGCAAACATGGAGAAAAACAACTCTTCAAACGCTGAATGACGGTAAGTGAGCACCGCGCGCAGCAATATTGTATTTGTCAAGCGCGACCAAGCAAAAAAATCTGCTGCGTGCGAATTTGCGAATTTTCGGCAAATTCGCGAGAATTCACGGAACGCGAATTTGCCGAAAATCCACAAATTCCGTGAGCGGAACTGATTTTACGCCCATGCTTAGTGTCCAGACAGCTTCCCTTTCGTGCCCGGCCATCTGGTCTCCCAGATCCCCTCGGCCATCTGGTCGTCCGAATCCCCTCGGCCATCTGGTCGCCCGCAATGCTTTCCTATGGGGCGACCAGATGGCCGGACTTCCCTGGAAGTCCCGATGAGGTGCCATTCGCCTTCCGGATCCCAGCGAGGGCTCCAGGAGGTTGTGTACTTTCGCGCCTTGGGTCCCCCGAGCCTTGCGATGCGCACTTGTTCCCAGAAAGAGGGGTAGCCTTCCTCCGGATTACTAGGGACAACGTACTCTGGGACCCCTCACGGCCTAGCAGTCCTCAGTCCTCAGCCGGCAGCTGGCTGGGCCAGGATGCCGCCCTAGCCCCGGATACATCACTGGGACTGCCGCATGGAAGGAATCCCTGGATGGGGTCCAGTAGGGCCCGGGGAGGCGTCCCCTGCGCCTCCGGGCTCCTGGCTGGGGAGACCAGAGGCGCTCTTGCCCTTTTCCCCTGGCCTGCCGCACTGCCAAAGGCCCGGGACAGGGTTCAGTGGTGCCCGGGGAGCCTCCCCTTGCTCGCCTGGGTTCAGGAGCTCCGTCCAGGGTGCTCCATCCAGGGCCCCTGAGGGGCCCGAGGAGGGCGGCCTCCCCACCCGGGGCTTCCCCTGCACCTCCAGGCTTGGGAGCCCCGGCTGGGTCCAGGGGCCCCACCGGGCCACGGGTCGGGTGCTCGGGCTTAGGGCCCTCTCCCCCAGCCTGCCGCACTGCCAAAGGCCCGGGACCGTTGTTCTGTGGTGCCCGGGGAGCCTCTCTTTGCTCGGCTGGCCTCGGGGGCCCCGGGGAGGGTGGCCTCCCCACCCGGGGCTCCGTCGTGGATCCAGCCGTGTGGCAGGGTGCCCGGGACTGTGCCCGGGATGAGGTCCGGAGGGTCCAGGCTTCCCTTTCGTGCCCGGCCATCTGGTCGCCCAGATTGCTTCCCTGGGCCGGCCGCGTGGCAGGAAGCCCTGGATGGGGTCTGAGAGGGTCTGGGGAGGCATCCCCTGCGCCACCGGGCTCCCGGCTGGGGCCAGGGGCCTGGCCGGGCCCTGGGTCAGGTGCCCCGGCTCCGGGCCTCATCCCCCGGCCTGCCGTACTGCCAAAGCCCGGAACGGGGTTCCGTTGTGCCCGGGGAGCCTCCCCTTGCTTGGCTGGGTTCAGGAGCTCCGTCCAGGGTCTTGTGAGGGGCCCCGGGGATGGTGGCCTCCCCACCCGGGGCTCCGTCCTGGGTCCTGCCGCGAACGCAGGGTGCCTGGGATGGGGTCCGGAGGGCACGGGGTAGGCTTCCCCTGCGCCTCTCGGCCTGGGAGCCCCGGCTGGGTCCAAGGGCCCGCCGGGCCCCGGGTCGGGTGCTCAGGCCCTGGGCCCTGTCCCCCAGGCCCGCTGCCCTGTCAAGGGCCCGGGTCGGTGTTCTGTTGCGCCCGGGCAGGCCTCCTCTGCTCATCAAGGTGTCCGGGGGCCCCAGTTTGGAGGGCCTGTCGGGGCCTCCTGGCAGCTTCCATGGCTGGGGCCCATCTGGGGCCTTGGGCCTCCGGTCCGCCATGCCCTGGCGCCCGCTCACTCCTTGGTTGGGGCACGAGGTGTCCAGTAAGCATGGTTGAATTTTGCGAATTCGCGATCCGCGAATTTGCGGATTTGAGAACTCGCAATTCGCAAAATTTGCAAATTCGTGTGTATTTGCGAATTTGCTGTTTTTGCCACTTTGCGTTTCGACACATGCTTTGTGTCTTCTTCAGGACAAATTCAGCGAGATTCTCTAAACATGTGAAAAGGGAAATTTTCTGAAGTAAAAAGGTTTCAGGATGTAAAGATGTGGACTTAGTCTTATTTGCTTCTATGTGCGAAGTCAACACAAAAAGAAATATTTTATTCACAAAGCATGTGTCGAAAAGCGTCAACAGGAATCAGCTTTTACAATTAATTTCGGGAATCATCAATGTGTTAATATTTCCCTAATTACTGTATAATCTTTACATTGAAGATTTGTCCTTTTAAACAAACTTCTCCTTTTTTTTTTTACTATGTGTATTATTGAATATGTTAATATCAATTTTTATAAATGCAATTACATTTCTCATGTTATCATATAATATTTTTCTTTGAGTCTTTTTCTCCTTATGCTGTGTTTACCTTCTTTTATACTTGTTTCTGCCAGTTAATTTGTTTTTTATTTTGCCTGGGCTTTTACCCTTGCACATGATTGCTTTACCCTGCCCTACGAAATGTATCCCATTCAGGGGGTCCTTGTTGCTTTACCATAAGTTTACGTTCATATTGCAGGCACCTCAGCTGCTTTCGCTCCTCTCTCACGGGCTAAGTGGTCGCTCCCAGTGTCCCTTGCAGACATCTGGTATCGTAGCGCTGCATTACTTTGAAAGCTTGCATATCATTTCGCCTGCTGTGTGCTTGGTTACCGCTTTGCTCCATTTGCGCTTTAGTTATTTCATTGTGCTGTTTTAAACATTGTTAGCGCGTTTGCCTATAGCGCTCCGCTGTGCTCCCCCCTCCGCCTCCATTTTGTTTGTTGTTGTCGTCCTCGTGTGCCCGCCCCGCCTCCCAGCTGAGCCGCCCTCCCACTGACCAGAAATAGCGCTCCTCTCCCTGAAGACGCCGTGACTCGCTCCTCTCTCACGGGCTGAGTGGTCGCTCCCAGTGTCCCTTGCAGACATCTGGTATAGTAGCGCTGCATTACTTTGAAAGCTTGCATATCATTTCGCCTGCTGTGTGCTTGGTTACCGCTTTGCTCCATTTGCGCTTTAGTTATTTCATTGTGCTGTTTTAAACATTGTTAGCGCGTTTGCCTATAGCGCTCCGCTGTGCTCCCCCCTCCGCCTCCATTTTGTTTATTGTTGTCGTCCTCGTGTGCCCGCCCCGCCTCCCAGCTGAGCCGCCCTCGCCCCTCCCCCTCCACTATCCATATATGACAGTTCTTCCTGCGCGCAGCGTTCACGCGCAGCGACCGCGCCCAATTCGCGCCGAAGGTGCGCCAAAGGTAAGCCCGTCTACGCCCGTCTGCGCCTGGACCGCGCCCAGCGCCATACCCCCTGGCCCTCGCTCTGCCCAGCCCTCCCGCATTACCTACGATGCCACCACCCTCCTAGCCCTCAACCCCGGCCGCTCCTCCAACTGCGTCCAAGCCGCTCCTGGACACACCCATGGACCTTTCTCATGCTACTCCTGCAAATTCATCGGTACCGTCACCAACTCCGCTACGCTCACACCTCAGATTCCCGACCCTAACCGCCTACAATGCATCCTTCTCAACACCCGATCGGTCCACAGGCACGCCATTGACCTATGGAATCTACTAGACACCATCTCTCCAGACGTCGCCTTCCTAACAGAAACATGGATGAACGCTTCCTCCGCCCCAGACATCACCATTGCCATCCCTGAAGACTATAAGATCACACGCAAGGACCGTACCGGCCACACAGGAGGAGGAATCGCTATCGTCCATAAAAAATCAATCCACATCTCAACCAGCTCCGACGTCAATCTCGCCAACTCTGAACACCTTCACTTCCAGATCCACATCGACCCCAAAACCACACTCAGAGGCACCCTCCTTTACAGACCTCCAGGACCCCGCGCACAATTTAGTGAGGACATCACGGACTTCATCACTCCACACGCGCTCCCATCCAAAGATTACATCCTTCTGGGAGACCTCAATTTTCACCTTGAAAAGAACAACGACCATAACTCCACCACCCTTTTGGACAACCTCGCCAACCTCAGACTTAAACAACTGGTCACTTCCCCCACCCACATCGCAGGTCATACTCTCGACCCTATTTTCACCTCCAGCAATCACGTCTCCTTCAGCCACACTACGGCTCTCCTTTGGACTGACCACAGCTGCGTCCACTTTACCTCCAACAAGCCTAAACCCATCAACCACCCCCAACCAACTCTGCAAAGAAACTGGAACAAAATCACCATCGACCAGATCTCCTCATCGCTCCTTCTAAACACCCCAGCCCACTCTTCGAACCCAGACCAAGCCGCCGCCAACTTCACCCTATGGTTATCCAACAGCGCCGACATCCTAGCACCACTGAAAAAACGTCAAAGCAAACCTGGCAGCAAGAAGGCCTCATGGTTCAACGATGATCTAAAGAAGTCCAAGAAACTCTGCCGCTCCCTTGAAAAGGCCTGGAAAAAAGACCCAACCACTAGCACCAAGGACGCCTTCAAAAACGCCACCCGCATACACCACCAACTAATCCGAAAGGCCAAGAAAACAGCATTCAAGGATCGACTAGATAACAACGCCCACAACAGCCAGGAACTTTTCAACATCGTCAAGGAATTTACCAATCCCTCGGCCAACTCCAACGACATCACCCCCTCTCAAGCCCTCTGCGACTCCCTAGCTTCATTCTTCCACAACAAAATTGCAGACATCCACAACAGCTTCGACAACCAACCCGGAGACCAACCCACCCAACCTTATGCTGAACATTCACCCCCCTTGAACACCCTTAACGACTGGAACCCAATCTCCACTGAGGACACCATCCGCCTGATGAACTCCATCCACTCAGGATCCCCCACAGACCCATGTCCTCACCACATCTTCAACAAAGCAGACTCCGTCATAGCCCCGCACCTCCGAGACGTCATCAACTGCTCCTTCAACTCCGCCACCTTCCCGGAAAGCTGGAAACACGCTGAACTCAGCGCCCTCCTGAAGAAACCCACAGCTGACCCCACCGAACTCAAAAACTACCGCCCTATCTCACTCCTTCCATTCCCGGCCAAAGTCATCGAAAAAGCGGTCAACAACCAGCTCGCCGCATTCCTTGAAGCCAACAAATCCCTCGACTCCTCACAGTCTGGCTTCCGAGCAAAACACAGCACTGAGACCGCCCTCATCGCAGCAACAGACGACATTCGAACTCTATTGGACAATGGAGACACAGTCGCTCTCATCCTCCTCGACCTCTCTGCAGCCTTCGACACAGTCTGCCACAGCACCCTTTTACAACGCCTCAGAAACATCGGAATACAAGGAAAAGCACTTGAATGGATCACCTCGTTCCTCACCGGAAGAACCCAGAGAGTCCGCCTTCCACCATTCAAGTCCGAGGCCACTGAAGTCATCTGTGGCGTACCACAAGGATCCTCACTCAGCCCCACCCTCTTCAACGTATACATGAGCCCCCTCGCGGCCATCGCCCGTCAACACAACCTCAACATCATCTCCTACGCGGATGACACTCAACTGATCCTTTCACTCACCAATGACCCTAGCACCGCCAAAACTAACCTACACGAAGGAATGAAAGAAGTTGCCGAATGGATGAAACACAGCCGTCTGAAACTGAACTCAGATAAAACAGAATTCCTCATCTTAGGTACCTCCCCCTCCGCATGGGACGACTCTTGGTGGCCAGAGGCCCTTGGAAAAGCACCCATCCCGACAGACCACGCACGGAACCTGGGCGTCATCCTGGATTCCTCACTCTCGATGAACAGACAAGTCAACGCCGTTTCTTCATCTTGCTTCAACATTCTTCGCATGCTCAAAAAAACATTTCGCTGGATCCCCACCAAAACTAGAAAAACGGTCACCCACGCTCTGGTCACGAGCCGACTGGACTACGGAAACACCCTCTACGCCGGTACCACCGCAAAACTCCAGAAAAAACTCCAACGCATCCAGAACGCTTCAGCCAGGCTCATACTAGACATCCCGCGTAAAGAACACATCTCTGGTCACCTGAAAAACCTCCTCTGGCTCCCCGTCAATAAGAGGATCACTTTCCGACTTCTAACCCACGCACACAAAGCACTCTACGAAATCGGACCAGAATGCCTCAATTCACGTCTGTCCTTCTACACCCCCTCCCGCCAACTACGATCTTCCAGCCAAGCCCTCGCCACTGTACCTCGCATCAACAAGACCACCATGGGAGGTAGATCCTTCTCATACCTGGCAGCTAAAACATGGAACTCACTTCCCACTTACCTTCGCCTTACCCAGAACCACCTAGCATTCAGAAAGCAACTTAAAACGTGGATATTTGACAAGTAATCCTCCTCCCCTCCCTAAAGCGCCTTGAGACCCTCTGGGTATGTAGTGCGCTATATAAATTTTATGACTTGACTTGACTTTCGGGCCTTAAAAGAATGGTTGAAATGTGTGCACATTCTTCGGCAGGTGGTCAGTAACTCGCACACTGGACTTTCTTCACTCAAGAATGTTTTAACAACCAGGTTTATACAGTGCGCCAAACACGGCACTCTGAAATAGTTACCCTTATCCATGGCCTTAACTACATTGGCGCCATTATCCGTGAATACATAACCAATCATGCGTTTTCTTGGGGACAGCTATTGAAAGACCTTTGTGTTAAACTCACGCAAAATGTTTTCTCCTGTATGATTTTTCTCCATGGCAAACATGGCTAGTGTTGCATGTTTCCGAGCAGCTTTATAAACTTTGTCCGGGTCAACACCTGCGGTTACCTTTGCTTTAACCCCTGAAAAAGAGACCCAGTGTGCAGTGATGCACATGTAATCAATGGCTTGGCAACTGGTCCACATGTCTGTTGTCAGATGTATAGTGTGAACCGCACTCTTCTGCAAAGCTGCACCAATCACCTCTCGCACATCTTCATGTAGTGCTGGAACCGCAACTCTGGCAAAATAGAACCGGCTAGGAACCTTCCATTTAGGACAGAGCGTTGCCACTAATTCAAGAAAACCCACCCCTTCCACAAAAGAAAAAGGGAGAAGGTCCAGCGCTAGCATTATAGCCAGCTTAGTGTTATACAGACGCACCATTGGGTGGTTGCGTTCAAATGGATTGAAAGTAATTGAAAGTGAAAAAGAAAAACCTACCTGAAGGTTACGCTTGATTTGTACCGTGTCCCTATAAGCCACAAACTTCAGAGTTCACACTATATAGTGTACATGTCCTAGCTACATTCTGCAATTTAAATTAAGTCAGTACCTCAAACGCTTCCAGACTTATAGTGCACAACATAGTCTGTAGTATATCCTATCCATTTCAATTGGGTGACCAGATGGCCGCAAATTGAAAATCACGACGTATGGATTCTTATTGCGTTGTATGTACCTTGTGTGTAAGCCACATGCATTTAAAATGGCACAATGTAGTAGGGTATGCTATAGAATGTATTGCAGTTGGAAATCAAGCTCTATCTAGTATGGATCATGACTGATGACACAATATACGTGACTCATTTTGCAAAAAATGGAGGGAAATTTTAAAAAACATGTGTTTTATCACTGAAAGATTCTCACCACTTCTAAGCATGGCAAAGGCATGGAAATGACCACTTGGAGGTGGCATGATGTTAGCTGTATGGTGCACTTTGAATTATGGATCCAGATTGTATGGTTTATAAATTATGGGCCAAAACGTAAGGCATACTTTTTCAAACATGTGACGTAATTAAAAAACATCATACATTCAACTTCACATTTTGACTAGTTCCCAATAAGCCACATACATGATACTTCACATGGGTATGTAGAACAAGACTAGGAACAATTTCCTTTTTAAATTATGTCTATATCATATAGAGATTGTGAATTATAGCAGAAAGCATAAAGTGTTCTTATAACATAATTGAAAGTGAAAAAGAAAACCTACCTGAAGGTCACACTTGATTTGTACCTTGTCCCCATAAGCCACAAACATCAGAGTTGCCACTATATAATGTACATGTCCTAGCTACATTCTGCAATTTAAATTAAGTCAGTACCTCATACGCTTCCAGAATTATAGTGCACAACATAGTCTATAGTATTTCTTATTCATTTCAATTGGGTGACCATATGGCCGCAAATTGAAAATTGCGTTGTATGGATTCATATTGCGTTGTATGTACCTTGTGTGTAAGCCACATGCATTTAAAATGGCACAATGTAGTAGGGTATGCTTTAGAATGTGTTGCAGTTGGAAATCAAGTTCTATCTAGTATGGATCATGACTGATGACACAAGATACGTGACTCATTTTGCAAAAACTGGAGGCAAATTTTAAAAAATGTGAGTTTAATCACTGATAGATTCTAACCATTTCTAAGCATGGCACAGGCATGAAAATGAGCACATGGAGGTGGCATGATGTTAACTGTATGCTGCATTTGGAATTATTGATCCAGATTCTATGGTTGTAGAATTATGGGCCAAAACTTAGGGCATACTTTTTCAAACATGTGACGTAATTGAAAAACATCATACATTCAACTTCACATTATGACTAGTTCCCAATATGCCACATACATGATACTTCCCATGGGTATGTATAATAGGACTAGAAACGATTTGCATTTAAAATTATGTCTCTATCATATATAGATTGTGAATTATAGCAGAAAGCATAAAGTGGTCTTACAACATAATTGAAAGTGAAAAAGAAAAACCTACCTGAAGGTTACACTTGATTTGTACCTTGTCCCCATAAGCCACAAACATCAGAGTTGCCACTATATAGTGTACATGTCCTAGCTACATTTTGCAATTGAAATTAAGTCAGTACCTCATACGCTTCCAGGATTATAGTGCACAACATAGTCTATAGTATTTCCTATTCATTTCAATTGAGTGACCAGATGGTCGCAAATTGAAAATTGCGTTGTATGGATTCATATTGCGTTGTATGTACCTTGTGTGTATGCCACATGCATTTAAAATGGCAAAATGTAGTAGGGTATGCTATAGAATGTGTTGCAGTTGGAAATCAAGCTCTATCTAGTATGGATCATGACTGATGACACAAGATACGTGACTCATTTTGCAAAAACTGGAGGCAAATGTTAAAAAATGTGCGTTTATTCACTGAAGGATTCACACCACTTCTAAGCATGGCACATGCATGAAAATGATCACAGAGCAGTGGCATGCTGTTAACTGTATGCTGCACTTAGAATTATTGATCCAGATTGTATGGTTGTAGAAATATGGGTCAAAACGTAAGGCATACTTTTTCAAACATGTGACGTAATTGAAAAACATCATACATTCAACTTAACATTATGACTAGTTCCCAATATGCCACATACATGATACTTCCCATGGGTATGTATAACAGGACTAGAAACAATTTGCGTTTTACATTATGTCTCTATGATATATAGATTGTGAATTATAGCAGAAAGCATAAAGTGTTCTTACAACATAATTGAAAGTGAAAAAGAAAAACCTACCTGAAGGTTACGCTTGATTTGTACCGTGTCCCTATAAGCCACAAACTTCAGAGTTCACACTATATAGTGTACATGTCCTAGCTACATTCTGCAATTTAAATTAAGTCAGTACCTCATACGCTTCCAGAATTATAGTGCACAACATAGTCTATAGTATTTCGTATTCATTTCAATTGGGGGACCAGATGGCCGCAAATTGAAAATTGCGTTGTATGGATTCATATTGCGTTGTATGTACCTTGTGTGTAAGCCACATGCATTTAAAATGGCGCAATGTAGTAGGGTATGCTTTAGAATGTGTTGCAGTTGGAAATCAAGCTCTATCTAGTATGGATCATGACTGATGACACAAGATACGTGACTCATTTTGCAAAAACTGGAGGCAAATTTTAAAAAATGTGCATTTAATCACTGAAAGATTCTAACCATTTCTAAGCATGGCACATGCATGTAAAATTACCACAGAGCAGTGGCATGATGTTACCTGTATGCTGCACTTAGAATTATTGATTCAGATTGTATGGTTGTAGAATTATGGGCCAAAACGTAGGGCATACTTTTTTAAACATGTGACATAATTGAAAAACATCATACATTCAACTTCACATTTTGACTAGTTCCCAATAAGCCACATACATGATACTTCACATGGGTATGTATAACAAGACTAGGAACAATTTACTTTTTAAATTATGTCTCTATCATATATAGATTGTGAATTATAGCAGAAAGCATAAAGTGGTCTTACAACATAATTGAAAGTGAAAAAGAAAAACCTACCTGAAGGTTAC
Organism: Lissotriton vulgaris; assembly: GCF_964263255.1. Taxonomy (NCBI): domain Eukaryota; kingdom Metazoa; phylum Chordata; class Amphibia; order Caudata; family Salamandridae; genus Lissotriton; species Lissotriton vulgaris. The sequence continues at coordinate 712,476,696 of NC_141691.1, forward strand.
ACTTGATTTGTACCTTGTCCCCATAAGCCACAAACATAAGAGTTGCCACTATATAGTGTACATGTCCTAGCTACATTCTTCAATTTAAATTAAGTCAGTACCTCATACGCTTCCAGAATTATAGTGCACAACATAGACTATAGTATTTCGTATTCATTTCAATTGGGGGACCAGATGGCCGCAAATTGAAAATTGCGTTGTATGGATTCATATTGCGTTGTATGTACCTTGTGTGTAAGCCACATGCATTTAAAATGGCACAATGTAGTAGGGTATGCTTTAGAATGTGTTGCAGTTGGAAATCAAGCTCTATCTAGTATGGATCATGACTGATGACACAAGATACGTGACTCATTTTGCAAAAACTGGAGGCAAATTTTAAAAAATGTGCGTTTATTCACTGAAAGATTCTAACCATTTCTAAGCATGGCACATGCATGAAAATGACCACGGAGCAGTGGCATGATGTTAACTGTATGCTGCACTTAGAATTATTGATCCAGATTGTAAGGTTGTAGAATTATGGGCCAAAACGTAGGGCATACTTTTTCAAACATGTGACGTAATTGAAAAACATCATACATTCAACTTCACATTATGACTAGTTCCCAATATGCCACATACATGATACATCACATGGGTATGTATAACAGGACTAGAAACAATTTGCATTTGAAATTATGTCTCTATCATATATAGATTGTGAATTATAGCAGAAAGCATAAAGTGGTCTTACAACATAATTGAAAGTGAAAAAGAAAAACCTACCTGAAGGTTACACTTGATTTGTACCTTGTCCCCATAAGCCACAAACATCAGAGTTGCCACTATATAGTGTACATGTCCTAGCTACATTCTGCAATTTAAATTAAGTCAGTACCTCATACCCTTCAAGAATTATAGTGCACAACATAGTCTGTAGTATATCCTATTCATTTCAAGTTTGTGACCAGATGGCCGCAAATTGAAAATTGCGTCGTATGGATTCATATTGCGTTGTATGTGCCTTGTGTGTAAGCCACATGCATTTAAAATGGCACAATGTAGTAGGGTATGCTATAGAATGTGTTGCAGTAGGAAATCAAGCTCTATCTAGTATGGATCAAGACTGATGACACAATATACGTGACTCATTTTGCAAAAAATGGAGGGACATTTTAAAAAACATGTGTTTTATCACTGAAAGATTCTCACCACTTCTGAGCATGGCAAAGGCATGGAAATGTCCACATGGAGGTGGCATGATGTTAGCTGTATGGTGCACTTTGAATTATGGATCCAGATTGTATGGTTTATGAATTATGGGCCAAAACGTAAGGCATACTTTTTCAAACATGTGACGTAATTGAAAAACATCATACATTCAACTTCACATTTTGACTAGTTCCCAATAAGCCACATACATGATACTTCACATGGGTATGTATAACAAGACTAGGAACAACTTACCTTTTAAATTATGTCTCTATCATATAAAGATTGTGAATTATAGCAGAAAGCATAAAGTGGTCTTACAACATAATTGAAAGTGAAAAAGAAAAACCTACCTGAAGGTTACACTTGATTTGTACCTTGTCCCCATAAGCCACAAACATCAGAGTTGCCACTATATAGTGTACATGTCCTAGCTACTTTCTTCAATTTAAATTAAGTCAGTACCTCATACGCTTCCAGAATTATAGTGCACAACATAGTCTATAGTATTTCGTATTCATTTCAATTGGGGGACCAGATGGCCGCAAATTGAAAATTGCGTTGTATGGATTCATATTGCGTTGTATGTACCTTGTGTGTAAGCCACATGCATTTAAAATGGCACAATGTAGTAGGGTATGCTATAGAATGTGTTGCAGTAGGAAATCAAGCTCTATCTAGTATGGATCATGACTGATGACACAAGATACGTGCCTCATTTTGCAAAAACTGGAGGCAAAATTAAAAAAATGTGCGTTTATTCACTGAAAGATTCTCACCACTTCTAAGCATGGCAAAGGCGTGGAAATGTCCACATGGAGGTGGCATGATGTTAGGTGTATGGTGCACTTTGGATTATGGATCCAGATTGTATGGTTTATGAATTATGGGCCAAAACGTAAGGCATACTTTTTCAAACATGTGACGTAATAGAAAAACATCATACATTCAACTTCACATTTTGACTAGTTCCCAATAAGCCACATACATGATACCTCACATGGGTATGTATAACAAGACTAGGAACAATTTCCTTTTTAAATTATGTCTCTATCATATATAGATTGTGAATTATAGCAGAAAGCAGAAAGTGGTCTTACAACATAATTGAAAGTGAAAAAGAAAAACCTACCTGAAGGTTACACTTGATTTGTACCTTGTCCCCATAAGCCACAAACATCAGAGTTGCCACTATATAGTGTACATGTCCTAGCTACATTCTTCAATTTAAATTAAGTCAGTACCTCATACGCTTCCAGAATTATAGTGCACAACATAGACTATAGTATTTCGTATTCCTTTCAATTGGGGGACCAGATGGCCGCAAATTGAAAATTGCGTTGTATGGATTCATATTGCGTTGTATGTACCTTGTGTGTAAGCCACATGCATTTAAAATGGCACAATGTAGTAGGGTATGCTTTAGAATGTGTTGCAGTTGGAAATCAAGCTCTATCTAGTATGGATCATGACTGATGACACAATATACGTGACTCATTTTGCAAAAACTGGAGGCAAATTTTAAAAAATGTGCGTTTAATCACTGAAAGATTCTAACCATTTCTAAGCATGGCACATGCATGAAAATCAACACAGAGCAGTGGCATGATGTTAACTGTAGGCTGGACTTAGAATTATTGATCCAGATTGTACGGTTGTATAATTATGGGCCAAAACGTAGGGCATACTTTTTCAAACATGTGACGTAATTGAAAAACATCATACATTCAACTTAACATTATGACTAGTTCCCAATATGCCACATACATGATACTTCCCATGGGTATGTATAACAGAACTAGAAACAATTTGCATTTAAAATTATGTCTCTATCATATATAGATTGTGAATTATAGCAGAAAGCATAAAGTGGTCTTACAACATAATTGAAAGTGAAAAAGAAAAACCTACGTGAAAGTTAAACTTGATTTGTACCTTGTCCCCATAAGCCACAAACATCAGAGTTGCCACTATATAGTGTACATGTCCTAGATACATTCTGCAGTTTAAATTAAGTCAGTACCTCATACGCTTCCAGAATTATAGTGCTCAACATAGTCTGTAGTATTTCTTATTCATTTCAATTGGGTGACCAGATGGCCGCAAATTGAAAATTGCGTCGTATGGATTCATATTGCGTTGTATGTACCTCGTGTGTATGCCACATGCATTCAAAATGGCACAATGTAGTAGGGTATGCTATAGAATGTGTTGCAGTTGGTAATCAAGCTCTATCTAGTATGGATCATGACTGATGACACAAGATACGTGCCTCATTTTGCAAAAACTGGAGGCAAAATTAAAAAAATGTGCGTTTATTCACTGAAAGATTCTCACCACTTCTAAGCATGGCAAAGGCGTGGAAATGTCCACATGGAGGTGGCATGATGTTAGGTGTATGGTGCACTTTGGATTATGGATCCAGATTGTATGGTTTATGAATTATGGGCCAAAACGTAAGGCATACTTTTTCAAACATGTGACGTAATAGAAAAACATCATACATTCAACTTCACATTTTGACTAGTTCCCAATAAGCCACATACATGATACTTCACATGGGTATGTATAACAAGACTAGGAACAATGTCCTTTTTAAATTATGTCTCTATCATATATAGATTGTGAATTATAGCAGAAAGCATAAAGTGGTCTTACAACATAATTGAAAGTGAAAAAGAAAAACCTACCTGAAGGTTACACTTGATTTGTACCTCGTCCCCATAAGCCACAAACATCAGAGTTGCCACTATATAGTGTACATGTCCTAGCTACATTCTGCAATTTAAATTAAGTCAGTACCTCATACGCTTCCAGAATTATAGTGCACAACATAGTCTATAGTATTTCCTATTTATTTCAATTGGGTGACCAGATGGCCGCAATTTGAAAATTGCATTGTATGGATTCATATTGCATTGTATGTACCTTGTGTGTATGCCACATGAATTTAAAATGGCACAATGTAGTAGGGTATGCTATAGAATGTGTTGCAGTTGGAAATCAAGCTCTATCTAGTATGGATCATGACTGATGACACAAGATACGTGACTCATTTTGCAAAAACTGGAGGCAAATTTTAAAAAATGTGCGTTTATTCACTGAAAGATTCTCACCACTTCTAAGCATGGCACATGCATGAAAATGACCACAGAGCAGTGGCATGATGTTAACTGTATGCTGCACTTAGAATTATTGATCCAGATTGTATGGTTGTAGAAATATGGGTCAAAACGTAAGGCATACTTTTTCAAACATGTGACGTAATTGAAAAACATCATACATTCAACTTCAAATTTGGACTAGTTCCAAATATGCCACATACATGATACTTCACATGGGTATGTAGAACAGGACTAGAAACAATTTGCATTTGAATTATGTCTCTATCATATATAGATTGTGAATTGTAGCAGAAAGCATAAAAGTGTTCTTACAACATAATTGAAAGTGAAAAAGAAAAACGTACCTGAAGGTTACACTTGATTTGTACCTTGTCCCCATAAGCCACAAACATCAGAGTTGGCACTATATAGTGTACATGTCCTAGTTACATTCTGCAATTTAAATTAAGTCAGTACCTCATACCCTTCAAGAATTATAGTGCACAACATAGTCTGTAGTATATCCTATTCATTTCAAATGGGTGACCAGATGGCCGCAAATTGAAAATTGCGTCGTATGGATTCATATTGCGTTGTATGTGCCTTGTGTGTAAGCCACATGCATTTAAAATGGCACAATGTAGTAGGGTATGCTATAGAATGTGTTGCAGTAGGAAATCAAGCTCTATCTAGTATGGATCAAGACTGATGACACAATATACGTGACTCATTTTGCAAAAAATGGAGGGACATTTTAAAAAACATGTGTTTTATCACTGAAAGATTCTCACCACTTCTGAGCATGGCAAAGGCATGGAAATGTCCACATGGAGGTGGCATGATGTTAGGTGTATGGTGCACTTTGGATTATGGATCCAGATTGTATGGTTTATGAATTATGGGCCAAAACGTAAGGCATACTTTTTCAAACATGTGACGTAATAGAAAAACATCATACATTCAACTTCACATTTTGACTAGTTCCCAATAAGCCACATACATGATACCTCACATGGGTATGTATAACAAGACTAGGAACAATTTCCTTTTTAAATTATGTCTCTATCATATATAGATTGTGAATTATAGCAGAAAGCAGAAAGTGGTCTTACAACATAATTAAAAGTGAAAAAGAAAAACCTACCTGAAGGTTACACTTGATTTGTACCTTGTCCCCATAAGCCACAAACATCAGAGTTGCCACTATATAGTGTACATGTCCTAGCTACATTCTTCAATTTAAATTAAGTCAGTACCTCATACGCTTCCAGAATTATAGTGCACAACATAGACTATAGTATTTCGTATTCCTTTCAATGAGGGGACCAGATGGCCGCAAATTGAAAATTGCGTTGTATGGATTCATATTGCGTTGTATGTACCTTGTGTGTAAGCCACATGCATTTAAAATGGCACAATGTAGTAGGGTATGCTTTAGAATGTGTTGCAGTTGGAAATCAAGCTCTATCTAGTATGGATCATGACTGATGACACAATATACGTGACTCATTTTGCAAAAACTGGAGGCAAATTTTAAAAAATGTGCGTTTAATCACTGAAAGATTCTAACCATTTCTAAGCATGGCACATGCATGAAAATCACCACAGAGCAGTGGCATGATGTTAACTGTATGCTGGACTTAGAATTATTGATCCAGATTGTACGGTTGTATAATTATGGGCCAAAACGTAGGGCATACTTTTTCAAACATGTGACGTAATTGAAAAACATCATACATTCAACTTCACATTATGACTAGTTCCCAATATGCCACATACATGATACTTCCCATGGGTATGTATAACAGGACTAGGAACAATTTGCATTTAAAATTATGTCTCTATCATATATAGATTGTGAATTATAGCAGAAAGCATAAAGTGGTCTTACAACATAATTGAAAGTGAAAAAGAAAAACCTACCTGAAGGTTACACTTGATTTGTACCTTGTCCCCATAAGCCACAAACATCAGAGTTGCCACTATATAGTGTACATGTCCTAGATACATTCTGCAGTTTAAATTAAGTCAGTACCTCATACGCTTCCAGAATTATAGTGCTCAACATAGTCTGTAGTATTTCTTATTCATTTCAATTGGGTGACCAGATGGCCGCAAATTGAAAATTGCGTCGTATGGATTCATATTGCGTTGTATGTACCTCGTGTGTATGCCACATGCATTCAAAATGGCACAATGTAGTAGGGTATGCTATAGAATGTGTTGCAGTTGGAAATCAAGCTCTATCTAGTATGGATCATGACTGATGACACAAGATACGTGCCTCATTTTGCAAAAACTGGAGGCAAAATTTAAAAAATGTGCGTTTATTCACTGAAAGATTCTCACCACTTCTAAGCATGGCAAAGGCGTGGAAATGTCCACATGGAGGTGGCATGATGTTAGGTGTATGGTGCACTTTGGATTATGGATCCAGATTGTATGGTTTATGAATTATGGGCCAAAACGTAAGGCATACTTTTTCAAACATGTGACGTAATAGAAAAACATCATACATTCAACTTCACATTTTGACTAGTTCCCAATAAGCCACATACATGATACTTCACATGGGTATGTATAACACGACTAGGAACAATTTCCTTTTTAAATTATGTCTCTATCATATATAGATTGTGAATTATAGCAGAAAGCATAAAGTGGTCTTACAACATAATTGAAAGTGAAAAAGAAAAACCTACCTGAAGGTTACACTTGATTTGTACCTCGTCCCCATAAGCCACAAACATCAGAGTTGCCACTATATAGTGTACATGTCCTAGCTACATTCTGCAATTTAAATTAAGTCAGTACCTCATACGCTTCCAGAATTATAGCGCACAACATAGTCTATAGTATTTCCTATTTATTTCAATTGGGTGACCAGATGGCCGCAATTTGAAAATTGCATTGTATGGATTCATATTGCATTGTATGTACCTTGTGTGTATGCCACATGCATTTAAAATGGCACAATGTAGTAGGGTATGCTATAGAATGTGTTGCAGTTGGAAATCAAGCTCTATCTAGTATGGATCATGACTGATGACACAAGATACGTGACTCATTTTGCAAAAACTGGAGGCAAATTTTAAAAAATGTGCGTTTATTCACTGAAAGATTCTCACCACTTCTAAGCATGGCACATGCATGAAAATGACCACAGAGCAGTGGCATGATGTTAACTGTATGCTGCACTTAGAATTATTGATCCAGATTGTATGGTTGTAGAAATATGGGTCAAAACGTAAGGCATACTTTTTCAAACATGTGACGTAATTGAAAAACATCATACATTCAACTTCAAATTTGGACTAGTTCCAAATATGCCACATACATGATACTTCACATGGGTATGTAGAACAGGACTAGAAACAATTTGCATTTGAATTATGTCTCTATCATATATAGATTGTGAATTGTAGCAGAAAGCATAAAAGTGTTCTTACAACATAATTGAAAGTGAAAAAGAAAAACGTACCTGAAGGTTACACTTGATTTGTACCTTGTCCCCATAAGCCACAAACATCAGAGTTGGCACTATATAGTGTACATGTCCTAGTTACATTCTGCAATTTAAATTAAGTCAGTACCTCATACCCTTCAAGAATTATAGTGCACAACATAGTCTGTAGTATATCCTATTAATTTCAAATGGGTGACCAGATGGCCGCAAATTGAAAATTGCGTCGTATGGATTCATATTGCGTTGTATGTGCCTTGTGTGTAAGCCACATGCATTTAAAATGGCACAATGTAGTAGGGCATGCTATAGAATGTGTTGCAGTAGGAAATCAAGCTCTATCTAGTATGGATCAAGACTGATGACACAATATACGTGACTCATTTTGCAAAAAATGGAGGGACATTTTAAAAAACATGTGTTTTATCACTGAAAGATTCTCACCACTTCTGAGCATGGCAAAGGCATGGAAATGACCACATGGAGGTGACATGATGTTAGCTGTATGGTGCACTTTGAATTATGGATCCAGATTGTATGGTTTATGAATTATGGGCCAAAACGTAAGGTATACTATTTCAAACATGTGACGTAATTGAAAAACATCATACATTCAACTTCACATTTTGACTAGTTCCCAATAAGCCACATACACGATACTTCACATGGGTATGTATAACAAGACTAGGAACAACTTACTTTTTAAATTATGTCTCTATCATATATAGATTGTGAATTATAGCAGAAAGCATAAAGTGGTCTTACAACATAATTGAAAGTGAAAAAGAAAAACCTACCTGAAGGTTACACTTGATTTGTACCTTGTCCCCATAAGCCACAAACATCAGAGTTGCCACTATATAGTGTACATGTCCTAGCTACATTCTGCAATTTAAATTAAGTCAGTACCTCATACGCTTCCAGAATTATAGTGCACAACATAGTCTATAGTATTTCGTATTCATTTCAATTGGGTGACCAGATGGCCGCAAATTGAAAATTGCGTTGTATGGATTCATATTGCGTTGTATGTACCTTGTGTGTAAGCCACATGCATTTAAAATGGCACAATGTAGTAGGGTATGCTTTAGAATGTGTTGCAGTTGGAAATCAAGCTCTATCTAGTATGGATCATGACTGATGACACAAGATACGTGACTCATTTTGCAAAAACTGGAGGCAAATTTTAAAAAATGTGCGTTTAATCACTGAAAGATTCTAACCATTTCTAAGCATGGCACATGCATGAAAATGACCACGGGGCAGTGGCACGATGTTAACTGTATGCTGCACTTACAATTATTGACCCAGATTCTATGGTTGTAGAATTATGGGCCAAAACTTAGGGCATACTTTTTCAAACATGTGACGTAATTGAAAAACATCATACATTCAACTTCACATTATGACTAGTTCCCAATATGCCACATACATGATACTTCCCATGGGTATGTATAACAGGACTAGAAACAATTTGCATTTAAAAGTATGTCTCTATCATATATAGATTGTGAATTATAGCAGAAAGCATAAAGTGTTCTTACAACATATTTGAAAGTGAAAAAGAAAAACGTACCTGAAGGTTACACTTGATTTGAACCTTGTCCCCATAAGCCACAAACGTCAGAGTTGCCACTGTATAGTGTACATGTCCTAGCTACATTCTGCAATTTAAATTAAGTCAGTACCTCATACGCTTCCAGAATTATAGTGCTGAACATAGTCTGTAGTATTTCTTATTCATTTCAATTGGGTGACCAGATGGCCGCAAATTGAAAATTGCGTCGTATGGATTCATATTGCGTTGTATGTACCTCGTGTGTATGCCACATGCATTTAAAATGGCACAATGTAGTAGGGTATGCTATAGAATGTGTTGCAGTTGGAAATCAAGCTCTATCTAGTATGGATCATGACTGATGACACAAGATACGTGACTCATTTTGCAAAAACTGGAGGAAATATTAAAAAATGTGCGTTTATTCACTAAAAGATTCTCACCACTTCTAAGCATGGCACATGCATGAAAATGACCACAGAGCAGTGGCATGATGTTAACTGTATGCTGCACTTAGAATTATTGATCCAGATTGTATGGTTGTAGAATTATGGGCCAAAACGTAAGGCATACTTTTTCAAACATGTGACGTAATTGAAAAACATCATACATTCAACGTCACATTTTGACTGGTTACCAGTAAGCCACATTCATGATACTTCACATGGGTATGTAGTACAAGACTAGGAACAATTTTCTGTTTACATTATGTCTCTCATATATAGATTGTGAATTATATCAGAAAGCGTAAAGTGTTTTTACAACATAATTGAAAGTGAAAAAGAAAAACCTACCTGAAGGTTACGCTTGATTTGTACCGTGTCCCTATAAGCCACAAACTTCAGAGTTCACACTATATAGTGTACATGTCCTAGCTACATTCTGCAATTTAAATTAAGTCAGTACCTCAAACGCTTCGAGACTTATAGTGCACAACATAGTCTGTAGTATATCCTATCCATTTCAATTGGGTGACCAGATGGCCGCAAATTGAAAATCACGTCGTATGGATTCCTATTGCGTTGTATGTACCTTGTGTGTAAGCCACATGCATTTAAAATGGCACAGTGTAGTAGGGTATGCTATAGAATGTGTTGCAGTTGGAAATCAAGCTCTATCTAGTATGGATCATGACTGATGACACAATATACGTGACTCATTTTGCAAAAAATTGAGGGAAATTTTAAAAAACATGTGTTTTATCACTGAAAGATTATCACCACTTCTGAGGATGGCAAAGGCATGGAAATGACCACATAGGGTTGTGGCATGATGTTAGCTGTATGGTGCACTCTGAATTATGGATCCAGATTGTATGGTTTATGAATTATGGGCCAAAACAAAAGGCATACTTTTTCAAACATGTGACATAATTGAAAAACATCATACATTCAACCTCACATTTTGACTGGTTCCTGGTTCCCAATATGCCACATACATAATACTTCAAATGGGTATGTAGAACAAGACTAGGAACAATTTTCTGTTTACATTATGTCTCTATCATATATAGATTGTGAATTATAGCGGAAAGCGGAAAGTGTTTTTACAACATAATTGAAAGTGAAAAAGAAAAACCTACCTGAAGGTTACGCTTGATTTGTACCGTGTCCCTATAAGCCACAAACTTCAGAGTTCACACTATATAGTGTACATGTCCTAGCTACATTCTTCAATTTAAATTAAGTCAGTACCTCAAACGCTTCCAGACTTATAGTGCACAACATAGTCTGTAGTATATCCTATCCATTTCAATTGGGTGACCAGATGGCCGCAAATTGAAAATCACGTCGTATGGATTCTTATTGCGTTGTATGTACCTTGTTTGTAAGCCACATGCATTTAAAATGGCACAATGTAGTAGGATATGCTATAGAATGTGTTGCAGTTGGAAATCAAGCTCTATCTAGTATGGATCATGACTGATGACACAATATACGTGACTCATTTTGCAAAAAATGGAGTGAAATTTTAAAAAACATGTGTTTTATCACTGAAAGATTCTCACCACTTCTTCGATCGTGATTGAACAACTATACTGGCTGCCTCTGCAGCACTCAAGGGCTTGGACTTAAGTTGGCGTGGTGGTGGTGGCACTGAGACCAATGGAGCAGGGGTGCTGCTCCCTGCTTGGTCCCCAGCAGACCCCGCTGCTTCTGCAGGCGTACTTTTATTTCCCCAAAAATGCGGCGGTCGGCACACCAGTCTCCTTGGTAAGTGGCGCCACTTGCTTCTTCTGCTCCTTACTGGCAACTTTCTTGCTAGAGGAGCTATGGACAACTTTTTTTGGGGCCATCTTCTTCAGATGTCAGAACAGCAGGCCGCAGTTGCACAAATTGCAGAGTTTTCTGTGGCCACACGTGACGTTGTGCTGCACACACCGCAGCAGGACTTGTTCCTGGCATTGATGAGGAACGATGAGGCTGGTGATTCGTCTTTCTGCACCTAAAAGCAAACGAAGCCAGAGGAACATCAGTTAAATAATTGTTGCATATGTAGCGCTTCAATTAATAGTTTGCAAGTAATCATTTTTATTATACCCACCCCCCAAAATGGAAAGACCAATAAAATGCACCTCTGACAGAGTACCCCTGGGCATAATGGATGAAAGCATGGCAGACTGGGTGCAGGCCTATGGCACAACAAAGCACACTGCCTGGCTTCAAAATGGCCCCTAGACCCCCACCACATGGCCAGGCCCTGCCTCTACCAGTCCTCAAAATGGCCCCCACCCACATGGACAGGCCCCATCAACACCCCAAAAAATCGAAAAAACACACAAAAATCACCACAATCCAATGCCATCCATGCCCTCCATTATGTTTACATTAAAGAGATCCCACAGAAAGACTCAGTCCATGCACCACTGAGTACCCCTGGGCAAAAGGCCCCAACAACAGCCCAAAAATCGAAAAACACACAAAAATCACAACAATCCAATGCCATCCATACCCTCAATCATGTTCAAATTCAAGACACCCCACAGAAAGACTAGGCCCATGCACCACTGAGTACCCCTGGGCATAATGGATGAAATCATGGCAGACTGGGTGCAGGCCTATGGCACAACAAAGCACAATGAATGGCTTCAAAATGGCCCCTAGACCCCCACCACATGGCCAGGCCCTGCCTGTACCAGTCCGGAAAAAATGGCCTCCAGCCACATGGACATGCCCCATCAACAGCCCAAAAAATCGAAAAACACACAAAAATCGCCAAAATCCAATTTCATCCATGCCCTCCATGATGTTTACATTAAAGAGACCCCACAGAAAGACTCAATCCATGCACCACTGAGTACCCCTGGGCAAAAGGCCCCACCACCACCCAAAAAAATCGAAAAACACACAAAAATCACCACAATCCAATGCCATCCATGCCCTTCATGATGTTGAAATTCAACAAAACAGTTGTATCATGCACCCGTAACTAACCCTGTTCCTACTGGATACTGAGGCTACCCACAATATATTTTATTTTTTGTTCTGAAAAAGTTCCAAAATTGTAGTTGCAGCAACTGTAATGCCCCAAACAAACAACATCAACTTACTTGTGAAATTTCTAATCCAAAAGTGATCCAAAGAAAGTCAAAAAGGCCTCAAATCCAAATATCCAGCAGCATCCACAAAAAGTCATCCTTCCAGGTCAAGATCCAAATCAAAGTGACCAGGACAGGAACAAAGCACTGGGAGGAGCCTGCTGGACAGGAACAGGAAGTTGGAGACTGTGGGGCACTTCCTTCCTCCTATCCCCCCCCAAAATGGACTCCTTGCAAAAAAAAGTGCAGGCAAATGTCAACCTGAGGAGTTATTCTGATAAAAATCATCATTTTCAGAAGGTTTATGCTGCCTGCTGGTGGATTTCTTGTGCAGAATTTCAAATTTTGCAATTTCGCTAGTGCGAGATTGTTGCTGCCCGCCGCTTCTACGTTTTTCGCGATTGTTTACTCCTGCGATGCGCGATCACGAGCCTTTATGATGTACTCGCGTTGACAAACTCTCGCTGTGCAAGGTGGCGGGCGCGATGATGTAATCGCGGTCGACAAACTCCAGCGGGATCACGCAGGAAGATCCAAAATGGTGCAGCACACGCAAACATGGAGAAAAACACGTCTTCAAACGCTGAATGACGGTAAGTGAACGACGCGCGCCGCAATATTGTATTTGTCAAGCGCGACCAAGCAAAAAAATCTGCTGTGTGCGAAATTGCGAATATTCAGCAAATTCGCGAGAATTCGCGGATCGCAAATTTGCCGAAAATCCGCAAATTCCGCGAGCGGAACTGATTTTATGCCCATGCTTAGTGTCCAGACAGCTTCCCTTTCGTGCCCGGCCATCTGGTCTCCCAGATCCCCTCGGTCATCTGGTCGCCCGGATCCCCTCGGCCATCTGGTCGCCCGCAATGCTTTCCTATGGGGCGACCAGATGGCCGGACTTCCCTGGAAGTCCCGATGAGGTGCCATTTGCCTCGGGGATCCCAGCGAGGGCTCCAGGAGGTCGGGTACTAGGCCGCCTTAGGTCCCCTCTGTCACCTCGTGTGCACGGATTACAAGAAAGGGGGGTAATTTTCCTCCAGATTACTAGGGAGAGGGTCAGTCAGACCTCCGTGAGGTCTGGCGATTCTGAATCAGGGGAAGGCAGGACCCGGGGACGCTCCTGCCTCTCAGCCCCTTGCCAATGGTCGTTTTTCTCCGAGTTTGCTCAGGCAGACTTCTGTGAGGTCCGGCCATTCTGAGAGGGGAAAGGTAGTCCTGGGGCCCGCCCGCTGGGGCCCCCAGGGGCCCGGGGACACTCCTGCCTCTCAGTCCCTTGCCGATGGTCGTTTTTCTCCGAGTTTTCTCAGGCAGTCCTCTGTGAGGTCTGGCCATGCTGAGAGGGGGAAGGCAGCCCCGGGGCCCGCCAGCCGGGCCCCCAGGGGCCCGGGACGCTCCTGCCTTCCAGCCCCTTGCTGATGGTCGTTTTTCTCCGAGTTTTCTCAGGCAGTCCTCTCTGAGGTCTGGCCATGCTGAGAGGGGGAAGGCAGCCCCGAGCCCACCAGCCGGGGCCCTCAGGGGCCCGGGATGCTCCTGCCTCTCAGCCCCTTGCCGATGGTCGTTTTTCTCTGAGTTTGCTCAGGCAGACCTCCATGAGGTCCGGCCATGCTGAGAGGGGGCAGGCAGTCCTGGGGCCCGACCGCTGTGGCCCCCAGGGGCCCGGGTTGCTCGTGCCTCTCAGCCCCTTGCCGATGGTCCTTTTTCTCCGAGTTTGCTCAGGCAGACCTCCGTGAGGTCTGGCCATGCTGAGAGGGGGAAGGCAGTCCTTGGGCCTGCCCGCTGGGCCCCCCAGGGGCCCGGGGATGCACCTGCCTGTCGGGCCTCTTGCCGATGGTCTTTTTTCTTGGAGTCTGCGTGCCCCGGCAGCAGGCGTGCAGGGGATGCTAAGCCAGTGTACCCCCCCTGTGCAGGGTGGCCTGCCAGGGGATGCCCCGGCTATACTCTGATCGATTGGGCACTCTCGGTCCATTTAGGGATGGACTGCTTGGCCAGCCTCGGCTGTTGTTTCAAGCAAAGAGCTTCCACCCTGCATGGACTGTCTGACTATAGGGAGGGCCTGCCACATGGCGGTTAGGTAGTTCACCCTACCCAGAAGAGCGAAGGCGCGGCCCTGGCAGCTCGTGGCCCCCAGTGGTCTGACCCGAGCGGAAGGGGCAGGTGGTGCCAGGCCCTCGGATGCTGCCTGGCTGGCAGGTCTGTGGGCCCTGTGTGCCACGCTGTCACCCCTCTCGGCCCAGCACGTTTCCACAGCAGCTTGGAATGACTTTTCCGAGGGTTGCCGCTGCTGCCAGGCTCCGGCACCCCTGCGTCTCTTTCACGCTGCACCTCGGCCCGCCTTTCCCTCCCGGGGGAGACGGCTGGGCCTGCCGGTGCCCATGTGACCGGCGCACCTCTCCACACCCCTCCAGTGAGCCCTCCTGCCCAGGTGGGTGGTCTCCTTCCCCTGACAGGCTTCCGAGAGATGGAGGTTGCAAGAAGGTCACCGGTCAGGGAGATGGGCACGCGGCTCCCACCCCGTTGTCAGGTGCAACTAACTGGTTGATCCTGCCAGTACCATATGCTTGTCTCAAACATTAAGCCATGCACGTGTAAGTAGACACGGCCGGTATAGTGAAACTGCGAATGGCTAATTAAATCAGTTATGGTTCCTTTGATCGCTCCATCTGTTACTTGGATAACAGTGGCAACTGCTTTGGTGACTCTAGATAACCTCGGGCCAATTGGAATGAGTACAATTTAAATCCTTTAACGAGGATCCATAGGAGGGCGAGTCTGGTGCCAGCAGCCGCGGTAATTCCAGCTCCAATAGCGTATATTAAAGTTGCTGCAGTTAAAAAGCTCGAAACGTTTACTTTAAAAAAATTAGTGTTCAAAGCAGGCCGGTCGCCTGAATACTTCAGCTAGGAATATTGGAATAGGACTCCGGTTCTATTTTGTTGGTTTTCGGAACTGGGGCCATGATTAAGAGGGACGGCAGGGGGCATTCGTATTGTGCCGCTAGAGGTGAAATTCTTGGACCGGCACAAGACGAACCAAAGCGAAAGCATTTGCCAAGAATGTTTTCATTAATCAAGAATGAAAGTCGGAGGTTCGAAGACGATCAGATACCGTCGTAGTTCCAACCATAAACGATGCCTACTGGCGATCCGGCGGCGTTATCCCCATGACCTGCCAAGCAGCTTCCGGGAAACCAAAGTCTTTGGGTTCCGGGGGGAGTATGGTTGCAAAGCTGAAACTTAAAGGAATTGACGGAAGGGCACCACCAGGAGTGGAGCCTGTGGCTTAATTTGACTCAACACGGGAAACCTCACCCGGCGCGGACATGGAAAGGATTGACAGATTGATAGCTCTTTCTCGATTCTGTGGGTGGTGGTGCATGGCCGTTCTTAGTTGGTGGAGCGATTTGTCTGGTTACTTCCGATAACGAACGAGACTCCTCCATGCTAACTAGTTACGCGACCCCCAGTGGTCGGTGTCCAACTTCTTAGAGGGACAAGTGGCGTTCAGCCACACGAGATCGAGCAATGACAGGTCTGTGATGCTCTTAGATGTCCGGGGCTCACCCGGCTCAGTACGAGAGGAACCGCAGGTTCAGACATTTGGTGTATGTGCTTGGCTGAGGAGCCAATGGGGCGAAGCTACCATCTGTGGGAATTATGACTGAACGCCTCTAAGTCAGAATCTCCCATAACTGTATCGATACCGCAGTGCTGTGGAGCCTCGGTTGGCCTGGGATAGCCGGCCTCTCTTGGGGGACCGGTGCGTAGAGCCGCTCGCTTGGGGACCGGAGTCGGGACGGAAGGGGGCCGCCTCCATCACCCTTAGTGCACCGCATATTCGTGGGACACCCGGTGCAAAATCATTCATAGATGACCTGATTCTGGGTCAGGGTTTCGTAAGTAGCAGAGCAGCTACCTCGCTGCGATCTATTGAAAGTCATCCTCTGAGCCAAGCTTTTGTCTCTCCGTGCGTGGGGGCCTGCGGACGCCTCCCTCCACCACATCCAGGGGTGGGTCCCTCTGTCCGCGGGCCGGCGGGAGGGACGTGGAGGGGGTAACATGGGTCCGTGGGAGGCTGCCTCCACCATGTGCCCTTCGGCACGGGGGCCTCCCCCTCCTGTCCCTTCCCCACCGTGGTGCGGGGATGGGGGCCACCATCCCTTGTGGGTCAGCAGGGTGACCAGATGGCCCACTGCTCCCGGGCAGGGAGGTGAGGAGCAGCCACCCGGGGGAAGGAAGCTCCAGAGCTTCTGCCTTGGTGTGCCTGGACCCCCTCGCCGGACTGCAAGGGCGACTGGGCGCTGGCTCGTCCTGGGACATCTGGTCACCTGGCTGTGTGACCAGATGGCCCTGCAGGCAGGGTGACCAGATGGCCCTGCGGGCTGGTTGACCAGATGGCCCTGCGGGCTGGGTGACCAGATGGCCCTGCGTGCTGGGTGACCAGATGGCCCTGCGGGCTGGCGGCTGGGCTAAATCCAACTTTTGTCCCTCCCCAGAGTTCTGTAAGCCTTATAGTCGAGAAAAATGGGCTCCCCGGGCAGGCAGTCAGGAGAGTGGACGTGGCCTGGGCTTAACCCTCCTTGGGTCCAGCCAAGGGTCCGTGCGCTGGGGACGGGGCTTCCAGGGAGGCTCTCTCCGGCCTGGCTAGGGTTCGGAAGGTGGGACTGGGCCCACGGCTTGAGCTCCGTCCGTCCGGCCCCGGGGTGCGTGAACCCCCCTGTAATGTTGTGCTACAGTCTAGTAGTTGGGAGTGGGTGGAGCTAGGGGCCAGAGGAAGAGGAGGAGCGGACACAGGAAAGGGACAGTTAGAGTAGGGACAGTGAAGGAGCAAGAGGCACGTAATAAAGCTCAGAGTAAGAAGTACCTATCGTGTCTGTGGTTATTGTGTCGAAGATGCGACAACTGGCGACGAGGGTGGGATGGTGCAGTTAGCCATTCACAGGACCCCAAGGAGAAGCGTCCCTGTCCCAAACAATGTGAAGAGAGAAGACGCTGTTGAGCTACGTGTGGTGGAAGCAAGTCCGCCACCTAGGACGAGGCCAGCAGCTATTGCCCCTGCTTCTGCGACCTGTCCGTCGCTTGGAGCCCCGAGGAAGAACGCGCTACTGAGCCCTGAGGGATTTCAAAGCGGTGCGCTACTTCGCGCCAAAAAACCACAACTCACCCCAAGGCTTGTAAATCGGCACGCGATCCAAAGACGGAAGTCGGTGCTCACCCCGACTCCATTGACTGCTCCGGTGACCAAGGAGCCCCGGAGGTGCCGCCTAAGACCCGAGAAAGCGTTCCAAAGAAAGAGCGCTGCTGCGCGCCAAGAGAGAAGCCAGCAAAAGGAAAGGCCAACCCCGGATGCGTGTGACATGGCACACGGTCGCTGAAACGGCCCGCAATTAAAGAAGGAAGTCGGGAGCCCACCCCGATCCTATCTTGTTGCCCCGACAACTGAGGAGCGTGTGAGGCGTTGCTGATGCCTCGTGGAAATGCCTATAGAAGAGCACCGGTACCCGCCAAAGTCGAAGGTTCACTCTTGATGCGTGTAGAATAGCACGCGAATAATGACAAGGAGGCGGGAGCTCACCCCGATCCTACCTGTGTTGAGCGCCGAGTGAAGCGTCTGGAGGCCTGCCAACATTGAGGACGGTGGTCCTGGCCTCCGCGAGCGTCCTGCTGCCTGCCGATAGTCCGGTGAGTGAGCATCAGCCGAAAAACACGAAAAGGAGCCAAATCTCGTTCCCGACGAGATTTCCATTACGGTGGCCATCTTGGAGTCAGGCAGGCTTTGTCCCAAACTCTATCAAGTATCCGGAGTCGGCCATATTGAAGTCAGGCAAATCAAGTTGGAGGAACATCCCTGGATAAATGTCAGTCAACAAAAGAAACAAGCATTGACAAAGATAAATGAACAAGCATTGGCAACTAGAAAAGAACAATGAAGGGGTGAGTGCATTACCTCAAGTGTAAAGGCATCCCTGCATATGGGCACTCTATAGTGGTTCGTTTGTCGAAAGACAATCAATTCTAGTGGGTTTAGTTGATGAATGATTGTTTCAGTTAAAAAAATCTGCAGTTTATTTAACATATTCTTCAGACTGATATATTCTCAGTTATTCAATAAACATTATTCCGAGTGATCTACACGGAGCCTCCGCGGACTCCGCAACCCCAGCAGCACTTCCCACGAGGACCCGACCTTTAAGCACCCAATCATCCGATCGGGGGAATGTATTTTGAACGCTAACCTGCACCTTGACAAAGAGCCAACCGGCTCGAAATGCATCGGAGCTCGTATGTTTAACTTGGATGTTTAATGGTGGAATGGAAAATAACATGTTTATTGAATAACTGAGAATATATCAGTCTGAAGATTATGTTAAAGAAACTGCGGATTTTTTGAACTGAAACAATCATTCATTGAACTAAACCCACTGGAATTGATTGTCTTTCGACAAACGAACCACTATAGAGTGCCCATATGCAGGGATGCATTTACACTTGAGGTAATGCACTCACCCCTTCATTGATTATTTGGCGTACCTGGACAGTTACGTCATCTGCTGGAGCACCTGAAAAGTTTCTGAACTACGAAGTCCCCACATACAACACCCATTATAAACTAGGTTGTGCGCCGGGCCGACACCCTTTCTTGTATAACTAGAAAAGAACAAACATTGACAAATGTAAGTAAAACAAGCATTGATGAGTGCAAGCGAACAAGACTTGGCAAATGCAACAAGACAAGCAGTGATCAACCTAAGGAAACAAGCATTGACAAATGCGAGGAAACAAGCATTGACAAATGCAAGAAAACAAACATTGTTAAATGCAAAAGGAGAAAAGAAAACAAGCACTGGTAAAGACAAGAAGAGAAAGCGCACAACAAACATTGGCAAATGTATAGAGCAAGCACTAACGAAGATAAAGGAACAAACACGGACAGAAACAGAGGTAGATAGAAGCAACAAGTGTACACAAACAAGCACGGGCAAATGCGAGAGGTGCCCAAAGATAAACAAGCACGAGTACAAGCAACCTGAAGTAAAAGGAACCAAAGCGTCAATAAACACAATAAGCACTGGCAAGTGCAAGAGATACACTGAAAGCAAACACACGTGTCAGGTATAAGCAGACCCGAGCGAATGCAAATCCATGACCGCACAGGCACAAACCAACACAAACCTGAACATACTAAGCATGGACGAATACAAATCCTGAATGTAGCGAGCACGAGCGGAAGGCCAGCGCCGAAGAAAATGTTCAGCTCCAAGTGAAGATAAACAATTAAAGGTAACAGAAGATAAGAAAATAAATGATGCAGAAGCATAAGTAAATGAACATAAAAGGAAATATTATCTCATCAGTGAAACCCACTGAGACAACCATACTAAGGGTGGACAGAATACAGTAGTCACCCAGGTGTGGCGAACCTTACCAGAATCAAAAGAAACGATCAAGCACGGGATCTCGGCAGAAGAAGGTCAGCACATAAGACGGGAAGCAAAGTGAACAATCGTACGACGGTAGCAGTCGGACACTTTCCTCCCTCATGGCAGTGGGTACCGCAACCCATCGGTCCGATCCTTGCATTGAAGTACCGCCCCCGGTGACCCAGACTGACCATCATAGTTTGGGCCCTAAATGGAACCGGTGGCTGGAATCATTGGACGATTTCCTCGACGCGATCGATGAACGAAGAGATAGAAAATGTCTGACACTACTTCTCCAGCTGATAGGTCACGAGGGCCGACGTTTAGTCAGAACATTCCCTTAAAAGGATACCGAGACCTATGAGAGACTCCAAAAGAAACTACGTACCTATTTCCATGTACCGGTAGACGTGGATCATGCTCGCATCGCCTTCACCACAGCACGGCAGGAACCAGGAGAACCACTGCCAAAATTCATTGCCCGGCTGCAAAGACTGGTACCTGGCTGCTACTTCAATACCTTTACAAATGAAGAAGCGGTTCGGCTTCGGATAATCGAAGGCTGTTCGAATGCAGACACAAAACGCAAGATTCTTCAGGGGCAGTGGTCGCTAAGGAGAATCATCAGAGGGGCCGAGGTTGGAGTGAGGGTCAAAGTAAGAGACATATCAAACAAAACCAGAAAGGGGGAGGGTGAAGGCAGCTCAGAACCAAGACGCAAGAAGAGACAAAGCGCCATGAAATACCCCGAGTCAACAACACGAAAGACCAGGATGAGCCGGGATTGTGATAGTGGCACTGATACAACCTTAAGGAGTTACTTAACCTCAAAGAGTCAGTCAACAGAGGATGCAAACGGGTCTGAAGCAGATGAAGTGTTAAGTGGGTCAGATTGCACCAATGGATCAGATGACAGTCTGCCCAACAAACGCGCTAGAAAGACAAAACATAGAAGACTGACCCAATCTAGTCAACACTTGAAGTCGGTACACGACAACCCACAAGCATCTCACTGTTCGAGAGACGAGTCCGAGGAGACGTCAAACAGGAGAACACACCACACCGGAAACACTGATGTCAGTACACCACACCAGTGTGAAGTGGAAGTGAAACGCATAAGATGGACTGATTCATCCAGGCAACAAAAGGGGGAAGACAAACGCGTGCATGACACTCGAAATAATGAAGAAACGGAAAGGAGGTCATTGTCATCATGTGAGCGAGACAGAAATAAAATACCTTGGGATCAAACTCAAGACGTGAGTATGTGGTCATCGAACAATCTCTCCAGTGATTCGACAATGAAGATACCTCGAGAAAGATACCAGAAGAAGCAACTCAAAGACAACTCTGGCGTGCAAAGCAACTTTTCACGGACTACCCAATTCCGAAGTCAACTCGTTAAGACATTCTCAAAGAAACGTTCTCAAAGAGAATTGACAGAGAACTCCTCTGATTCAGAAAACATGTCAGTCCGATCCTTCGAGTCGACAGAATTGTGGTCCCAACAACGGCCACGGCGTCAATCGCCCGAACACATCAGAGAACCAAGGGACATCCTTCCTGTCAAGAGCGACACGTCTCACACCAATGTCAATGCACACTCAATCACCCCACCAGACAACCTGTCATGTCAGCCACAGGTGCATCAAGACACAAATGCTACACCGTCACCCCGGATAGGGGCAGCGAGGTTGACTCGAAGGTCCTATAAAAGGAAAACTGATATAGTGGCCATTAGCACCCCGATAGAGACGGACCAACCAGTCGATCTGCACGGGAAGCCAGACGTGTCACTAGAAACAGGTCATCATCAGATGAGAATGAAACACACAGATACCCAGCCGGTCCCAGGGTTCATTTGTTCCAGGCACGAGCGGGAGTGGGTGAGACAACCAGAGGCAGCAAATCAGTCTCCAAGCCACACCAAGATGAACTCTTCAGATATTACACTACCGTCTGGTATCCAGGATTTTGAACAGGAGGACAGTGTTGCCTCCAATCGGACAAGACAAAAGGAAGTAAAAGTGCATGTGGGCGTTCGGAAAGGAACCAGAACAGCATCCCCTCAGAAAAGAGATCGAGTGACACTTGAACAAGAGTCACCAAAGAGGACAGGCTGCCGATATCACGTTGAGTCCTTCACAGTCACCTCAGACACTGAAGGTGAGTGGACCACCCCGAAGTTGAGTGAAAACCACCAGGAATCTGAACATACGCACATCACCCGAGACTTCGTGCAAGTGCAAAGATGCATTCTTGTTATAAAGGATGCTCTTGTCAAGGCGACAGAAAGTCACACACCGCCGGCTGAGATGCATCTCCATAGCTCGAACAAACAGCCCGCGGACCCGTGTGGCTGATCCAGGAACTCTAAATATGTTGGACGCTAAGTTCTTTTCGTTAACAAGGGGGTAGATGTAATGTTGTGCTACAGTCTAGTAGTTGGGAGTGGGTGGAGCTAGGGGGCCAGAGGAAGAGGAGGAGCGGACACAGGAAAGGGACAGTTAGAGTAGGGACAGGGAAGGAGCAAGAGGCACGTAATAAAGCTCAGAGTAAGAAGTACCTATCGTGTCTGTGGTTATTGTGTCAAAGGTGTGACACCCCCCCATCCTGCAAGCCATCAGAGGGTCTGGGCGCTGGGGACGGGGCTCCACCGGGGCCCGGGGAGGCTCTCCCTGGCCTGGCTAGGGTTTGGAAGGTGGGACCGGGCCCAGGGCTTGAGCTCCGTCTGGCCTGGTCTGGGGTGCGTGAGCCCCCGTCCTATGCGCCATCAGAGAGTCCGGGCGCTGGGGACGGGGCTTCACTGGGGCCCGGGGAGGCTCTCCCCGGCCTGGCTTGGGTTCGGTAGCTGGGACCGGGCCCGGGGCTTGAGCTCCGTCCTGCCGGCAACGGGGTGCGTGAGTCCCCCATCCTGCAAGCCATCAGAGTGTCCGGGCGCTGGGGACGGGGCTCCACCAGGGCCCAGGGAGGCACTCCCAGGACTGGCTAGGGTTCGGAAGCTGGGACCGGGCCCGGGGCTTGAGCTCCGTCCGTCCGGCCCCGGGGTGCGTGAGCCCCCCCCCGTCCTGCAAGCCATCAGAGGGTCCGGGTGCTGGCGGCCAGGCTAACTCCAACTTTTGTCCCTCCCCAGAGTTCTGTAAGCCTTATAGTCGAGAAAAATGGTCTCCCCGGGCAGGCAGTCTGGAGAGTGGACGTGGCCTGGGCTTAACCCTCCTTGGGTCCAGCCAAGGGTCCGTGTGCAGGGGACGGGGATTCCAGGGAGGCTCTCCCCAGCCTGGCTAGGGTTCGGAAGGTGGGACCAGGCCCAGGGCTTGAGCTCCGTCCGTCCGGCCCCGGGGTGCGTGAACCCTCCATCCTGCAAGCCATCAGAGGGTCCGTGCGCTGGGGACGGGGCTCCACCGGGGCCTGGGGAGGCTCTCCCCGGTCTGGCTAGGGTTTGGAAGGTGGGACCGGGCCCGGGGCTTGAGCTCCGTCTGGCCGGGCCTAGGGTGCGTGAGCCCCGTCCTGTAAGCCATCAGAGAGTGCGGGCGCTGGGGACGGGGCTTCACCACGGCCCGGGGAGGCTCTCCCCGGCCTGGCTAGGGTTCGGTAGCTGGGACCGGGCCCAGGACTTGAACTCCGTCCTGCCGGCACCGGGGTGGTGAGTCCCCCATCCTGCAAGCCATCAGAGGGCCCGGGCGCTGGGGACGGGGCTCCACCGGGGCCCAGGGAGGCTCTCCCAGGCCTGGCTAGGCTTCGGAAGCTGGGACTGGGCCCGGGGCTTGAGCTCTGACCGTCCAGCCCCGGGGTGCGTGAGCCCCCCCCCCTGTCCTGCAAGTCATCAAAGGATCCGGGTGCTGGGGACGGGGCTCCATTGGGCAGCCGGGAGCCCTCCAGCGGAGGCTCGGGGCAGGCAGATTGGCGTCATTTCGGTCCCGGCCATCTGGTCGCCCCCTCTCGCCTCGGCCATCTGGTCGCCCCCAATGCTTTCCTATGACGCAACCAGATGGCCGGGCTTCCCTGGAAGTCCCGATTAGGTGCCATTCACCTCCTGGCTCCCAGGCAGGGCTCCAGGAAGTCGGGCAAGTTTGCGCCCTGGGTCCCCTCTGTCACCTCGAGAGCACAGATTACAAGAAAGGTGGGTCATTTTCCTCCGGTTTACTAGGGGCAAGGGTATGCCAGGACACCCTCCTGGGGCTGGTGGTTCCCTGCCGGGGACCAGATGGGCTGTGTTCCCGGGCAACACCTCCCAGGCGTCTGGGGCTCCCTCCTCCGGCCAGCAGCGTGGCAAAGTACCCGGGACGGGCTCCATGTGTCCTGGGCCCTGCAACCCCAGAGCCCCGCAGCTCCGGGGCCCCGCAGCCCCAGAGCCCTGCAGCCCCGGAGCGCCGCAGCCCCGAAGCACTGCAGCCCCGGAGCCCCGGAGCCCTGCAGTCCCTGGAGCCCTGCAGCCCCGTAGCCCCGGAGACCCGCAGCCCTGCAGCCCTGGAACGTGGGCAAGCAGGAGCCCTACCACGAAGGCCTCGGGATGGGCAGATGGGGAGTCCTTTCAGTCCCAGCCATCTGGTCGCCCTCTCCCCTCGGCCATCTGGTCGCCTAAAATTCTTTCTTATGGAGCGACCAGATGGCAGGACTTCCCTGGAAGTCCCGATGAGGTGCCATTCGCCTCCTGGATCCCAGCCAGGGCTCCGGGAGGTCAGGCACATTCACTCCTAGGGTCCCCTGAGCCTCGTGGTGTGCACTTGTTCCCAGAAAGAGGGGTAGCCTTCCTCCGGATTACTAGGGACAAGGTACTCTGGGACCCCTCTCGGCCTAGCGGTCCTCATCTGGCAGCTGGACGGGCCAGGATGCCGTCCAGCCCCGGGTCCGTCCCTGGGTCTGCCGTGTGGCAGGATGCCCTGGATAGGGTCTGGGAGGGCCCGGGCCTGGGGTCCCCGTCCCCCCCGGCCTGCCCCACTTCCCGGGACAGTAGGGGTTCCGTTGTGCCCGGAGAGCCTGGCTGGGTTCAGGAGCTCCAGCCGGGGCTCCGTCCTGGATCCTGCAGCGTGGCAGGGTGCCCGTGACGGGGTCTGGAGGGCCCGGGAGGCTTCTCCTCTGCTTCTGGGCCTGAAAACCCCCGCTGGGCCCCGGGTGGGGTGCTCCAGCCCAGGGCCCCGTCCCCTGGCCTAGGGCCCTGTCCCCCGGCCTGCCGCACTGCCAAAGGCCTGGGACGGGGTTCCGTGGTGCCCAGGGAGCCTCCCCTTGCTTGGCTGGGTTCAGGAGCTCCGTCCGGGGCCCCTGGGGGACCCTGGGAGGGTGGCCTGCCCACCAGGGGGTCCGTCCTGGGTCCTGCCGCATGGCAGGGTGCCTGGGACGGGGTCCGGAGGGCCCGGGGTAGGCTTCCCCTGCGCCTCCGGGCCTGGGAGCCCAGGCTGGGTCCAGGGGCCCTGCCGGGCCCCGGGTTGCATGCTCGGGCCCAGGGCCCTGTCCCCCCGGCCTGCCCCACTGCCAAAGGCCCAGGACGGGGGTACCGTAGTGCCTGGGGAGCCTCCCCTTGCTCGGCTGGCTTCAGGCGCCCAATCCGGGGCCCCTGAGGGCCCCGGGGAGGATGGCCTCCCCACCCGGGGCTCCGTCCTGGGTCCTGCCGCGCGGCAGGATGCCTGGGACTGGGTCTGGAGCTTCTAGGCGGCTTCCCTTTCTTGCCCGGCCATCTGGTCACCCAGATCCCCTCGGCCATCTGGTTGCCCGGATCCCATCGGCCATCTGGTCACCCGCAATGCATTCCTATGGGGTGACCAGTTGGCCGAACTTCCCTGGAAGTCCCGATGAGGTGCCCTTCGCCTCCCAGATCCCAGCAAGGGCTCCAGGAGGTCGGGCACGTTCGCGCCTAGGGTCCCCTGACCCTCGGGGTGCGCACTTGTTCCCAGAAAGAGGGGTAGCCTTCCTCCGGATTACTAGGTACAAGGTACTCTGGGACCCCTCTCGGCCTAGCGGTCCTCAGCTGGCAGCTGGACAGGCCAGGATGCCGCCCCAACCCCGGGTCCGTCCCTGGGTCTGCCGTGTGGCAGGATGCCCTGGATAGGGTCCGGGAGGGCCCGGGCCTAGGGTCCCTGTCCCCCCCGGCCTGCCCCACTGCACGGGACAGCGGGGGTTCCGTTGTCCCTGGGGAGCCTGGCTGGGTTCAGGAGCTCCGGTTGGGGCTCTGTCCTGGGTCCAGCCACGTGGCAGGGTGCCCGTGATGGGGTCCGGAGGGCCAGGGGAGGCTTCTCCTGCGCCTCGGGCCTGGGAACCCCAGCGGGGTCCAGGGGCCCTGCTGGGCCCCGGGTGGGGTGCTCTGGCCCAGGGCCCTGTCCCCCGGCCTAGGGCCCTGTCCCCCGGCCTGCCGCACTGCAAAAGGCCCGGGAAGCCTCCTCGTGGTTGGCTGGGTTCAGGAGCTCCGTCCGGGGCACCTGAGGGCCTCTGGGGGCTAGCCTCCCCACCCGGGGGTCCGTCCTGGGTCCTGGGGCGTGGTAGGGGGCCTAGGACGGGGTCCAGAGGGCCCGGGGTAGGCTTCCCCTGCGCCTCCGGGCCTGGGAGCCCCGGATGGGTCCAGGGGCCCTGCCGGGCCCTGGGTTGCATGCTCGAGCCCAGGGCCCTGTCCCCCCTGGCCTGCCACACTGCCAAATGCCCGGGACGGGGGTTCCGTGGTGCCCGGGGAGCCTCCCCTTGCTTGGCTGGCTTCAGGAACCCCGTCTGAGGGTGGCCTCCCCACCCGGGGCTCTGTCCTGGGTCCTGCCACGCGGCAGGGTGCCTGGGACGGGGTCCTGAGGGTCCAGGCAGCTTCCCTTTCGTGCCCGGCCATCTGGTCGCCCAGATCCCCTCGGCCATCTGTTTGCCCGGATCCCATCTGCCATCTGGTCGCCCGCAATGCTTTCTTGTGCAGAATTGCAATTTTGCAATTTTGTGAGTGCGAGATTGTTGCTGCCCGCCGCTTCTACGTGTTCGCAATTGTTTACTCCCGCGATGCGTGATCACAAGCCTTTATGATGTACTCGCATTGACAAACTCTCGCTGTGCAAGGTGGCGGGCGCGATGACGTAATCGCGGTCGACAAACTCCCGCGGGATCACGCAGCAAGATCCAAAATGGTGCAGCACACGCAAACATGGAGAAAAACAACTCTTCAAACTCTGAATGACGGTTAGGGAGCGGCGCACGCCGCAATATTGTATTTGTCAAGCGCGACCAAGCAAAAAAATCTTCGGCAAATTAGCAAGAATTTGCGGAACGCGAATTTGCCGAAAATCCGCAAATTCCGCGAGCGGAACTGATTTTACACCCATGCTTAGTGTTCAGACAGCTTCCCTTTCGTGCCCGGCCATCTGGTCTCCCAGATTCCCTCGGCCATCTGGTCGCCCGGATCCCCTCGGCCATCTGGGCGCCTGCAAAGCTTTCCCATGGGGCGACCATATGGGCGGACTTCCCTGGAAGTCCAGATGAGGTGCCATTCGCCTCCCGGATCCCAGCGAGGGCTCCAGGAGGTCGGGTACTTTCGCGCCTTGGGTCCCCGAGCCTCGCGATGCGCACTTGTTCCCAGAAAGAGGGGTAGCCTTCCTCCGGATTACTAGGGACAACGTACTCTGGGACCCCTCACGGCCTAGCAGTCCTCAGTCCTCAGCCCGCAGCTGGCTGGGCCAGGATGCCGCCCCAGCCCCGGATACATCACTGGGACTGCTGCATGGCAGGAAGCCCTGGATGGGGTCCAGGAGGGCCCGGGGAGGTGTCCCCTGCACCTCCGGGCAACTGGATGGGGAGCCTGGAGGCGCTCTTGGCCTTCTCCCCCGGCCAGCCGCACTGCCAAAGGCCCGGGACAGGGTTCAGTGGTGCCCAGGGAGATTCCCCTTGCTCGGCTGGGTTCAGGAGCTCCATCCAGGGCGCTCCGTCCAGGGCCCCTGAGGGGCCCGAGGAGGGCGGCCTCCCCACCCGGGGCTTCCCCTGCACCTCCAGGCCTGGGAGCCCCGGCTGGGTCCAGGGGCCTCACCGGGCCCGGGGTCAGGTGCTCGGGCTTAGGGCCCTCTCCCCCCAGCCTGCCGCACTGCCAAAGGCCCGGGACCGGGGTTCCGTGGTGCCCGGGGAGCCTCTCTTTGCTTGGCTGGCTTCAGGGGCCCCGGGTAGGGTGGCCTCCCCACCCGGGGCTCCGTCCTGGGTCCAGCCGTGTGGCAGGGTGCCCGGGACTGTGCCCGGGATGGGGTCCGGAGGGTCCAGGCTTCCCTTTCGTGCCCGGCCATCTGGTCGCCCAGATCGCCTCGGCCATCTGGTCGCCCGCAATGCTTTCCTATGGGGCGACCAGATGGACGGACTTCCCTGGAAGTCCCGATGAGGTGCCATTCGCCTCCCGGATCCCAGCCAGGGCTCCAGGAGGTCGGGCACCTTTGCGCCTAGGGTCCCCTGAGCCTCGCGGTGCGCATTTGTTCCCAGAAAGAAGGGTAGCCTTCCTCCGGATTACAAGGGACAAGGTACTCTGGGATCCCTCTCTGCCTAGCGGTCCTCAGCCGGCAGCTGGATGGGCAAGGATGCCGCCCCAGACCCGGGTCCGTCCCTGGGCCTGCCGCGTGGCAGGAAGCCCTGGATGGGGTCTGAGAGGGCCTGGGGAGGCATCCCCTGCACCTCAGGGCTCCCGGCTGGGGCCAGGGGCCTGGCCGGGCCCTGGGTCGGGTGCCCAGGCTCCGGGCCCCATCCCCCAGCCTGCCGTACTGCCAAAGCCCGGAACGGGGTTCCGTTGTGCCCGGGGAGCCTCCACTTGCTTGGCTGGGTTCAGGAGCTCCGTCCAGGGGCCTGTGAGGGGCCCTGGGGAGGGTGGCTTCCCCCCCCCGGGGCTCCGTCCTGGGTCCTGCTGCGAAAGCAGGGTGCCTGGGATGGGGTCCGGAGGGCACGGGGTAGGCTTCCCCTGCGCCTCTGGGCCTGGGAGCTCGGCTGGGTCCAAGGGCCCGCCGGGCCCCTGGTCGGGTGCTCAGGCCCTAGGCCCTGTCCCCCAGGCCCGCTGCACTGTCAAGGGCCCAGGTCGGGGTTCTGTTGCGCCCGGGCAGGCCTCCTCTGCTCATCAAGGTGTCTGGGGGCCCCGGGTTGGAGGGCCTGTCGGGGCCTCCTGGCAGCCTCCATGGCTGGGGCCCAGCTGGGGCTTTGGGCCTCCGGTCCGCCATGCCCTGGCGCCCGCTCACTCCTTGGTTTGGGCACAGGGTGTCCAGTAAGCATGGGTGAATTTTGCGAATTCGCGATCCGCGAATTTGCGGATTTGAGAACTCGCAATTTGCAAAATTTGCGAATTCGTGTGTATTTGCGAATTTGCTGTTTTTGCCACTTCGCGTTTCGACACATGCTTTGTGTCTTCTTCAGGACTAATTCAGTGAGATTCTCTAAACATGTGAAAAGGGACATTTTCTGAAGTAAAAAGGTTTCAGGATGTAAAGATGTGGACTTCATCTTATTTGCTTCTATGTGCAATGTCAACACAAAACAATTCTTTTATTCACAAAGCATGTGTCGAAACGCGTCGACAGGAATCAGCTTTTACAATTAATTTCGGGAATCATTAATGTGTTAATATTTCCCTGATTACTGTATAATCTTTACATTGAAGATTTGTCCTTTTAAACAAACTTCCCCTTTTTTTTTTTACTATGTGTATTATTGAATATGTTCATATCAATTTTTATAAATGCAATTACATTTCTCATGTTATCATATAATATTTTTCTTTGAGTCTTTTTCTCCTTATGCTGTGTTTACCTTCTTTTATACTTGTTTCTGCCAGTTAATTTGTTTTTTATTTTGCCTGGGCTTTTACCCTTGCACATGATTGCTTTACCCTGACCTACGAAATTTATCCCATTCAGGGGGTCCTTGTTGCTTTACCATAAGTTTACGTTCATATTGCAGGCACCTCAGCTGCTTTCGGGCCTTAAAAGAATGGTTGAAATGTGTGCACATTCTTCGGCAGGTGGTCAGTAACTCGCACACTGGACTTTCTTCACTCAAGAATTTTTCAACAACCAGGTTTATACAGTGCGCCAAACACGGCACTTTGAAATAGTTACCCTTATCCATGGCCTTAACTACATTGGCGCCATTATCCGTGGAAACATAACCAATCATGCGTTTTCTTGGACAGCCATTGAAAGACCTTTGTGTTAAACTCACGCAAAATGTTTTCTCCTGTATGATTTTTCTCCATGGCAAACATGGCTAGTGTTGCATGTTTCCGAGCAGCTTTATAAACTTTGTCCCGGTCAACACCTGCGGTTACCTTTGCTTTAACCCCTGAAAAAGAGACCCAGTGTGCAGTGATGCACATGTAATCAATGGCTTGGCAACTGGTCCACATGTCTGTTGTCAGATGTATAGTGTGAACCGCACTCTTCTGCAAAGCTGCCCCAATCACCTCCAGCACATCTTCATGTAGTGCTGGAACCACAACTCTGGCAAAATAGAACCGGCTAGGAACCTTCCATTTAGGGCAGAGCGTTGCCACTAATTCAAGACAACCCACCCCTTCCACAAAAGAAAAAGGGAGAAGGTCCAGCACTAGCATTTTAGCCAGCTTAGTGTTATACAGACGCATCATTGGGTGGTTGCGTTCAAATGGTGCATCTGAAAACAACATGCTTCTAATGGTGGGATGGACCATTTTACGGGATGATGATGACTTCTTCGACCCAGTTACGCTCGGTGATGATGAACTTTTTCGCATTGGTGTCTCACTCTCTCCCACACTCTTAGTGTGGCTCATATATCTTGCAGGGGGTGTGCTGCTGACAGGGGTACTGGGTGTAAGTGAAGAAATGTTTGACGTTTCTTCCTCCTCGTCATCATCAGATGAAACATCAACGGATACAATTTGTTGACTTGCAATTTGGGCTGCCTTGATCTCCTTTATGTGCGCATGCCATTTGACAGTGTGCTGTCTCTCAAGATGACCTCTCTGGCATCCGGTACCATAGTTGGTGTGAGAAGTTGGCCTGATATATAGTGCTCACTATTCTAGTGATCACTGTGTATCATACCAAACGACCCTTATTGATGATTGGTTGTAAGTCAACCTTATAGACCAGCTATCCTAGTAGCGTGGACAAAAGTAAAAGGACACCACACAAGTTGTTATAAAAATAAAGGATATTTATTAATAACAAGTCTACCCTGAACTCTTTATGAGTCAGGGAGCTAAGCACAATACAAAACTCTTAAGAAAATACTTCAAGTTGCACAATTTGCACAAATGCCCGAGGGGTCACGAAAAACCATATACACTATAAGTGGAATGCGAAATACTAGCAGGTAAGTAACTCGATCCAGAGGCTTAAGGATCGCTAGGACTACACTACTGAACCCTAAGGTTAGGAGCAGGAGGCCTAGGGAGATCGGGTGCAGAGTGTGCACTCTCACGCGGGATGCAGGACAAAGTCTATGGAGGCTAGTATTTCTAAAGTTACTGTTTCCGGACCAATCCGACTAGGTAGACTTAAAACAAAAAAGGATCTGGACACTTGGATAGTGAACCTGCGTTGGAGCACCGAAATGCTCGGGTTACCTAGCCCAAGGGCTGCGGCTGCATAGGGTTCAAAAGACGTTGGGAATCCTCGTTGTAGTCTATGGAGCCTGAAAGAAGAAGTTGCTGGCAGGCGACCAGTGAAGATGTTCAGTGTGATCCAAGCCTGGATCGGTGATGGAGACCACCTGAAAGCAGAGGGGACTCAGTTCTTAATCACTAGTGATTGTGTGGGCACCAGGATGGCACCGGATGAGGTCACCGCGATCAGGTGAGTGGGCGACGCTGGACTCTGCAGTCACACGGGCAAGGAGGCGTTGTCGGTGACCAGGCTGGAGGTGCAAGCTGTCCCACGAGGGTGTCTGCTATCGGCGATGCTGGAACCAGGATTGGAGCAACAAGCCTTGGCAAAGACAAGCAGACGCGGTGGAGTCAAGATGGCGTCTGGAGTGGACCAGGAGGGTCCGGGGTGCTCCTCTCTTGGAAGGGAGCAAGGGCCAGTCTGGAGTAAGCATGAGCGGATTTTGCGGATTGGCAATCCGCGAATTTGCGGATTTGCGAACTCGCAATCCGCAAAATCCGCGAATTCCCGCGAATTTGCGGATTTTTATTTTTTTTTGTGTTCGCCCGTGTTTCTGCCAGTTCGCGAGGGTTTTTACAATTTCGCAATTTGCGAACTTACCTGTCGGGTCGCAAGTTTTGCGAACTTGTTGTTTCTACGTGTCCAACCTGTTTGGGACACTCTTCTTCATCACTGCCACTCTCTGTCACCACTGCCACTCTCTGACTACTCATGCCACCCTCTGGCCCACCCATGCCAGCCTCTGTTTCATCACAGCACCCTCTGGTTGTCCAGTCAGTGTACATTATTGTGGCAAAGCAAGCACACCTTCCCTGCCTCAAGTGACCTGAATTAATTTGGGGCTGATTAATGTGTCACAGAATATTTTTTTAGCTGGCACCTGCTTCCTTAGTGCTTCCTGATTAGTGATCTTTTGCACTTGCTAAGTGCTTTCATTGTTGCAAAATTAGTTACAACACCTGCCCTGCCCCAACTGACAATAATGAATTAGGGGCTGATTAATGGATTTAAACTTCCAGCCTGGCTCCTGCTTGTCTCCCTTAGCTGTAATTCATGACCTTTGTGGCATATGTGTAACTATTCTGAGGTTCAGAGCAGGGTCACATAATAGTTTCAACTGGCAACTGAACTCTGGAGGGGCCCCTCATGAAGCACTACAGGAAATGGCTACTAATGATGTGCCTGAACTTTTGAACCTGGTAAGTAGTTACTTTCAGTTTTGCTTAGATCATATTTCTGCAATTTCGCACTTATTCGCGGGGCGCGAACTCACGCGAACAGTGCGAGCAGTGCGAGCAAAATCCGCTGCTCGCGGATTTGCGGATTTTGCAGGAAATTCGCAAATCTCGCGGATTGCGGATTTCCCGAAAATCCGCAAAATCCGCGAGCGGAACGGATTTTCCGCCCATGCCTAGTCTGGAGCAACAAGACCAGCTGTGAAAACGTCGTGGTACGTTGTCAGGAGGGCCACTAGCCAACGGGCAAGTGACCAGACAACGTGGCAAGCAGCAAAGAGCAGAAGGGCCCCACGCAGATCTCGTGGATGCTGGGGGCTGGACTTCGGTGCTGGAGCTGCTCTGGGTTGGGGCTTCTCAAACCCCAGTGCACCCACTCGAGGATCCCTCGGTGGTCGTGCTGGTTAAGCGTCGTGCAGGTTTTGAAGATGGCCGGTCCCTCAGGTCTCGTCACACCCACGAATCTCAGCTGGGCTGATGATGCAGGTAGAGGTCAGAGATGCCAGGGAATCTGGGTCTCGTGGAGCTGGTCAGTCTTGATCCGGAGGATGGACGTGCAGCAAACCGCGATGCTTAGGTGGTGCCTGCGGGTGCAGGGTGGCTACTCCTTAGCCACAAGGGAGAGTCTTCAAAGAAGGTCAAGAGTTCCTTTCATGGAAAGTAGTTCAAGATTCAAGATTATCTAATTTGGGAAGGGGGCCCGCTCCTAACTTTATTCTAAGAAAAGGGGCTGGCACGCAACTAGGTCCTGCCCATGGGGGGGACCAGGAGGGGGTGGTTACACCCCTCTCCTTTGTCCGGACTCTCCCCAGCTCAGGGGCTGGGTTGCCCCTGGAACTGGTTTGAGCCGGCATATGCACAGTGAGCACCGGGGTGCCACTTGCAGTCACCTTCCTCTCAGCCCTGCCTACCTGGGATACACAAAACCCTGTCTGGGATCGTGCTAGCACCGCCCCTGACAGGAAACCCTTTGTCTGAGCTCTCCTCGCTGGAAGGACTTCCAGCAGCAGGAGGTCAGACTTGTGTCTGTGGTGGCAGCATCCATTTTGTGATGCTGAGGCTCGAATTAACTTTAACCGGGGTTCACAGTTACATACATGTCGTGTCCCTCGAGAACGGTGGAATGCTAACCCCGTCTCCAGAATTGGCGAGGAGTTAGTATTCCAATTCGTATGACACCTTACTCGACATGTTTTGATAATGCGATACCAAAGTTAGCAAATAACCGCAAGGATTATAATGCACTTAAGAGTATATGGTACGAGTTATCATGGAACAGCTATTAGGACTTGGTTCCGCAAGCTGCAAATGGGCTCAACTCATGCCAGAGCACCATCTCACATAATTCCAAGCACTCTGCCTTCAGGATTGATAAGGCCTGCCATAGGAGTGACTGATAGGAATCTATGTGTCCATTTTAGGGTTAGATATAGGAATACTATATCTAAAGCAAAGGGTGTTTACACCACCTTGCCCCAGCTGTCGTGCAGCCAGTTGTGTCAGATTTGAGTGGCCAGCCAGGGGTGGCATAATACGTGCTGCAGCCCCTGGTAGGCCCTGGGTACACCTATGGCCTTGATACCGAAGGTATGCTGTACAGGGACTGATAAGGTGGCCCAGTACCAATTAGATATGTACCTAAGGTACATGGAATCCATTTTACAGAGAGAGCAGTGGGCCTGGGGCCCTGAATAGCAGGGTCCCAGGTCAACTAAGTCGAAAAACCAGCAAAACACCAGGCAAAAAGTTGGGGGCAACCATAGTCAGATATCCACCTTCCTACAGTTGGTACCAAGCTTACCACGGCTAACTCGAAGCTTACAAATGGTACAAATGGCTGTTTTCCCTTGTTGGGCTAACACTAAAGAAGTCCCAAACTGCGGACTTCAAATGTCTGTGGGGGGGCGGAGGAGGCGATACTGGGAATGCTAATGCCAGATGAAGTGGAGGATGTGTGTTGCCGAAATTTACTACGTTGTGCACTTACAGCACCACTAACTGAGGAAATGGAGGTCGAGGTGGATGGAGGTCCCTTCTGGCGAGAAAATATGGAAGCGGTAGGTGGTGGTGTACTAGTTAACTGCATTGGTGGTGGTCCCATTGCCACATCGCCAACAACACACTCAGCAGAATTTCGGGCTAGGGTAAAAATGTCTGTTTGCTGCGTGCCCCCTGAGGCTGCAGTGACGTCTATGATGACTGCGTCGTCGTCGTTTGAGTCTTCATCAGCAGGAGTATACTCCACTTCTTGTTCAGTGTCATCATCACACTCCATAACTATGAGACTTTCAGGGACCTTCCTTTTACGTTAAGCTACTTTTGTCAGATCATGGTGTGCCTCACTCTCAGACGGCCGTGGTGGTTCCCAATTTTCATCCATATCAACAGAAGGAAGGGGGCTTGAAGAAGATGTAGACACCATCCTTGATCTTTTCCTTGCTAGGGATCTGGAAGACAATGAATGATCAGGAGGAGTGGCTTCCTTAAATGATACCCTGGCTTCAATGTCGATTTCTTGATGTGCCCCTACTTTGGGAGGAACAACTATTGTTGGCACTTGTGCCGCTCCATGCACCTCTGCTTGCCCATCTTCTTGCGCCGCCTCTCCTTCCACATGTGCTTGGGCTTGTACTTGCACATGTGGTTGTTGTTGCGGCTGTGGTTGTTGAACACTCATCAGATGAGTTACAACAACCTGTGTTGATTGAGGGATGCTGCTACTTTCTTGCGATGAGCCAACATCACTGGTCGATTGTGATTGAACAACTATACTGGCTGCCTCTGCAGCACTCAAGGGCTTGGACTTAAGTTGGTGTGGTGGTGGTGGCACTGAGACCAATGGAGCAGGGGTGCTGCTCCCAGTTTGGTCCCCAGCAGGCCACGCTGCTGCTGCAGGCCTACTTTTTTCCCAAAAAATGCGGCGGTCGGCACACCAGTCTCCTTGGTAAGTGGCGCCACTTGCTTCTTCTGCTCCTTACTGGCAACTTTCTTTCTAGAGGAGCTACGGGCAACTTTTTTTGGGGCCATCTTCTTCAGATGTCAGAACAGCAGGCCGCAGTTGCACAAGTTGCAGAGTTTTCTGTGGCCACACGTGACGTTGTGCTGCACACACCGCAGCAGGACTTGTTCCTGGCATTGATGAGGAACGATGAGGCTGATGATTCGTCTTTCTGCACCTAAAAGAAAATGAAGCCAGAGGAACATCAGTTAAATAATTGTTGCATATGTAGCACCTCAATTAATAGTTTACAAGTAAGCATTTTTATTATACCCACCCCTCAAAATGGAAAGACAAATAAAATGCACCACTGACAGAGTACCCGTGGGCATAATGGATGAAAGCATGGCAGACTGGGTGCAGGCCTAAGGCACAACAAAGCACACTGCCTGGCTTCAAAATGGCCCCTAGACCCCCACCACATGGCCAGGCCCTGCCTATACCAGTCCTCAAAATGGCCCCCATCCACATGGACAGGTCCCATCAACACCGCAAAAAATCGAAAAACACACAAAAATCACCACAATCCAATGCCATCCATGCCCTCCATGATGTTTACATTAAAGAGACCCCACAGAAAGACTCAGTCCATGCACCACTGAGTACCCCTGGGCAAAAGGCCCCAACAACAGCCCAAAAATCGAAAAACACACAAAAATCACAACAATCCAATGCCATCCATGCCCTCAATCATGTTCAAATTCAAGACACCCCACAGAAAGACTAGGCCCATGCACCACTGAGTACCCCTGGGCATAATGGATGAAAGCATGGCAGACTGGATGCAGGCCTATGGCACAACAAAGCACACTGCCTGGCTTCAAAATGGCCCCTAGACCCCCACCACATGGCCAGGCCCTGCCTGTACCAGTCCTCAAAATGGCCCCCACCCACATGGACAGGCCCCATCAACACCCCAAAAAATCGAAAAACACACAAAAATCACCACAATCCAATGCCATCCATGTCCTCCATGATGTTTACATTAAAGAGACCCCACAGAAAGACTCAGTCCATGCACCACTGAGTACCCCTGGGCTAAAGGCCCCAACAGCACCCAAAAAAATCGAAAAACACACACAAATCACCACAATCCAATGCCATCCATGCCCTAAATGATGTTGAAATTCAACAAAACAGTTGTATCATGCACCCATAACTAACCCTGTTCCTACTGGATACTGAGGCTACCCACAATATATTTTATTTTATGTTCTGAAAAAGTTCCAAAATTGTAGTTGCAGCAACTGTAATGCCCCAAACAAACAACATCAACTTACTTGTGAAATTTCTAATCCAAAATGTATCCAAAGAAAGTCAAAAAGGCCTCAAATCCAAATATCCAGCAGCATCCACAAAAAGTAATCCTTCCAGGTCAAGATCAAAATCAAAGTGACCAGGACATGAACAAAGCACTGGGAGGAGCCTGCTGGACAGGAACAGGAAGTTGGAGACTGTGGGGCACTTCCTTCCTCCTATCCCCCCCAAAATGGACTCCTTGCAAAAAAAAGTGCAGGCAAATGTCAACCTGAGGAGTTATTCTGATAAAAATCATCATTTTCAGAAGGTTTATGCTGCCTGCTGGTGGATTTCTTGTGCAGAATTGCAAATTTTGCAATTTCGCGAGTGCGAGATTGTTGCTGCCCGCCGCTTCTACGTGTTCGCAAGTGTTTACTCCCGCGGTGCGTGATCATGAGCCTTTATGACGTACTCGCGTTGACAAAATCTCGCTGTGCAAGGGGGCGGGCGCGATGACGTAATCGCTGTCGACAAACTCCCGCGGGATCACGCAGCAAGATCCAAAATGGAGCAGCACACGCAAACATGGAGAAAAATCAAACTCTTCAAACGCTGAATGACGGTAAGTGAGCGCCGCGCACCGCAATATTGCATTTTTCAAGCGCGACCAAGCAAAACAATCTGCTGCGTGCGAATTTGCGAATTTTCAGCAAATTCGTGAGAATTCACGGATCGTGAGTTTGCCAAAAATCTGCAAATTCCGCGAGCGGAACTGATTTTACGCCCATGCTTAGTGTCCAGACAGCTTCCCTTTCGTGCCCGGCCATCTGGTCGCCCGGATCCCCTCGGCCATCTGGTTGCCCGGATCCCCTCGGCCATCTGGTCGCCCACAATGCTTTCCTATGGGGCGACCAGATGGCCCGACTTCCCTGGAAGTCCCGATGATGTGCCATTTGCCTCGGGGATCCCAGCGAGGGCTTCAGGAGGTCGGGTACTTGGCCGCCTTAGGTCCCCTCTGTCACCTCGTGTGCACGGATTACAAGAAAGGGGGGTAATTTTCCTCCGGATTACTAGGATGAGGGTCAGTCAGACCTCCGTGAGGTCTGGCGATTCTGAATCAGGGGAAGGCAGGACCCGGGCCAGCCCGCCGGAGCCCCCAGGGGCCCGGGGACGCTCCTGCCTCTAAGCCCCTTGCCGATGGTCGTTTTTCTCCGAGTTTGCTCAGCAGGCAGACCTATGTGAGGTCCGGCCATGCTGAGAGGGGGAAGGCAGTCCTGGGGCCTGCCCGCTGGGGCCCCCAAGGGCCCGGGGACACTCCTGCCTCTCAGTCCCTTGCCGATGGTTGTTTTTCTTCGAGTTTTCTTAGGCAGTCCTCCGTGAGGAATGGCCATGCTGAGAGGGGGAAGGCAGCCCCGGGGCCCGCCAGCCGGGGCCCCCAGGGGGCCAGGGATGCTCCTGCCTCCAAGCCCCTTGCTGATGGTCGTTTTTCTCCGAGTTTTCTCAGGCAGTCCTCTGTGAGGTCTGGCCATGCTGAGAGGGGGAAGGCAGCCCCGAGCCCACCCGCCGGGGCCCTCAGGGTGTCGTAATTTGACAATGGCCGGGTTAGCGCTTAGCTTTGCTACACGTTATTTTCCTTAACTTGGCCATATTAGAATACGCCATTTTGAATGTTACGGCGGCCATTTTAGGGAATGAGCGGCCTCGTGGTCAGCATGCCCTTTAGTCCGTTGTCCGTACCACTGACCACTCGACTTTGCCCAGCAACAGGCTATTTTTAGTAACGGTCAAGCCTGTACATGCGCAGTCCCAACTGACCAGTCATCCCTCAGGAATGTTCCGCCAAACTGACCAGTGGAGTTGTAACCCCTCCCATGAGTTGGCTGTGCTCCAAAAATGACCATATATGTACATAAAGCTTTGTAACCCTGTACCGCCCATCTTTTTATTACCTGTAAAGTGTATAAAAGAAGGACTCACACCAACGTTCGGTGTGATACTTCTTGCATTGCCGAAGGGTGCTGTAGGAATGTACCACCACCCCATGGGGTCTTAATAAATTTGTCCTTTGTACTTTTCAGTTTCCATGCCAACAGTTCTTTCGGTGTAAGTGGGTTATCTACGGAACATGTAGGCCTTGGGAACCCGATACCACAAATTGGCGACCACGAAGGGACTCATCGGCGACTCGGATGCCCGAAGGAGAGGTCGTGACGAAGGATTAGAAACTCGCCATGGACGCGTACGCTGCCACTGAGTGACCCGAGTCTTGGCACCCGCGGTGTTTTCTTCCTTTCCTTCTGATCTGACCTTCCAGGTGGCGCCGGTCTCCGACTGAGATCTTGCTCCTCTGCGTTGCTGTACAGTGCCTGTTTGGCTGATTCGATTAAAACCTTGGCAGTTGGAACCTGGATATTTGAAATTGGGTAAGATTTGTGATCAGTACGGTAGTCTACGGACGCTCACTGAAGTTCTATGATTTGTGATCGGCAAGGTAGTCTTCGGACGCTTACTGGAGTTCTATGATTGCGTCTATGATTTGAGTTAGCTAACATTTTTGACTTTGTGACCTTTGAATTATATGTGTAGTGCACTTCACATAGGCAGGCATGTAGAGATGTTTCTCTAATTTTGTTTTGTACTCTGAGCGGCACATTTGTGTGAAGTACTGTAAGTGCCATTTATATGGTATCGTGCTTTCGTGATACTTTTTGAACATGCCTGTTTTAAGCACACTCCGAGGGATGTGCTGTCTTGGAAATGGTACCACAATTAGGTTAGCGGAATCACAGCCGGCTCCCCCAGAAGGAACACCAAATCGTGAGATGTATGTGAAATTCGGCCTTCCCCCTATACTGTACAGTAAATTATGGCATAAATATACCAGAACAGATCCCGAGTTGCAATGGCCACTACATGGGTCGTTTGATTTACGAAAGGTTCAGTTTGTGGAGCAATGTTTGTTTCAGCGCAGGTCTAGACAGAATATGTTTGATTGTGTACGAATGTGGGAGAAAGCGGTGCGTGAACGTATGAAGCGTGAAGTTGCCTTGGCGGACAAAGAGCAGCGCAAGGCTGCTCGAGATAAGGCTTTACAGCTTGAGGAAAAGGAGGCGCAGGAGAAGAAAGAGAGGGAGGCACGGGAACGTAATTTGCAAACGACCGGTCAATTTCCTATTCGTCGTCTACTTTATCCTGTCCTTAATAATGAAATTGATGATTTTTCATTACTAGATCGCTCCCCGCCTCCGTATGTCCACCCTACGGCTCCGTCCGAGGATTCCGGTGATGAAGGACAGGATAAGTCGGGAAAAGGGGATAAGTCCAGTGTCAGGTTATCTGCGGTGAAAGCTGCGGACTTGCGTAGTTGGGCTCGTAAATTGAATTTAAATTATGTAACTGTGTCTGATATTGTTGCCGAGAGGAGTAAATGGACAGAACGAGAATTGATGTGTTTTTTGCATACTCTTGCTGATGAAGTTGTTACTACATTCCGTAAATATTCAGAGACTTTAGAACCTAAGGCTGTGTCGGTTCATCATGAGAATATGGATAAAGGTCTATTTGTTCTTGCAGATGTCGATACATTTTTCAAACAACTGATCACGCTACGGGATGAGACGTCCAAGTTGCGGGAAGAAAAGAAAAAGGAGTCCGCGCCGGGGTCACAAGAGCAGATTAAGGAGTGTTCTCTTCGGGGTTCAGATAAGAATTCTACAGTGCATGTTATGCCTATGCGTGAAGCTGCACCTTTGTATGTTCCACCTAAAGGGGACGGTACAGATGAGGATAAAACATCGAAAGATGCAAAGGGGTATTTTATATATAATTGGGTGTATACGCCTTGGAATAGAGCAGATGTTATGGCGTTGAAAAATTCTTTACCCGATCTTCGTAAAAATCCAGCCGCATTCTATGAAGGGGTGGAGGGGGCCATTTCCTCCTGTGTTATGACTCTTGTTGATATAGATCTGTTTTTTGGGTTAATTCTTCCGCCTGATATGTGGAGACTGATTCGCAAAAATAATGATGCAACAATACTTGGGGGAACATGGAAAGAAATAAACAAGGCTGATTTAGACAGGGAACCTGCATGTAAGCCA
The DNA here is from genome assembly GCF_964263255.1 of Lissotriton vulgaris. Classification (NCBI taxonomy): domain Eukaryota; kingdom Metazoa; phylum Chordata; class Amphibia; order Caudata; family Salamandridae; genus Lissotriton; species Lissotriton vulgaris. Next base: position 712,518,103 of record NC_141691.1, read on the forward strand.
TGTGATTTGATTCTAGACCTCCCAGCGGCTATCTTAACTAAATTAAAAACGCTTGTTCCTTCTAAAAAGATTGATTGGACCATGCTAGCTTCGTGCAAACAAAAACTAGATGAAACGGTGTCAGATTTCTTTACACGCTTCGAAGAAGCGTTTCATGATTACAGTGGTCAATCGTTAACAGATGATACGGGTAGGCATTTGTTTGTAGATAAGTATGTGGCTAATCTCCTACCGGAGATTGCGAAACGATTAAAGACGAGTGAAAGTTCCTGGGCCACGGCGATCCCTGCATCTTTGTTAACTATGGCTCAGAATTATGAGCGGCAGGAATTGGAGGCTAAAGAAAGTGTTGATAAGAAAGCGAAGGAATTGAAAAAAAAGGTGATGTTGGCACAGGTTCGCGGAACGCAATCTAGAGGGAATGATAGAGGAAGAAGAGGTGGGAGTAATGCGTCGTATGGGCGTACGGATATAGCGGAGGACCAATGTGCCTATTGTAAGGAGTTTGGGCATTGGGCTGAAGATTGTCCGGTACTTCGTGAGCAACGTAGTCAGCGTGGTCGAGGAGGTGGAAGGTCGAGCAACAATTATTCGGGGGCGAGAGGTGGCGGAGGGGATCGTGGTAGGGTTGAAGAGAGGGGCCGTGGCCAGGACGAACGTAATACTTTTGATAGACGGAATCAGTATCAGATATCAGAGGGTGAGAATGTGGAGCATCAGGATTATGTGCATGCATAGGACTGCGTAGGATGGGGTACGGAATCAGTTGAAGTGCCAGTAGATCAGAGAGGTCCATATGTATCAGCGGGCATTTTGGGTTCTACTGATCAGTTTTTAGTCGACACAGGAGCTACTCGTAGCGCTTTGTCTAAAAACTTGGTTCCGAGGGCTCCCCTGTCTGGCGAAATGATAACAGGTATAGGGTTTGATGGCACACCCTCTCCTAGCCCATTATCAAAACCTCTTGCACTTTGTCTTGATACATTTTTCAGTTTTGGTCAATTTTTGTTGTCACCCCATACCCCAGATAACATCTTGCGCATCGATTTGCTCAAATATTTTTGAGCAACGATACGTTGCGCTCCCGAGGGAGTGCGAGTTATTTTGAACGATAATTATCCAGATTCAGACAGATTTTGCACTATACGAGACATCGAGGCATTAGCCTCTCTCCCGCACACGTTATGGGCGACCTCAGACACGGATGTGGGACAGATGCTTATTCCACCTATTCGAATCACTGTAAAGGAGGGAGTACTTTTGCCACGTGTGCCACAGTATAAGATTTCCAGGGAAGGTGAAATTGCTCTGACGCACATTGTTCAAGATTTGATCATTGCAGGAGTAGTGGAGGAGGTTCCTTACAATGTTTGCAACAGCCCTATTCTTCCAATCCTTAAGAAAGATACTGACGACAAGGTCTATCGATTTATTATTGATTTGAGAGAAATTAACAAAATTGTCATTCCCCAATATCCGGTGGTATCTGACATCACGACATTGCTTACATTGGTTCCCCCAACGGCGACGACCTTTAGTGTTATTGACCTCAAAAATGCGTTCTTTTCCATCCCCATCCATCCTGATAGCAGATATCTGTTTGGCTTTACGTTAAATAATAAATCGTATATATTTTGTCGTGTTCCTCAAGGTTACACTGAGAGTCCTAGTATCTACAGCCAGGCTTTAAAAAGACAGATTGATTCTTTTGAATTGCAATCTGGAGTTGCCCTTATCCAGTATGTTGATGACCTTTTGTTGGCTGCAGACACTTATGCACAATGTGAGGAGAGTACGCTTGCCTTGCTTTCTTTTTTGGCTCAGAACAATCATAAGGTTTCGAAGAAAAAGCTTCAATACTGTAGACCCAAGGTGACCTACCTCGGTCATCTTTTGTCTAAGGAGGGGCGTGCATTAACATCAGATCGAATTCAGGCGATTTTAGATACACCAGTCCCCCGCACTCAGAGAGATGTACGAGCTTTTATAGGACTAACGTCCTTTTGTAGACAGTGGATCATGGGGTTTTCGCACATTATAAAACCTTTGTTAGCATTACTGTCCAAAACTACACCAATGCCCCTCGAATGGACAGATGAATGTCAAAATGCTTTTGATCAATTGAGACAAGCCCTCTGCTCTGCACCCATGTTAGGTACACCAGATTATACAAAGATCTTCACGTTGTACGTGCATGAGAAAGATGGGTGCGCGTTATCAGTGTTAGTGCAGGCACACGGGGACAAGCAGAGGCCATGTGCATATTTTTCAGCGGTTCTTGACCCTGTAGCACGAGGGTTACCTGGGTGTTTTCGAGCAGTTGCAGCAACAGCGGTAGCTATACGACAGAGTGAGGGAATAGTTTTATCGCACAAATTGCTGGTGTTAGTTCCTCACGCAGTAGATGCCCTGTTGAATCAAACGAAGACACAGTATCTCACGAGTGCACGTTTGACAGGATATGAGCTCACACTTCTGGCGCCACACATTACATTGAAAAGATGCGCTACCCTGAACCCTGCCACTTTATTGCCCTATCCGGTCGAGGAGGGTCAGGAAGAAAAACATCATGATTGTGTTTTCCTGACCGAGGAACAGACAAAGGGTCGTGTTGACTTGCAGGATATGCCACTTCCAGATGTGGATGGGGAACTGTGGGTTGATGGATCATGTTTAAGGCTGCCAGATGGTACGACTTCTGCAGCATATGCGATCACGACACTTAAGACAGTGGTAGAAACAGCACGAATACCACAGAAATCGGCTCAGGCAGCAGCGCTGATAGCTTTAACAAGAGCCTGCGAATTGAGTGCTGGCCTATGTGTGAACATCTACACAGACAGCCGGTACGCTTTCGGAGTAGCGCATGACTTTGGCTTACTCTGGAAAGAGCGTGGGTTTTTGACTTCTCATGGAGTACACATTATGCACGGAGAACTGGTGCGTGATCTCCTAAACGCGTTGCTTTGTCCAAAGAAAGTAGCGATAATTAAATGCAGTGCCCATAAAAAGATCACTGATAAAGTGGGTCAAGGAAATGCTTTTGCAGACAGCATAGCAAGACAAACAGCCATGTCCCGAACTGACTCCCCCATGTATGTAACGAAATCACAGGCTGAGCGATGGTTTGATGCTAGAGCGGAGATACTAGATATCCAAAAATCAGCAACTGAATCAGAACTTGCGGCATGGGCAGCAGAAGGGGTACTAGATGATGAGGGTTGTTGGAGAAGCAAGGACATGGAGAGATGGAAATTGCCTGCAGCTTACTTGCAGGCGATGGTCCAGATGACACACGGATTAGCGCATGTGGGAGCTCTTGCAATCACTCGACTATTAACACGAGTTTGGGAGCATCCTGAGATTGCCAATACTGCCAAGAGAGTAGTGCAGACCTGTCTGATATGTTTACAGCACAATCCTGCGAAAGGGACTCATACTCCGAAAGGAGGGTTTGTTCCACCTTCTGCACCATTCGAGGTACTCCAAATGGATTATATCCAGCTTGAGCGCTGCAATAACCTTAAGTATGTCCTAGTGGTGGTGTGTGCCTTTAGCAAATGGGATGAGGCCTTCCCCACGAAAGATAATACAGCTCTGACAACAGCTAAGGTGTTGCTCAAGGAGTACTTCCCTCGATTTAGAGTTTGCAAATTTTTGTGGAGCGATAATGGGCCTCATTTCGTTGGGAAAATTGTGGAGTATGTACTGAAGGGGTTGGGTATCAAGCAGAAGTTTCATGCAGTGTTCCACCCTCAGTCAGCAGGTCTTGTTGAGCGGTACAATGCTACGTTGAAGTTGAAACTGGCTAAGATTGTGGCGTCCACGTCATTGAAGTGGCCGGATGCCTTGCCGCTAGCATTGCTCTCTCTTAGATCAGTGCCCCACTCTCGAACAGGCCTCACACCATATGAAGTGGTGTTCGGAAGGCCTATGAACATATGGGGAGTGCCTAAGCCGCGATTGATACATGATGTGCCTTGCATAATGATGAACGATTATTTGGCACGATTAACAAATGATTTGCTTTCTATTCATCAACAGGTTCGAGAAGCGCTCCCTGACAATTCTACTGGAGAGGCTCACAATCTTCGCCCTGGTGATTTTGTGATGGTGAAATCGTTTGAGAGGGCGAATAGCTTGGAACCGAGGTGGCGTGGCCCCAAGCAAGTCCTCCTGGCAACTCGAATGGCTGTGCGAGTGACCAACAGAAAGCGGTGGGTGCACTCAACTCACTGCCGTCGTGTCTCTCCAGATTTGGTGAATCCTACTGTGCTGACTGACTACAAGGAGATTTTGGAAAAAGAAAAGAGCCCAGCTGTGACATCGGCCGAAGTTGAGGGAGCCTTCCCGGACCACACTGTTTCTGGACGACAGCGCTACGATCTGCCGTCACGATAGGAAGAAGATTTTTGTTTTTCGAGACTGGTTGGTTACCGCTCTGGGGTTTGTGAAACGGAAGCCGGGAATCTCAAGGGGGGGGGGATCAGTTCTGCCAAGAGTAGCGACACCCGTCTTGACCCCGGAGAAGAAAACAACGGCTACCTCGGAGCTCAGCACCGTATTTTTCTTTTTTTTTAGGTATATACATTTGAGACATTGTGAACTCTTTGAACTATGGCGTCTTCTGCATCACGAGATAAAAGAATACTTGGTGCCATCTTGTTCGTATTGACAATTGTGGTGATAGCAGTAATAGCCTGGGTAGTAGAACTCATGGTGCCTGTGCGTGAACATTTGCTGCCGACTACCCCGGCTCCATCTGAACATTTTCACTTCACTTTGCCCTACCATGAAGAACGGCACCGACAGACTTATTTGAACAATAGCTTCATTCAGATTTTGCATCATAATCACAATATGACGAACACTTCAAACTGTTGGGTGTGTGGGATGTTGCCCGGACATCAGAAAAAAGGGGGCACTCCACTCATCCCACTCCCATTTTCGCATAATGGTTCCTGCAATGCCTGGTATACTCTTCTATTCACTTTACGATGGCCTACGAAGGGGGGGGTGCTCTTCCGTTTGAACAAAGTTTGCTACCATGACCGGGATGGGTATCCACGAGCTGAGGGTACTCGATTTGAATGGGAAGAGTATCGCCCCGATAATGTGTCTGCACCCCGTGTTTACAGCAATCAAAGGAACATTAATATGTCTAGTTCACATGTTATTAATGTCATCACTACCAAGGCAGACCTCTGCATTCGTAATAAAGGTACAATCCCGGTGGGGAAAAGTGAATGTAACATTACACTTACATTTGACAGTCCGAATGGCATATCATTTGTGGCATCTCGAAATACTTACTTTATCTGTGGTAATAAAGGTTATCATCAGCTCCCTTTAGGATGGTTAGGCACATGTTATGTATCTTTTGTATTGCCCCCTGTATTCATTGCCCCACCAATGTACCATAATGATTATATACTCTATCATGACTTTGTACTGAATCGTGCTAAACGTGCTGTGGTCTTGGATGATATTGACCAGACCGATACTGCTTTACAACAGTATGTAGACTTTAATTTGGGATTGTTTTCCTTTGTGGGGGCTGCCTTGAATAGTCGGAAAATACGACGACTGACTCGTGTTGTTGAGGCTGTAGCCAATGATACTGCTATTGCATTGGGAAATATAACGGAAGAACCCCAGATTTCTAGAATTGTTACGCTCCAGAATCGTATGGTTCTAGATGTGGTTCTAGCTGACCGTGGGGGGGCATGTAGAATCATCGGAAGTAGCTGTTGCGTGTACGTGCCTGACAATTCGCCTTCTGTTTATGATGCCATCTCGAAGCAACACAAAATAGCTGCTGAAATACACCCGGACAATGGTACTTGGACTCTGTCGGGGTGGTTCTGGTCGATGCTTACCACTTGGGGTTGGAAATTGCTGACGATTTTATGTATCATTGTTGGGATACTGTTTTTTGTATGTTTATGTATACAATGTGGTCCTGCCTTATGTTCTATGTGCTTATCAGCCTGCATTCCATCCAGACGAACTCTTGCTCAAAATGAAATGATGCTTCATAAAGAAGTTGCTCAAATAATGTTAATTGATATTGAAGATGAGTATCCCGACTACGTCCACTATGAGGTAGTTTCAGCTAAGCGCTAAAAGCGTCGTCTGTCGGAATTTGACAATGGCCGGGTTAGCGCTTAGCTTTGCTACACGTTATTTTCCTTAACTTGGCCATATTAGAATACGCCATTTTGAATGTTACGGCGGCCATTTTAGGGAATGAGCGGCCTCGTGGTCAGCATGCCCTTTAGTCCGTTGTCCGTACCACTGACCACTCGACTTTGCCCAGCAACAGGCTATTTTTAGTAACGGTCAAGCCTGTACATGCGCAGTCCCAACTGACCAGTCATCCCTCAGGAATGTTCCGCCAAACTGACCAGTGGAGTTGTAACCCCTCCCATGAGTTGGCTGTGCTCCAAAAATGACCATATATGTACATAAAGCTTTGTAACCCTGTACCGCCTATCTTTTTATTACCTGTAAAGTGTATAAAAGAAGGACTCACACCAACGTTCGGTGTGATACTTCTTGCATTGCCGAAGGGTGCTGTAGGAATGTACCACCACCCCATGGGGTCTTAATAAATTTGTCCTTTGAACTTTTCAGTTTCCGTGCCAACAGTTCTTTCGGTGTAAGTGGGTTATCTACGGAACATGTAGGCCTTGGGAACCCGATACCACAAGGGGCCCGGGGATGCTCCTGCCTCTCAGCCCCTTGCCGATGGTCGTTTTTCTCCCAGTTTGCTCAGGCAGACATCCGTGAGGTCTGGCCATGCTGAGATGGGGAAGGCAGTCCTGGGGCCCACCCACTGTGGCCCCCAGGGGCCTGGGGTTGCTCTTGCCTCTCGGCCCCTTGCCGATGGTCCTTTTTCTCCGTGTTTGCTCAGGCAGACCTCCGTGAGGTCTGGCCATGCTGAGAGTTGGAAGTCAGTCCTTGGGCCTGCCCGCTGGGGCCCCCAGGGGCCCGAGGATGCACCTGCCTCTCGGGTAGGCATGGGCGGAAAATCCGTTCCGCTCGCGGATTTTGCGGATTTTCGGGAAATCCGCAATCCGCGAGATTTGCGAATTTCCTGAAAAATCCGCAAATCCGCGAGCAGCGGATTTTGCTCGCACTGCTCGCACTGTTCGCGTGAGTTCGCGCCCCGCGAATAAGTGCGAAATTGCAGAAATACGATTTTAGCAAAACTGAAAGTAACTACTTACCAGGTTCAAAAGTTCAGGCTCATCATTAGTAGCCATTTCCTGTAGTGCTTCCTGAGGGGCCCCTCCAGAGTTCAGTTGCCAGTTGCAACTATTATCTGACCCTGCTCTGAACCTCAGAATAGTTACACATATGCCACAAAGGTCCTGAATTACAGCTAAGGGAGACAAGCAGGAGCCAGGCTGGAAGTTAAAATCCATTAATCAGCCCCTAATTCATTATTGTCAGTTGGGGCAGGGCAGGTGTTGTAACTAATTTTGCAACAATGAAAGCACTTAGCAAGTGCAAAAGATCACTAATCAGGGCGCACTAAGGAAGCAGGTGCCAGCTAAAAAAATATTCTGTGACACATTAATCAGCCCCAAATTAATTCAGGTCACTTGAGGCAGGGAAGGTGTGCTTTGCTTTGCCAAAAATAATGTACACTGGACAACCAGAGGGTGTGGTGATGAAACAGAGGGTGGCATGGGTGGGCCAGAGGGTGGCATGAGTAGTCAGAGAGTGGCAGTGGTGACAGAGAGTGGCAGTGATGAAGAAGAGTGTCCCAAACAGGTTGGACACGTAGAAACAACAAGTTCGCAAAACTTGCGACCCGACAGGTAAGTTCGCAAATTGCGAAATTGTAAAAACCCTCGCGAACTGGCAGAAACACGGGCGAACACAAAAAAAAAAAAAATCCGCAAATTCGCGGGAATTCGCGGATTTTGCGGATTGCGAGTTTGCAAATCCGCAAATTCGCGGATTGCCAATCCGCAAAATCCGCTCATGCTTACTCTCGGGCCTCTTGCCGATGGTCTTTTTTCTTGGAGTCTGCGTGCCCCGGCAGCAGGCATGCAGGGGATGCTAAGCCAGTGTACACCCCCTGTGCAGGGTTGCCTGCCAGGGGATGCCCCGGCTGTACTCTGATCGATTGGGCACTCTCGGTCCATTTAGGGATGGACTGCTTAGCCAGCCTCGGCTGTTGTTTCAAGCAAAGAGCTTCCACCCTGCATGGACTGTCTGACTCTAGGGAGGGCCTGCCGCATGGCGGTTAGGTCGTTCACCCTACCCAGAAGAGCGAAGGCTGAGCGGCCCTGGCAGCTCGTGGCCCCCAGTGGTCTGACCCGAGCGGAAGGGGCAGGTGGTGGCAGGCCCTCGGATGCTGCCTGGCTAGAAGGTCTGTGGGCCCTGTGTGCCACGCTGTCACCCCTCTCGGCCCAGCACAGTTCCACAAAAGCTTGGAACGACTGTTCCGAGAAGTGCTGCTGCCGCCAGGCTCCGGCACCCCTGCGTCTCTCTCACGCTGCGCTTCGGCCTGCATTTCCCTCCCGGGGGAGATGGCTGGGCCTGCCGGTGCCCATGTGACCGGCGCACCTCTCCACACCCCTCCAGTGAGCCCTCCTGCCCAGGTGGGTGGGCTCCTTCCCCTAACAGGCTTCCGAGAGATGGAGGTTGCACGAAGGTCGCCGGTCGGGGAGATGGGCACGCGGCTCCCACCCCGTTGTCAGGTGCAGCTACCTGGTTGATCCTGCCAGTAGCATATGCTTGTCTCAAAAATTAAGCCATGCACGTGTAAGTAGACTTGGCCGGTACAGTGAAACTGTGAATGGCTCATTAAATCAGTTATGGTTCCTTTGATCGCTCCATCTGTTACTTGGATAACAGTGGTAACTGCTTTGGTGACTCTAGATAACCTCAGGCCGATTAGAATGAGTACACTTTAACTCCTTTAACGAGGATCCATAAGAGGGTGAGTCTGGTGGCAGCAGCTGCGGTAATTCTAGCTCCAATAGCGTATATTAAAGTTGCTGCAGTGAAAAAGCTCGAAACGTTTACTTTAAAAAAATTAGAGTGTTCAAAGCAGGCTGGTCGCCTGAATACTTCAGCTAGGAATAATGGAATAGGACTCTGGTTCTATTTTGTTGGTTTTCGGAACTGGGGCCATGATTAAGAGGGACGGCCGGGGGCATTCGTATTGTGCCGCTAGAGGTGAAATTCTTGGACCGGCGCAAGACGAACCAAAGCGAAAGCATTTGCCAAGAATGTTTTCATTAATCAAGAACGAAAGTCGGAGGTTCGAAAACGATCAGATACCGTCGTAGTTCCAACCATAAACGATGCCTACTAGCGATCCGGCGGCGTTATCCCCATGACCCACCGAGCAGCTTCCGGGAATCCAAAGTCTTTGGGTTCCGTGGGGAGTAATGTTGCAAAGCTGAAACTTAAAGGAATTGACGGAAGGGCACCACCAGGAGTGGAGCCTGTGGCTTAATTTGACTAAACACGGGAAACCTCACCCGGCCCGGCAGTTCTTAGTTGGTGGAGCGATTTGTCTGGTTACTTCCGATAACGAACAAGACTCCTCTATGCTAACTAGTTACGCGACCCCCAGTGGTCGGTATCCAACTTCTTAGAGGGACAAGTGGCGTTCAGCCACACGAGATTGAGCAATGACAGGTCTGTGATGCCCTTAGATGTCCGGGGCTCACCCGGCTCAGTACGAGAGAAACCGCAGGTTCAGACATTTGGTGTATGTGCTTGGCTGAGGAGCCAATGGGGCGAAGCTACCATCTGTGGGATTATGACTGAACGCCTCTAAGTCAGAATCCCCCCTAAACCGTATCGATACCGCAGTGCCGTGGAGCCTCGGTTGGCCTGGGATAGCCGGCATCTCTTGGGGGGCCGGTGCATAGAGCCGCTCGCTTGGGGACCGGAGTGCGGACGGAAGGGGGCTGCCTCCATCACCCTTAGTGCACTGCATATTCGTGGGACACCCGATGCAAAATCATTCGTAGATGACCTGATTCTGGGTCAGGGTTTCGTAAGTAGCAGAGCAGCTACCTCGCTGCGATCTATTGAAAGTCATCCTCTGAGCAAAGCTTTTGTCTCTCTGTGCATGGGGGCCCGCGGACGCCTCCCTCCACCACATCCAGGGGTTGGTCCCTCTGCCGCCTGGCCAGCGGGAGGGACGCAGATGGGGTAACACGGGTCCATGGGAGGCTGCCTCCACAATGTGCCCTTCGGCACAGGGGCCTCCCCCTCCTGTCCCTGCCCCACCGGGATGCGGGGATGGGGGCCACCATCCCTTTTGGGTCAGCAGGGTGACCAGATGGCCTACTGCTCACGGGCAGGGAGGGGAGGAGCAGCCACCCGGGGGAAGGAAGCTCCAGAGCTTCTGCCTTGGTGCGCCTGGACCCCCTTTCCGGACTGCAAGGGCGACTGGGTACGACAGCCTCCCAGGCCATCTCGGCGCTGGGTCGTCCCGGGCCATCTGGTTGCCTGGCTGTGTGACCAGATTGCCCTGCGGGCTCCATGAACCGCCCCCCCATCCTGCAACGCATCAGAGGGTCCGGGCGCTGGGGACGGGGCTCCACCGTGGCCCAGGGAGGCTCTCCCCGGCCTGGCTAGGGTTCGGTAGCTGGGACCAGGCCTGGGGCTTGACCTCCATCCTGCCGGCACCGGGGTGCGTGAGTCCCCCATCCTCCAAGCCATCAGAGTGTCCGGGCGCTGGGGACGGGGCTCCACCGGGGCCCAGGGAGGCTCTCCCCAGCCTGGCTAGAGTTCAGAAGCTGGTACCGGGCCCGGGGCTTGAGCTTCATCCGGCCGGCCCCGGGGTGCGTGAGCCCCCGTCCTTTAAGCCATCATAGGGCCCGGGCGCTGGGGACGGGGCTCCACCGGGGCCCAGGGAGGCTCTCCCAGGCCTGGCTAGGGTTCGGAAGCTGGGACCGGGCCCGGGGCTTGAGCTCCGTCTGTCCGGCCCCGGGGTGCGTGAGCCCCCCCCATCCTGCAACCCATCAGAGGGTCCGGGTGCTGGGGACGGGTCTCCATTGGGCAGGCGGGAGCCCTCCAGCGGAGGCTCGGGCAGGCAGATTGGCGTCATTTCGGTCCCGGCCATCTGGTCACCCCCTCTCGCCTCGGCCATCTGGTCGCCCTCAATGCTTTCCTATGACGCAACCAGATGGCCGGGCTTCCCTGGAAGTTCCGATGAGGTGCCATTCGCCTCCTGGATCCCAGGCAGGGCTCCAGGAGGTCAGGCATGTTTGCGCCCTGGGTCCCCTCTGTCACCTCGAGAGCATGGATTACAAGAAAGGGGGGTAATTTTCCTCCGGTTTACTAGGGGCAAGGAGGTGTTGCCCGGACACCCTCCTGGGGCTGGTGGTTCCCTGCCGGGGACCAGATGGGCTGTGTTCCTGGGCAACACCTCCCAGACGTCTAGGGCTCCCTCCTCCGTCCTGCAGCGTGGCAAAGTACCCGGGACGGGCTCCATGGGTCCCGGGCCCTGCAACCCCAGAGCCCCGGAGCCCCGGAGCCCCGCAGCCCCGCAGCTCCGGGGCCCTGCAGCCCCAGAGCCCTGCAGCGCCCCCGAGCGCTGCAGCCCCGGAGCGCTGCATCCCCGGAGCCCCAGAGCCCTGCAGTCCCTGGAGCCCTGCAGCCCCGGAGCCCCTGAGACCCGCAGCCCTACAGCCCTGGAACATGGGCAAGCAGGAGCCGTTCCACGAAGGCCTCGGGATGGGCAGATGGGAAGTCCTTTTGGTCCCAGCCATCTGGTCGCCCCTCTCCCCTCGTCCATCTGGTCGCCCACAATGCTTTTGTATGGGGTGACCAGATGGCAGGACTTCCCTGGAAGTCCCGATGAGGTGCCATTCGCCTCCCGGATCCCAGCCAGGGCTCCGGGAGGTCAGGCACGTTCGGACCTAGGGTTCCCTGAGCCTCGCGGTGTGCACTTGTTCCCAGAAAGAGGGGTAGCCTTCCTCCGGATTACTAGGGAGAAGGTACTCTGGGACCCCTCTCGGCCTAGCGGTCCTCAGCTGGCAGCTGGACGGGCCAGGATGCCGTCCAGCCCCGGGTCCGTCCCTGGGTCTGCCGCGTGGCAGGATGCCCTGGATAGGGTCTGGGAGGGCCCGGGCCTGGGGTCCCCGTCCCCCCAGCCTGCCCCACTTCCCGGGACAGCGGGGGTTCCGTTGTGCCCGGAGAGCCTGGCTGGGTTCAGGATCTCCGGCCGGGGCTCCGTCCTAGGTCCTGCCGCGTGGCAGGGTGCCCGTGATGGGGTGCGGAGGGCCCGGGGAGGCTTCTCCTGCGCTTCTTGGCCTGGGAACCCCGGCGGGGTCCAGGGGCCCTCCTGGGCCCCGGGTGGGGTGCTCCAGCCCAGGACCCTGTCCCCCGGCCTAGGGCCCTGTCCCCGTCCTGCCGCACTGCAAAAGGCCCGGGACGGGGTTCCGTGGTGCTCAGGGAGCCTCCCCGTGCTTGGCTGGGTTCAGGAGCTCCGTCCGGGGCCCCTGGGAGGGTGGCCTCCCCACCAGGGGGTCCGTCCTGGGTCCTGCCGCGTGGCAGGGTGCCTGGGACGGGGTCCGGAGGGCCTTGGGTAGGCTTCCCCTGCGCCTCTGGGCCTGGGAGCCCGGCTGGGTCCAAAAGGCCCTGCCGGGCCCCAGGTTGCATGCTCAGGCCCAGGGCCCTGTCCCCCCGGCCTGCCCCACTGCCAAAGGCCCAGGACGGGGGTTCCGTGGTGACTGGGGAGTCTCCCCTTGCTCGGCTGGCTTCAGGAGCCCAATCCAGGGCCCCTGAGGGCCCCAGGGAGGGTGGCCTCCCCACCCTGGGCTCCGTCCTGGGTCCTGCCACGCGGCAGGATGCCTGTGACGGGGTCCAGAGCGTCCAGGTGGCTTCCCTTTCGTGCCCGGCCATCTGGTCGCCCAGATCCCCTCGGCCATCTGGTTGCCCGGATCCCATCGGCCATCTGGTCGCCCGCAATGCTTTCCTATGGGTTGACCAGATGGCCGGACTTCCCTGGAAGTCCCGATGAGGTGCCATTCGCCTCCCGGATCCCAGCCAGGGCTCCAGGAGGTCGGGCACTTGTGCGCCTAGGGTCCCCGGAGCCTCGCTGTGCGCACTTGTTCCCAGAAAGAGGGGGTAGCCTTCCTCCGGATTACTAGGGACAAGGTACTCTGGGACCCCTCTCGGCCTAGCGGTCCTCAGCCGGCAGCTGGACAGGCCAGGATGCCGCCCCAGCCCCGGGTCCATCCCTGGGCCTGCAGCATGGCAGGAAGCCCTGGATGGGGTCTGAGAGGGCCTGGGAAGGCATCCCCTGCGCCTGCGGTCTCCCGGCTGGGGCCAGGGGCCTGGCAGGGCCCTGGGTCGGGTGCCCCGGCTCGGGGCCCCATCCCCCGGCCTGACAAAAGCCCAGAACGGAGCCCCACCCGGGGCTCCGTTCTGTGTCCTGCCGCATGGCAGGGTTCCTGGGACAGGGTCTGGAGGGCCCGGGGTAGGCTTCCCCTGCACCTCCAGGCCTGGGAGCCCCGGCTGGGTCCAGGGGCCCCACCGGGCCCCGGGTCGGATGCTCGGGCTTAGGGCCCTGTCCCGCCAGCCTGCTGCACTGCGAAAGGCCCGGGACCGGGGTTCCGTGGTGCCCGGGGATCCTCTCTTTGCTCGGCTGGCTTCAGGGGCCCCTGGGAGGGTGGCCTCCCCACCCAGGGCTCCGTCCTGGGTCCAGCCGTGTGGCAGGGTGCCCGGGACGGTGCCCGGGATGGGGTCCAGAGGGTCCAGGCTTCCCTTTCGTGCCCGGCCATCTGGTCGCCCAGATCGCCTCGGCCATCTGGTCACCCGCAATGCTTTCCTATGGGGCGACCAGATGGCCGGACTTACCTGGAAGTCCCGATGAGGTGCCATTCGCCTCCCGGATCCCAGCCAGGGCTCCAGGAGGTCAAGCACGTGTGCGCCTAGGGTCCCCTGAGCCTCGCGGTGCGCACTTTTTCCCAGAAAGAGGGGTAGCCTTCCTCCGGAATACTAGGGTCAAGGTACTCTGGGACCCCTATCGGCCTAGCGGTCCTCAGCCGGCAGCTGGACGGGCCAGGATGCCGCCCCAGCCCAGGGTCCGTCCCTGGGCCTGCGGCATGGCAGGAAGCCCTGGAATGGGTCTGAGAGGGCCTGGGTAGGCATCCCCTGCGCCTCCGGGCTCCCGGCTTGGGCCAGGGGCCTGGCCGGGCCCTGGGTCGGGTGCTCCAGCTCCGGGCCCCATCCCCTGGCCTGCCGTACTGCCGAAGCCCGGAACAGGGTTCCGTTGTGCCCAGGGAGCCTCCCCTTGCTTGGCTGGGTTCAGGAGCTCCGTCCAGGGGCCCCTTGGCCTGGGGAGGGTGGCCTCCCCATCCGAGGCAACGTCCTGGGTCCTGCCACGAAAGTAGGGTGCCTGTGACGGGGTCCGGAGGGCCCGGGGTAGGCTTCCCTTGCGCCTCGGGGCCTGGGATCCCCGGCTGGGTCCAAGGGCCCCACTGGGCCCCGGGTCGGGTGCTCGGGCCCTGGGCCCTGGGCCCTGTCCCCCAGGCCCACTGCACTGCCAAGGGCCCGCGTCGGGGTTCTGTTGCGCCCGGGCAGGCCTTCCCTGCTCATTAAGGTGTCCGGGGGCCCCGGATTGGAGGGCCTGTCGGGGCCTCCTGGCAGCTTCCATGGCTGGGGCCCAGCTGGGGCCTTGGGCCTCCTGTCCACCATGCCCTGGCGCCCGCTCACTCCTTGGTTGGGGCACAGGGTGTCAGTAAGCATGGGTGAATTTTGCGAATTCGGGATCCGCGAATTTGCGGATTTGAGAACTCGCAATTCGCAAAATTCGCGAATTCGTGTGTATTTGCGAATTTGCTGTTTTTGCCAGTTTGCGTTTCGACACATGCTTTTTGTCTTCTTCAGGACAAATTCAGCGAGATTCTCTAAACATGTGAAAAGGGAAATTTTCTGAAGTAAAAAGGTTTCAGGATGTAGAGATATGGACTTCATCTTATTTGCTTCTATGTGCGAAGTCGACACAAAACAATTCTTTTATTCACAAAGCATGTGTCGAAACGCGTCGACAGGAATCAGCTTTTACAATTAATTTCGGGAATCATCAATGTGTTAATATTTCCCTGATTACTGTATAATCTTTACATTGAAGATTTGTCCTTTTAAACAAACTTCCCCCTTTTTTTTTAACTATGTGTATTATTGAATATGTTCATATCAATTTTTATAAATGCAATTACATTTCTCATGTTATCATATAATATTTTTCTTTGAGTCTTTTTCTCCTTATGCTGTGTTTACCTTCTTTTATACTTGTTTCTGCCAGTTAATTTGTTTTTTATTTTGCCTGGGCTTTTACCCTTGCACATGATTGCTTTACCCTGACCTACGAAATGTATCCCATTCAGGGGGTCCTTGTTGCTTTACCATAAGTTTACGTTCATATTGCAGGCACCTAAGCTGCTTTCGGGCCTTAAAAGAATAGTTGAAATGTGTGCACATTCTTCAGCAGGTGGTCAGTAACTCGCACACTGGACTTTCTTCACTCAAGAATTTTTTAACAACCAGGTTTATTCAGTGCGCCAAACACGGCACTCTGAAATAGTTACCCTTATCCATGGCCTTAACTACATTGGCGCCATTATCCGTGGAAACATAACCAATCATGCGTTTTCTTAGGGACAGCCATTGAAAGACCTTTGTTTTAAACTCACGCAAAATGTTTTCTCCTGTATGATTTTTCCTAATGGCAAACATGGCTAGTGTTGCATGTTTCCAAGCAGCTTTATAAACTTTGTCGGGGTCAACACCTGAGCTTACCTTTGCTTTAACCCCTGAAAAAGAGACCCAGTGTGCAGTGATGCACATGTAATCAATGGCTTGGCAACTGGTCCACATGTCTGTTGTCAGATGTATAGTGTGAACCGCACTCTTCTGCAAAGCTGCACCAATCACCTCTCGCACATCTTCATGTAGTGCTGGAACCGCAACTCTGGCAAAATAGATCCGGCTAGGAACCTTCCATTTAGGGCAGAGCGTTGCCACGAATTCAAGAAAACCCACCCCTTCCACAAAAGAAAAAGGGAGAAGGTCCAGCGCTAGCATTATAGCCAGCTTAGTGTTATACAGACGCATCATTGGGTGGTTGCGTTCAAATGGCGCATCTGAAAACAACATGCTTCTAATGGTGGGATGGACCATTTTACGGGATGATGATGACTTCTTCGACCCAGTTTCGCTCGGTGATGATGAACTTTTTCGCATTGGTGTCTCACTCTCTCCCACACTCTTAGTGTGGCTCATATATCTTGCAGGGGGTGGTCTGCTGACAGGGGTACTGGGTGTAAGTGAAGAAATGTTTGACGTTTCTTCCTCCTCGTCATCATCAGATGAAACATCAACGGATACAATTTGTTGACTTGCAATTCGGGCTGCCTTGATCTCCGTTAGGTGCGCATGCCATTTGAGAGTGTGCTGTCTCTCAAGATGACCTCTCTGGCCTCCGGTACCATAGTTGGTACCAAGCTTACCACGACTAACTCGAAGCTTACAAATGGTACAAATGGCTATGTTTTCCCTTGTTGGGCTAACACTAAAGAAGTCCCAAACTGTGGACTTCAAATGTCTGTGGGGGGGCGGAGGAGGCGATACTGGGAATGCTAATGCCAGATGAAGTGGAGGATGTGTGTTGCCGAAATTTACTACGTTGTGCACTTACAGCGCCACTAATTGAGGAAATGGAGGTCGAGGTGGATGGAGGTCCCTTCTGGCGAGAAAATATGGTAGTGGTAGGTGGTGGTGTACTAGTTAACTGCATTGGTGGTGGTCCCATTGCCACGTCACCAACAACATGCTCAGCAGCATTTCGGGCTAGGGTAAAAATGTCTGTTTCGGGGACCTTCCTTTTACGTTTAACTACTTTTGTCAGATCATGGTGTGCTTCACTCTCAGACGGCCGTGGTGGTTCCCAATTTTCATCCATATCAACAGAAGGAAGGGGGCTTGAAGAAGATGTAGACACCATCCTTGATCTTTTCCTTGCTAGGGATCTGGAAGACAATGAATGATCAGGAGGAGTAGCTTCCTTAAATGATACCCTGGCTTGAATGTCGATTTCCTGATGTGCCCCTACTTCGGGAGGAACAACTATTGTGGGCACTTGTGCCGCTCCATGCACCTCTGCTTGCGCATCTTCTTGCGCTGCCTCTCCTTCCACATGTGCTTGGGCTTGTACTTGCACATGTGGTTGTTGTTGCAGCTGTGGTTGTTGAACACTCGTCAGATGAGTTACAACAACCTGTGTTGATTGAGGGATGCTGCTACTTTCTTGCGATGAGCCAACATCACTGGTCGATCGTGATTGAACAACTATACTGGCTGCCTCTGCAGCACTCAATGGCTTGGACTTAAGTTGGCGTGGTGGTGGTGGCACTGAGACCAATGGAGCAGGGGTGCTGCTCCCAGCTTGGTCCCCAGCAGACCCCGCTGCTGCTGCAGGCGTACTTTTTTTCCCAAAAAATGCGGCGGTCGGCACACCAGTCTCCATGGTAAGTGGCGCCACTTGCTTCTTCTGCTCCTTACTGGAAACTTTCTTGCTAGAGGAGCTACGGGCAACTTTTTTTGGGGCCATCTTCTTCAGATGTCAGAACAGCAGGCCGCAGTTGCACAAGTTGCAGAGTTTTCCGTGGCCACACGTGACGTTGTGCTGCACACACCGCAGCAGGACTTGTTCCTGGCATTGATGAGGAACGATGAGGCTGGTGATTCGTCTTTCTGCACCTAAAAGCAAACAAAGCCAGAGGAACATCAGTTAAATAATTGTTGCATATGTAGCGCTTCAATTAATAGTTTGCAAGTAAGCATTTTTATTATACCCACCCCCCAAAATGGAAAGACCAATAAAATGCACCACTGACAGAGTACCCCTGGGCATAATGGATGAAAGCATGGCAGACTGGGTTCAGGCCTATGGCACAACAAAGCACACGGTTGGCTTCAAAATGGCCCCTAGACCCCCACAACATGGCCAGGCCCTGCCTGTACCAGTCCTCAAAATGGCCCCCACCCACATGGACAGGCCCCATCAACACCCCAAAACATCGAAAAACACACAAATATCACCACAATCCAATGCCATCCATGCCCTCCATGATGTTTACATTAAAGAGACCCCACAGAAAGACTCAGTCCATGCACCACTGAGTACCCCTGGGCAAAAGGCCCCAACAACAGCCCAAAAATCGAAAAACACACAAAAATCACAACAATCCAATGCCATCTATGCCCTCAATCATGTTCAAATTCAAAACACCCCACAGAAAGACTAGGCACATGCACCACTGAGTACCCCTGGGCATAATGGATGAAAGCATGGCAAACTGGGTGCAGGCCTATGGCACAACAAAGCACACTGCCTGGCTTCAAAATGGCCCCTAGACCCCCACCACAGGGCCAGGCCCTGCCTGTACCAGTCCTCAAAATGGCCCCCACCCACATGGACAGGCCCCATCAACACCCCAAAAACATCATAAAACACACAAAAATCACCACAATCCAATGCCATCCATGCCCTCCATGATGTTTACATTAAAAAGACCCCACAGAAATACTCAGTCCATGCACCACTGAATACCCCTGGGCAAAAGGCCCCAACAACAGCCCAAAAATCGAAAAACACACAAAAATCACAACAATCCAATGCCATCTATGCCCTCAATCATGTTCAAATTCAAAACACCCCACAGAAAGACTAGGCACATGCACCACTGAGTACCCCTGGGCATAATGGATGAAAGCATGGCAAACTGGGTGCAGGCCTATGGCACAACAAAGCACACTGCCTGGCTTCAAAATGGCCCCTAGACCCCCACCACATGGCCAGGCCCTGCCTGTACCAGTCCTCAAAATGGCCCCCACCCACATGGACAGGCCCCATCAACACCCCAAAAACATCATAAAACACACAAAAATCACCACAATCCAATGCCATCCATGCCCTCCATGATGTTTACATTAAAAAGACCCCACAGAAAGACTCAGTCCATGCACCACTGAATACCCCTGGGCAAAAGGCCCCAACAACAGCCCAAAAATCGAAAAACACGCAATAATCACCACAATCCAATGCCAATTATGCCCTCAATCATGTTCAAATTCAAGACACCCCACAGAAAGACTAGGCCCATGCACCACTGAGTACCCCTGAGAATAATGGATGAAATCATGGTAGACTGGGTGCAGGCCTATGGCACAACAAAGCACAATGCCTGGCTTCAAAATGGCCCCTAGACCCCCACCACATGGCCAGGCCCTGCCTGTACCAGTCCTCAAAATGGCCCCAACCCACATGGACAGGCCCCATCAACACCCCAAAAACATCGAAAAACGCACAAAAATCACCACAATCCAATGCCATCCATGTCCTCCATGATGTTTACATTAAAGAGACCCCACAGAAAGACTCAGTCCATGCACCACTGAGTACCCCTGGGCAAAAGGCCCCAACAAAATCCCAAAAATCAAAAAACACACAAAAATCACAACAATCCAATGCCATCCATGCCCTCAATCATGTTCAAATTCAAGACACACCACAGAAAGACTAGGCCCATGCACCGCTGAGTACCCCTGGGCATAATGGATGAAAGCGTGGCAGACTGGGTGCAGGCCTATGGCACAACAAAGCACACTGCCTGGCTTCAAAATGGCCCCTAGACCCCCACCACATGGCCAGGCCCTGCCTGTACCAGTCCTCAAAATGGCCCCCACCCACATGGACAGGCCCCATCAACACCCCAAAAACATCATAAAACACACAAAAATCACCACAATCCAATGCCATCCATGCCCTCCATGATGTTTACATTAAAGAGACCCCACAGAAAGACTCAGTCCATGCACCACTGAGTTCCCCCGGGCAAAAGGCCCCAACAACAGCCCAAAAATCGAAAAACACGCAAAAATCACCACAATCCAATGCCAATT
The DNA here is from genome assembly GCF_964263255.1 of Lissotriton vulgaris. Taxonomy (NCBI): domain Eukaryota; kingdom Metazoa; phylum Chordata; class Amphibia; order Caudata; family Salamandridae; genus Lissotriton; species Lissotriton vulgaris. The sequence continues at coordinate 712,538,056 of NC_141691.1, forward strand.
ATGCCCTCAATCATGTTCAAATTCAAGACACCCCACGGAAAGACTATGCCCCTGCACCACTGAGTACCCCTGAGAATAATGGATGAAATCATGGCAGACTGGATGCAGGCCTATGGCACAACAAAGCACAATGCCTGGCTTCAAAATGGCCCCTAGACCCCCACCACATGGCCAGGCCCTGCCTGTACCAGTCCTCAAAATGGCCCCCACCCACATGGACAGGCCCCATCAACACCCCAAAAAATCGAAAAACACACAAAAATCACCACAATCCAATGTCATCTATGCCCTCTATGATGTTTACATTAAAGAGACCCCACAGAAAGACTCAGTCCATGCACCACTGAGTACCCCTGGGCAAAAGGCCCCAACACCCAAAAACACACAAAAAATCACCACAATCCAATGCCATCCATGCCCTAAATGATGTTGAAATTCAACAAAACAGTTGTATCATGCACCCATAACTAACCCTGTTCCTACTGGATACTAAGGCTACCCACAATATATTTTATTTTATGTTCTGAAAAAGTTTCACAATTGTAGTTGCAGCAACTGTAATGCCCCAAATAAACAACATCAACTTACTTGTGAAATTTCTAATCCAAAAGTGATCCAAAGAAAGTCAAAAAGGCCGCAAATCCAAATATCCAGCAGCATCCACAAAAAGTCATCCTTCCAGGTCAAGATCCAAATCAAAGTGACCAGGACATGAACAAAGCACAGGGAGGAGCCTGCTGGACAGGAACAGGAAGTTGGAGACTGTGGGGCACTTCCTTCCTCCTATCCCCCCCCAAAATGAACTCCTTGCAAAAAAAGTGCAAGCAAATGTCAACCTGAGGAGTTATTCTGATAAAAATCATCATTTTCAGAAGGTTTATGCTGCCTGCTGGTGGATTTCTTGTGCAGAATTGCAAATTTTGCAATTTCGTGAGTGCGAGATTGTTGTTGCCCGCCGCTTCTACGTGTTCGCATTTGTTTACTCCCGCGATGGGTGATCACGAGCCTTTATGACGTGCTCGCGTTGACAAACTCTTGCTGTGCAAGGTGGCGGGCGCAATGACGTAATCACGGTCGACAAACTCCCGCGGGATCACGCAGCAAGATCCAAAATGGTGCAGCACACGCAAACATGGAGAAAAACATCTCTTCAAACGCTGAATGACGGTAAGTGAACGTGGCGCGCCGCAATATTGTATTTGTCAAGCGCGACCAAGCAAAAAAATCTGCTGCGTGCTAATTTGCAAATTTTCGGCCAATTCGCGAGAATTTGCGGATCGCGAATTTGCTGAAAATCTGCAAATTCCGCAAGCGGAACTGATTTTACGCCCATGCTTAGTGTCCAGACAGCTTCCCTTTCGTGCCCGGCCATCTGGTCTTCCAGATCCCCTCGGCCATCTGGTCGCCCGGATCCCCTCGGCCATCTGGTCGCCAGCAATGCTTTCCTATGGGGCGACCAGATGGCCAGACTTCCCTGGAAGTCCCGATGAGGTGCCATTTGCCTCGGGGATCCCAGCGAGGGCTCCAGGCGGTCGGGTACTTGGCCGCCTTAGGTCCCCTCTGTCACCTCGTCTGCACGGATTACAAGAAAGGGGGGTAATTTTCCTCCGGATTACTAGGGAGAGGGTCAGTCAGACCTCCGTGAGGTCTGGCGATTCTGAATCAGGGGAAGGCAGGACCTGGGCCCGCCCGCCGGGGCCCCCAAAGGGCCCGGGGACGCTCCTGCCTCTCAGCCCCTTGCCGATGGTCGTTTTTCTCCGAGTTTGCTCGGGCTGACCTCTGTGAGGTCCGGCCATGCTGAAAGGGGGAAGGCAGTCCTGGGGCCCACCCACTGGGGCCCCCAGGGGCCCCCAGGGGCCCGGGCACACTCCTGCCTCTCAGTCCCTTGCCGATGGTCATTTTTCTCCGAGTTTTCTCAGGCAGTTCTCCGTGAGGTCTGGTCATGCTGAGAGGGGGAAGGAAGCCCCGGATCCCGCAAGCCGGGGCCCCCAGGGGCCCGGGGACGCTCCTGCCTCTCAGCCCTTTGCTGATAGTCATTTTTCTCCGAGTTTTCTCAGGCAGTCCTCTGTGAGGTCTGGCCATGCTGAGAGGGGGAAGGCAGCCCCGAGCCCACCCTTCGTTGCCCTCAGGGGCCCGGGGATGCTCCTGCCTCTCAGCCCCTTGCTGATGGTCATTTTTCTCCGAGTTTTCTCAGGCAGTCCTCCGTGAGGTCTGGCCATTCTGAGAGGGGGAAGTCAGTCCTTGGGCCTGCCCGCTGGGGCCCCCAGGGGCCCGGGGATGCACCTGCCTCTCGGGCCTCTTGCCGATGGTCTTTTTTCTTGGAGTCTGCGTTCCCCGGCAGCAGGCATGCAGGGGATGCTAAGCCAGTGTACACCCCCTGTGCAGGGTTGCCTGCCAGGGGATGCTCCGGCTGTACTCTGATCGATTGGGCACTCTCTGTCTATTTAGGGATGGACTGCTTGGCCAGCCTCGGCTGTTGTTTCAAGCAAAGAGCTTCCACCCTGCATGGACTGTCTGACTCGGGAGGGCCTGCCGCATGGCGGTTAGGTCGTTCACCCTACCCAGAAGAGCGAAGGCTGAGCGGCCCTGGCAGCTCGTGGCCCCCAGTGGTCTGACCTGAGCGGAAGGGGCAGGTGGTGCCAGGCCCTCGGATGCTGCCTGGCTGGCAGGTCTGTGGGCCCTGTGTGCCACGCTGTCACCCCTCTCGGCCCAGCACGTTTCCACAGAAGCTTGAAACAACTGTTCCGAGGGGTGCTGCTGCCGCCAGGCTCCGGCACCCCTGCATCTCTCTCACTCTGCACCTCGCCCTGCCTTTCCCTCCCGGGGGAGATGGCTGCGCCTGCCGGTGCCCATGTGACCGGAGCACCTCTCTACACCCCTCCAGTGAGCCCTCCTGCCCATGTGGGTGGGCTCCTTCCCCTGACAGGCTTCCGAGAGATGGAGGTTGCACGAAGGTCGCCGGTCAGGGAGATGGGCACGCGGCTCCCACCCCGTTGTCAGGTGCAGCTACCTGGTTGATCCTTCCAGTAGCATATGCTTGTCTCAAAGATTAAGCCATGCACGTGTAAGTAGACCCTGCCGGTACAGTGAAACTGCGAATGGCTAATTAAATCAGTTATGGTTCCTTTGATCGCTCCATCTGTTACTTGGATAACAGTGGTAACTGCTTTGGTGACTCTAGATAACCTCAGGCCGATTGAAATGAGTACACTTTAAATCCTTTAACGAGGATCCACAGGAGGGTGAGTCTGGTGCCAGCAGCCGTGGTAATTCCAGCTCCAATAGCGTATATTAAAGTTGCTGCATTTAAAAAGCTTGAAACGTTTACTTTAAAAAAATTAGGGTTCAAAGCAGGCCGGTCACCTGAATACTTCAGCTAGGAATAATGGAATAGGACTCAGGTTCTATTTTGTTGGTTTTTGGAACTGGGGCCATGATTAAGAGGGACAACCGGGGGCATTCGTATTGTGCCGCTAGAGCTGAAATTCTTGGACCGGCGCAAGACGAACCAAAGCGAAAGCATTTGCCAAGAATGTTTTCATTAATCAAGAACGAAAGTCGGAGGTTTGAAGACGATCAGATACCATCGGGAGTTCCGACCATAAACGATGCCTACTAGCGATCCGATGGCGTTATCCCCATGACCCGCCGAGCACCTTCCGGGAAACCAAAGTCTTTGGGTTCCGGGGGAAGTATGGTTGCAAAGCTGAAACTTAAAGGAATTGACGGAAGGGCAGCACCAGGAGTGGAGCCTGTGGCTTAATTTGACTCAAGACAGGAAACCTCACCCGGCCCGGACATGGAAAGGATTGACAGATTGATAGCTCTTTCTCGATTCTGTGGGTGGTGGTGCATGGCCGTTCTTAGTTGGTGGAGCGATTTGTCTGGTTACTTCCGATAACGAACGAGACTCCTCCATGCTAACTAGTTACACGACACCCAGTGGTCAGTGTGCAACTTCTTAGAGGGACAAGTGGCGTTCAGCCACACGAGATCGAGCAATGACAGGTCTGTGATGCCCTTAGATGTCCGGGGCTCACCCGGCTCAGTACAAGAGGAACCGCAGATTCAGACATTTGGTGTATGTGCTTGGCTGAGGAGCCAATGGGGCGAAGCTACCATCTGTGGGATTATGACTGAACGCCTCTAGGTCAGAATCCCCCCTAAACCGTATCGATACCGCAGTGCCATGGAGCCTTGGTTGGCCTGGGATAGCCGGCCTCTCTTGGGGGGCCGGTGCGTAGACCTGATCGCTTGGGGACCGGAGTGCGGACAGATGGGGGCCACCTCCATCACCCTTAGTGCACCACATATTCGTGGGACACCCGGTGCAAAATCATTCGTAGATGACCTGATTCTGGTTCAGGGTTTCGTAAGTAGCAGAGCAGCTACCTCGCTGCGATCTATTGAAAGTCATCCTCTGAGCCAAGCTTTTGTCTCTCCGTGCATGGGGGCCCGCGGACGCCTCCCTCCACCACATCCAGGGGTGGGTCCCTCTGCCGCCGGGCCGGCGGGAGGGACACGGAGGGGGTAACACGGGTCCGTGGGAGGCTGCCTCCACCACGTGCCCTTCGGCACGGGGGCCTCCCCCTCCTATCCCTTCCCCACCGGGGTGCAGGGATGGGGGCCACCATCCCTTGCGGGTCAGCAGGGTGACCAGATGGCCCACTGCTCCCGGGCAGGGAGGTGAGGAGCAGCCACCCGGGAGAAGGAAGCTCCAGAGCTTCTGCCTTGGTGCGCCTGGACCCCCTCGCCGGACTGCAAGGGCGACTGGGTACGACAGCCTCTCAGGCCATCTGGGTGCTGGGTCGTCCCTGGCCATCTGGTCGCCTGGCTGTGTGACCAGATGGCCCTGCAGGCAGGTTGACCAGATGGCCCTGCGGGCTGGGTGACCAGATGGCCCTGCGGTCTGGATGGCCAGATGGCCCTGCGGGCTGGGTGACCAGATGGCCCTGCAGGATGGCGGCTGGGCTAACTCCAACTTTTGTCCCTCCCCAGAGTTCTGTAAGCCTTATAGTCGAGAAAAATGGGCTCCCCGTGCAGGCAGTCTGGAGAGTGGACGTGGCCTGGGCTTAACCTTCCTTGGGTCCCACCAAGGGTCCGTGCGCTGGGGACGGGGCTTCCAGGGAGGCTCTCCCTGGCCTGGCTAGGGTTCGGAAGGTGGGACCGGGCCCAGGGCTTGAACTCCGTCCGTCCGGCCCCGGGGTTTGTGAACCCCCCCATCCTGCAAGCCATCAGAGGGTCCGGGTGCTGGGGACGGGGCTCCACCGGGGCCCGGGGAGGCTCTCCCCGGTCTGGCTAGGGTTTGGAAGGTGGGACCGGGCCCGGGGCTTGAGCTCCATCTGGCCGGGCCTGGGGTGCGTGAGCCCCCGTCCTGTAAGCCATCAGAGAGTCTGGGCGCTGGGGACGGGGCTTCACCGGGGCCCAGGGAGGCTCTCCCTGGCCTGGCTAGGGTTCGGTAGCTGGGACCGGGCCCGGGACTTGAGCTCCGTCCTGCCGGCACCGGGGTGGTGAGTCCCCCATCCTGCAAGCCATCAGAGTGTCCGGGCGCTGGGGACGGGGCTCCACCGGGGCCCAGGGAGGCTCTCCCCAGCCTGGCTAGGGTTCAGAAGCTGGGACCGGGCCCGAGGCTTGAGCTTCGTCCGGCCGTCCCTGGGGTGCATGAGCCCCCCATCCTTCAAGCCATCAGAGGGCCCGGGCGCTGGGGACGGGGCTCCACCGGGGCCCAGGGAGGCTCTCCCAGGCCTGGCTAGGGTTCGGAAGCTGGGACCGGGCCCGGGGCTTGAGCTCCGACCGTCCGGCCCTGGGGTGCGTGAGCCCCCCCCCGTCCTGCAAGTCATCAAAGGATCCGGGTGCTGGGGACGGGGGTCCATTGGGCAGGTGGGAGCCCTCCAGCGGAGGCTCGGGGCAGGCAGATTGGCGTCATTTCGGTCCGGCCATCTGGTCGCCCCCCTCTCGCCTCGGCCATCTGGTCGCCCCCAATGCTTTCCTATGGCGCAACCAGATGGCCAGGCTTCCCTGGAAGTCCCGATTAGGTGCCATTCGCCTCCTGGATCCAAGGTAGGGCTCCAGGAAGTCGGGCACGTTTGCGCCCTGGGTCCTCTCTGTCACCTCGAGTGCACAGATTACAAGAAAGGAGGGCAATTTTCCTCCGGTTTACTAGGGGCAAGGGTATGCCCGGACACCCTCCTGGGGCTGGTGGTTCCCTGCTGGGGTCCAGATGGGCTGTGTTCCCGGGCAACACCTCCCAGGTGTCTGGGGCTCCCTCCTCCGGCCCGCAGCGTGGCAAAGTACCCGGGACGGGCTCCATGGGTCCTGGGCCCTGCAACCCCGGAGCCCCGGAGCCCCTCAGCTCCGGGGCCCTGCAGCCCCAGAGCCCTGCAGCCCCGGAGCACTGCAGCCCCGGAGCGCTGCAGCCCCGGAGCCCTGCAGTCCCTGGAGCCCTGCAGCCCGGAGACCCGAAGCCCTGCAGCCCTGGAACGTGGCCAAGCAGGAGCCCTACCACGAAGGACTCAGGATGGGCAGATGGGGAGTCCTTTCGGTCCCAGCCATCTGGTCGCCCCTCTCTCCTCGGCCATCTGGTCGCCCACAATGCTTTCTTATGGAGCGACCAGATGGCACGACTTCCCTGGAAGTCCCGATGGGGTGCCATTCGCCTCCCGGATCCCAGCCAGGGCTTCGGGAGGTCGGGCACGTTCGCACCTAGGGTCCCCTTTGCCTCGTGGTGTGCACTTGTTTGCAGAAAGAGGGGTAGCCTTCCTCCGGATTACTAGGGACAAGGTACTCTGGGACCCCTCTCGGCATAGCGGTCCTCAGCTGGCAGCTGGACGGTCCAGGATGCCGTCCAGCCCCGGGTCCGTCCCTGGGTCTGCCGCGTGGCAGGATGCCCTGGATAGGGTCTGGGAGGGCCCGGGCATGGGGTCCCCGTCCCCCCCGGCCTGCCCCACTTCCCGGGACTGTGGGGGTTCCGTTGTGCCCGGAGAGCGTGGCTGGGTTCAGGAGCTCCAGCCGTGGCTCCGTCCTGGGTCCTGCCGCGTGGCAGGGTGCCGTGACGGGGTCTGGAGGGCCCAGGGAGGCTTCTCCTGCGCTTCTGGGCCTGAAAACCCCGGCGGGGTCCAGGGGCCCCACTGGGCCCCGGGTGGGGTGCTCCAGCCCAGGGCCCTGTCCCCGGGCCTAGGGCCCTGTCCCCCGGCCTGCCGCACTGCCAAAGGCCCGGGACAGGGTTCCGTGGTGCCCAGGGAGCCTCCCCGTGCTTGGCTGGGTTCAGGAGCTCCGTCCGGTGCCCCTGAGGGCCCCTGGGAGGGTGTCCTCCCCACCAGGGGGTCCGTCCTCGGTCCTGCCGCATGGCAGGGTGCCTGGGACGGGGTCCAGAGGGCCCGGGGTAGGCTTCCTCTGCGCCTCCGGGCCTGGGAGCCCCGGCTGGGTCCAGGGGCCCTGCCGGGCCCCGGGTTGCATGCTCGGGCCATGGGCCCTGTCCCTCCGGCCTGCCACACTGCCAAAGGCCCGGGACGGGGGTTCTGTGGTGCCAGGATAGCCTCCCCTTGCACGGCTGGCTTCAGGAGCCCAATCCGGGGCCCCTGAGGGCCCCGGGGAGGGTGGCCTCCCCACCCGGGGCTCCGTCCTGGGTCCTGCCGCGCGGCAGGATGCCTGGGACGGGGTCCGGAGCATCCAGGCGGCTTCCCTTTCGTGCCCGGCCATCTCGTCACCCAGATCCCCTCGGCCATCTGGTTGCCCGGATCCCATCGGCCATCTGGTCACCCGCAATGCTTTCCTATGGGGCGACCAGATGGCCGGGCTTTGCTGGAAGTCCTGATGAGGTGCCATTCACCTCCCAGATCCCAGCCAGGGCTCCAGGAGGTCCATGCACCACTGAGTACCCCTGGGCATAATGGATGAAAGCATGGCAAACTGGGTGCAGGCCTATGGCACAACAAAGCACACTGCCTGGCTTCAAAATGCCCCCTAGACCCCCACCACATGGCCAGGCCCTGCCTGTACCAGTCCTCAAAATGGCCCCCACCCACATGGACAGGCCCCATCAACACCCCAAAAAATCAAAAAACACACAAAAATCACCACAATCCAATGTCATCCATGCCCTCCATGATGTTTACATTAAAGAGACCCCACAGAAAGACTCAGTCCATGCACCACTGAGTACCCCTGGGCAAAAGGCCCCAACAACAGCCCAAAAATCGAAAAACACACAAAAATCACAACAATCCAATGCCATCCATGCCCCCAATCATGTTCAAATTCAAGACACCCCACAGAAAGACTAGGCCCATGCACCACTGAGTACCCCTGGGCATAATGGATGAAAGCATGGCAGACTGGGTGCAGGCCTATGGCACAACAAAGCACACTGCCTGGCTTCAAAATGGCCCGTAGACCCCCACCACATGGCCAGGCCCTGCCTCTACCAGTCCTGAAAATGGCCCCCACCCACATGGACAGGCCCCATCAACACCCCAAAAACATCGAAAAACGCACAAAAATCACCACAATCCAATGCCATCCATGCCCTCCATGATGTTTACATTAAAGAGACCCCAACAGAAAGACTCAGTCCATGCACCACTGAGTACCCCTGGGCAAAAGGCCCCAACAACAGCCCAAATATCGAAAAACACACAAAAATCACAACAATCCAATGCCATCCATGCCCTCAATTATGTTCAAATTCAAGACACCCCACAGAAAGACTAGGCCCATGCACCACTGAGTACCCCTGGGCATAATGGATGAAAGCATGACAGACTGAGTGCAGGCCTATGGCACAACAAAGCACACTGCCTGGTTCCAAAATGGCCCCTAGACCCCCACCACATGGCCAGGCCCTGCCTGTACCAGTCCTCAAAATGGCCCCCACCCACATGGACAGGCCCCATCAACACCCCAAAAACATCAAAAAACACACAAAAATCACCACAATCCAATGCCATCCATGCCCTCCATGATGTTTACATTAAAGAGACCCCACAGAAAGACTCAGTCCATGCACCACTGAGTACCCTTGGGCAAAAGGCCCCAACAAAAGCCCAAAAATGGAAAAACACACAAAAATCACAACAATCCAATGCCATCCATGCTCTCAATCATGTTCAAATTCAAGACACACCACAGAAAGACTAGGCCCATGCACCACTGAGTACCCCTGGGCATAATGGATGAAAGCGTGGCAGACTGGGTGCAGGCCTATGGCACAACAAAGCACACTGCCTGGCTTCAAAATGGCCCCTAGACCCCCACCACATGGCCAGGCCCTGCCTGTAGCAGTCCTCAAAATGGCCCCCACCCACATGGACAGGCCCCATCACAATCAACACCCCAAAAACATCGAAAAACACACAAAAATCACCACAATCCAATGCCATCCATGCCCTCCATGATGTTTACATTAAAGAGACCCCACAGAAAGACTCAGTCCATGCACCACTGAGTTCCCCCGGGCAAAAGGCCCCAACAAAAGCCCAAAAATCGAAAAACACGCAAGAATCACCACAATCCAATGCCAATTATGCCCTCAATCATGTTCAAATTCAAGACACCCCACGGAAAGACTAGGCCCCTGCACCACTGAGTACCCCTGAGAATAATTGATGAAATCATGGCAGACTGGGTGCAGGCCTATGGCACAACAAAGCACAATGCCTGGCTTCAAAATGGCCCCTAGACCCCCACCACATGGCCAGGCCCTGCCTGTACCAGTCCTCAAAATGGCCCCCACCCACATGGACAGGCCCCATCAACACCCCAAAAAATCGAAAAACACACAAAAATCACCACAATCCAATGTCATCTATGCCCTCCATGATGTTTACATTAAAGAGACCCCACAGAAAGACTCAGTCCATGCACCACTGAGTACCCCTGGGCAAAAGGCCCCAACACCCAAAAACACACAAAAATCACCACCATCCAATGCCATCCATGCCCTAAATGATGTTGAAATTCAACAAAACAGTTGTATCATGCACCCATAACTAACCCTGTTCCTACTGGATACTAAGGCTACCCACAATATATTTTATTTTATGTTCTGAAAAAGTTTCACAATTGTAGTTGCAGCAACTGTAATGCCCCAAACAAACAACATCAACTTACTTGTGAAATTTCTAATCCAAAAGTGATCCAAAGAAAGTCAAAAAGGCCTCAAATCCAAATATCCAGCAGCATCCAAAAAAAGTCATCCTTCCAGGTCAAGATCCAAATCAAAGTGACCAGGACATGAACAAAGCACAGGGAGGAGCCTGCTGGACAGGAACAGGAAGTTGGAGACTGTGGGGCACTTCCTTCCTCCTATCCCCCCCCACAATGAACTCCTTGCAAAAAAAGTGCAGGCAAATGTCAACCTGAGGAGTTATTCTGATAAAAATCATCATTTTCAGAAGGTTTATGCTGCCTGCTGGTGGATTTCTTGTGCAGAATTGCAAATTTTGCAATTTCGTGAGTGCGAGATTGTTGTTGCCTGCCGTTTCTACGTGTTCACAATTGTTTACTCCCGCGATGGGTGATCACAAGCCTTTATGACGTACTTGCGTTGACAAACTCTCGCTGTGCAAGGTGGCGGGCGCAATGACGTAATCAAGGTCGACAAACTCCTGCGGGATCACGCAGCAAGATCCAAAATGGTGCAGCACACGCAAACATGGAGAAAAACATCTCTTCAAACGCTGAATGACGGTAAGTGAACGTCGCGCGCCGCAATATTGTATTTGTCAAGCGCGACCAAGCAAAAAAATCTGCTGCGCGCGAATTTGCGAATTTTTGGCCAATTCGCGAGAATTTGCGGATCGCGAATTTGCTGAAAATCCGCAAATTCCGCAAGCGGAACTGATTTTACGCCCATGCTTAGTGTCCAGACAGCTTCCCTTTCGTGCCCGGCCATCTGGTCGCCCGGATCCCCTCGGCCATCTGGTTGCCAGCAATGCTTTCCTATGGGGCGACCAGATGGCCAGACTTCCCTGGAAGTCCCGATGAGGTGCCATTTGCCTCGGGGATCCCAGCGAGGGCTCCAGAAGGTCGTGTACTTGGCCGCCTTAGGTCCCCTCTGTCACCTCGTGTGCACGGATTACAAGAAAGGGGGGTAATTTTCCTCCGGATTACTAGGGAGAGGGTCAGTCAGACCTCCGTGAGGTCTGGCGATTCTGAATCAGGGGAAGGCAGGACCTGGGCCCGCCCGCCGGGGCCCCCAGGGGCCCGGGGACGCTCCTGCCTCTCAGCCCCTTGCCGATGGTCGTTTTTCTCCGAGTTTGCTCAGGCTGACCTCTGTGAGGTCCGGCCATGCTGAGAGGGGGAAGGCAGTCCTGGGGCCCACCCGCTGGGGCCCCCAGGGGCCCGTGCACACTCCTGCCTCTAAGTCCCTTGCCGATGGTCGTTTTCTCCGAGTTTTCTCAGGCAGTCCTCCGTGAGGTCTGGCCATGCTGAGAGGGGGAAGGCAGCCCCGGGGCCCGCCAGCCGGGGCCCCCAGGGGCCCGGGGACGCTCCTGCCTCTCAGCCCCTTGCTGATGGTCATTTTTCTCCGAGTTTTCTCAGGCAGTCCTCTGTGAGGTCTGGCCATGCTGAGAGGGGGAAGGCAGCCCCGAGCCCACCCGTCATTGCCCTCAGGGGCCCGGGGATGCTCCTGCCTCTCAGCCCCTTACCGATGGTCGTTTTTCTCCGAGTTTGCCCAGGCAGACCTCCGTGAGGTCCGGCCATGCTGAGAGGGGGAAGGCAGTCCTGGGGCCCGCCTGCTGTGGCCCCCACGGGCCCGGGGTTGCTCTTGCCTCTCAGCCCCTTGCCGATGGTCCTTTTTCTCCGAGTTTGCTCAGGCAGACCTCCGTGAGGTCTGGCCATTCTGAGAGGGGGAAGTCAGTCCTTGGGCCTGCCCGCTGGGGCCCCCAGGGGCCTGGGGATGCACCTGCCTCTCGGGCCTCTTGCCGATGGTCTTTTTTCTTGGAGTCTGTGTGCCCCGGCAGCAGGCATGCAGGGGGTGCTAAGCCAGTGTACACCCCCTGTGCAGGGTTGCCTGCCAGGGGATGCTCCGGCTGTACTCTGATCGATTGGGCACTCTCGGTCTATTTAGAGATGGACTGCTTGGCCAGCCTCGGCTGTTGTTTCAAGCAAAGAGCTTCCACCCTGCATGGACTGTCTGACTAGGGAGGGCCTGCCGCGTGGCGGTTAGGTCGTTCACCCTACCCAGAAGAGCGAAGGCTGAGCGGCCCTGGCAGCTCGTGGCCCCCAGTGGTCTGACACGAGCGGAAGGGGCAGGTGGTGCCAGGCCCTCGGATGCTGCCTGGCTGGCAGGTCTGTGGGCCCTGTGTGCCACGCTGTCACCCCTCTCGGCCCAGCACGTTTCCACAGAAGCTTGAAACGACTGTTCCGAGGGGTGCCGCTGCCGCCAGGCTCCGGCACCCCTGCATCTCTCACATGCTGCACCTCGGCCTGCCTTTCCCTCCCGGGGGAAATGGCTGGGCCTGCCGGTGCCCATGTGACCAGCGCACCTCTCCACACCCCTCCAGTGAGCCCTCCTGCCCAGGTGGGTTGGCTCCTTCCCCTGACAGGCTTCCGAGAGATGGAGGTTGCACGAAGGTCGCCGGTCAGGGAGATGGGCACGCGGCTCCCACCCCGTTGTCAGGTGCAGCTACCTGGTTGATCCTGCCAGTAGCATATGCTTGTCTCAAAGATAAAGCCATGCACGTGTAAGTAGACCCTGCCGGTACAGTGAAACTGTGAATGGCTAATTAAATCAGTTATGGTTCCTTTGATCGCTCCATCTGTTACTTGGATAACAGTGGTAACTGCTTTGGTGACTCTAGATAACCTCGGGCCGATTGAAATGAGTACACTTTAAATCCTTTAACGAGGATCCACAGGAGGGTGAGTCTGGTGCCAGCAGCCGTGGTAATTCCAGCTCCAATAGCGTATATTAAAGTTGCTGCATTTAAAAAGCTCGAAACGTTTACTTTAACAAAAATTAGTGTTCAAAGCAGGCCGGTCGCCTGAATACTTCAGCTAGGAATTATGGAATAGTACTCTGGTTCTATTTTGTTGGTTTTTGGAACTGGGGCCATGATTAAGAGGGACGGCCGGGGGCATTCGTATTGTGCCGCTAGAGGTGAAATTCTTAGACCGGCGCAAGACGAACCAAAGCGAAAGCATTTGCCAAGAATGTTTTCATTAATCAAGAATGAAAGTCGGAGGTTTGAAGACGATCAGATACCATTGGTAGTTCCGACCATAAACGATGCCTACTAGCGATCCGGCGGCGTTATCCCCATGACCCGCCGAGCAGCTTCCGGGAAACCAAAGTCTTTGGGTTCCGGGGGAAGTATGGTTGCAAAGCTGAAACTTAAAGGAATTGACGGAAGGGCACCACCAGGAGTGGAGCCTGTGGCTTAATTTGACTCAAGACAGGAAACCTCACCCGGCCCGGACATGGAAAGGATTGACAGATTGATAGCTCTTTCTCGATTCTGTGGGTGGTGGTGCATGGCCGTTCTTAGTTGGTGGAGCGATTTGTCTGGTTACTTCCGATAACGAACGAGACTCCCCCATGCTAACTAGTTACGCGACACCCAGTGGTCGGTGTCCAACTTCTTAGAGGGACAAGTGGCGTTCAGCCACACGAGATCGAGCAATGACAGGTCTGTGATGCCCTTAGATGTCCGGGGCTCACCCGGCTCAGTACAAGAGGAACTGCAGGTTCAGACATTTGGTGTATGTGCTTGGCTGAGGAGCCAATGGGGCGAAGCTACCATCTGTGGGATTATGACTGAACGCCTCTAAGTCAGAATTCCCCCTAAACCGTATCGATACCGCAGTGCCGTGGAGCCTTGGTTGGCCTGGGATAGCCGGCCTCTCTTGGGGGGCCGGTGCGTAGACCTGATCGCTTGGGGACCGGAGTGCGGACAGAAGGGGGCCGCCTCCATCACCCTTAGTGCACCGCATATTCGTGGGACACCCGGTGCAAAATCATTCGTAGATGACATGATTCTGGTTCAGGGTTTCGTAAGTAGCAGAGCAGCTACCTCGCTGCGATCTATTGAAAGTCATCCTCTGAGCCAAGCTTTTTTTTCTCCGTGCATGGGGGCCGGCGGGCGCCTCCCTCCACCACATCCAGGGGTAGGTCCCTCTGCCGCCCGGCCGGCGGGAGCGACACGGAGGGGGTAACACGGGTACGTGGGAGGCTGCCTCCACCACGTGCCCTTCGGCACGGGGGCCTCCCCCTCCTGTCCCTGCCCCACCAGGGTGCAGGGATGGGGGCCACCATCCCTTGCGGGTCAGCAGGGTGACCAGATGGCCCACTGCTCCCGGGCAGTGAGGTGAGGAGCAGCCACCCGGGGGAAGGAAGCTCCAGAGCTTCTGCCTTGGTGCGCCTGGACCCCCTCGCCGGACTGCAAGGGCGACTGGGTACGACAGCCTCTCAGGCCATCTGGGCGCTGGGTCGTCCCGGGCCATCTGGTCGCCTGGCTGTGTGACCAGATGGCCCTGCAGGCAGGGTGACCAGATGGCCCTGCGGGCTGGGTGATCAGATGGCTCTGCGGGCTGGATGGCCAGATGGCCCTGCGGGCTGGCGGCCGGGCTAACTCCAACTTTTGTCCCTCCCCAGAGTTCTGTAAGCCTTATAGTCGAGAAAAATGGGCTCCCCGTGCAGTCAGTCTGGAAAGTGGACTTGGCCTGGGCTTAACCTTCCTTGGGTCCCGCCAAGTGTCTGTGCACTGGGGACGGGGCTTCCAGGGAGGCTCTCCCCGGCCTGGCTAGGGTTCGGAAGGTGGGACCGGGCCCAGGGCTTGAACTCCGTCCGTCCGGCCCCGGGGTGCGTGAACCCCCCCATCCTGCAAGCCATCAGAGGGTCCGGGCGCTGGGGACGGGGCTTCACCGGGGCCCGGGGAGGCTCTCCCTGGCCTGGCTAGGGTTCGGTAGCTGGGACCGGGCCCGGGACTTGAGCTCCGTCCTGCCGGCACCGGGGTGGTGAGTCCCCCATCCTGCAAGCCATCAGAGGGCCCGGGCGCTGGGGACGGGGCTCCACGGGGCCCAGGGAGGCTCTCCCAAGACTGGCTAGGGTTCGGAAGCTGGGACCGGGCCCGGGGCTTGAGCTCCGACCGTCCGGCCCTGGGGTGCATGAGCCCCCCCATCCTCCAAGTCATCAAAGGATCCGGGTGCTGGGGACGGGGCTCCATTGGGAAGGCGGGAGCCCTCCAGCGGAGGCTCGGGGCAGGCAGATTGTTGTCATTTCGGTCCCAGCCATCTGGTCACCCCCCTCTCGCCTCGGCCATCTGGTCGCCCCCAATGCTTTCCTATGGCGCAACCAGATGGCCGGGCTTCCCTGGAAGTCCCGATTAGGTGACATTCGCCTCCTGGATCCAAGGTAGGGCTCCCGGAAGTCGGGCACGTTTGCGCCCTGGGTCCCCTCTGTCACCTCGAGTGCACGGATTACAAGAAAGGGGGGTAATTTTCCTCCGGTTTACTAGGGGCAAGGGTATGCCCGGACACCCTCCTGGGGCTGGTGGTTCCCTGCCGGGGACCAGATGGGCTGTGTTCCCGGGTAACACCTCCCAGGCGTCTGGGGCTCCCTCCTCCGGCCCGCAGCGTGGCAAAGTACCCGGGACGGGCTCCATGGGTCCTGGGCCCTGCAACCCCGGAGCCCTGGAGCCCCGCAGCCCCGCAGCTCCGGGGCCCTGCAGCCCCAGAGCCCTGCAGCCCCGGAGCGCTGCAGCCTCGGAGTGCTGCAGCCCCGGAGCCCTGCAGTCCCTGGAGCCCTGCAGCCCTGGAGCCCCGGAGACCCGAAGCCCTGCAGCCCTGGAACGTGGGCAAGCGGGAGCCCTACCACGAAGGACTCAGGATGGGCAGATGGGGAGTCCTTTCGGTCCCAGCCATCTGGTCGCCCCTCTCCCCTCGGCCATCTGGTCGCCCACAATGCTTTCTTATGGAGCGACCAGATAGCAGGACTTCCCTAGAAGTCCCGATGGGGTGCCATTCGCCTCCCGGATCCCAGCCAGGGCTTCGGGAGGTCGGGCACGTTCGCACCTAGGGTCCCTTGAGCCTCGTGGTGTGCACTTGTTCCCAGAAAGAGGGGTAGCCTTCCTCCGGATTACTAGGGACAAGGTACTCTGGGACCCCTCTCGGCATAGCGGTCCTCAGCTGGCAGCTGGACGGTCCAGGATGCCGTCTAGCCCCGGGTCCGTCCCTGGGTCTGCCGAGTGGCAGGATGCCCTGGATAGGGTCTGGGAGGGCCCGGGCCTGGGGTCCCCGTCCCCCCCGGCCTGCCCCACTTCCCGGGACAGTGGGGGTTCCGTTGTGCCCGGAGAGCGTGGCTGGGTTCAGGAGCTCCAGCCGTGGCTCCGTCCTGGGTACTGCCGCGTGGCAGGGTGCACGTGACGGGGTCTGGAGGGCCCGGGGAGATTTCTCCTGCGCTTCTGGGCCTGAAAACCCCAGTGGGGTCCAGGGCCCCCACTGGGCCCCGGGTGGGGTGCTCCGGCCCAGGGCCCTGTCCCCCAGCCTAGGGCCCTGTCCCCCGGCCTGCCGCACTGCCAAAGGCCCGGGACAGGGTTCCATGGTGCCCAGGGAGCCTCCCCGTGCTTGGCTGGGTTCAGGAGCTCCGTCCGGTGCCCCTGAGGGACCCTGGGAGGGTGGCCTCTCCACCAGGGGGTCCGTCCTGGGTCCTGCCGCATGGCAGGATGCCTGGGACGGGGTCCAGAGGGCCCGGGGTAGGCTTCCCCTGCGCCTCCGGGCCTGGGAGCCCCGGCTGGGTCCAGGGGCCCTGCCGGGCCCCGGGTTGCATGCTCGGGCCATGGGCCCTGTCCCCCCGGCCTGCCCCACTGCCAAAGGCCCAGGACGGGGGTTCTGTGGTGCCTGGATAGCCTCCCCTTGTGCGACTGGCTTCAGGAGCCCAATCCGGGGCCCCTGAGGGCCCCGGGGAGGGTGGCCTCCCCACCCGGAGCTCGGTCCTGGGTCCTGCCGCGCGGCAGGATGCCTGGGACGGGGTCCGGAGCATCCAGGCGGCTTCCCTTTCGTGCTCGGCCATCTGGTCACCCAGATCCCCTCGGCCATCTGGTTGCCCGGATCCCATCGGCCATCGGGTCACCCGCAATGCTTTCCTATGGGGCGACCAGATGGCCGGACTTCCCTGGAAGTCCTGATGAGGTGCCATTCGCCTCCCAGATCCCAGCCAGGGCTCCAGGAGGTCGGGCACGTTCGCGCCTAGGGTCCCCTGAGCCTCGCGGTGCCCACTTGTTCCCAGAAAGAGGGGTAGCCTTCCTCCGGATTACTAGGTACAAGGTACTCTGGGACCCCTCTCGGCCTAGCGGTCCTCAGCTGGCAGCTGGACTGGCCAGGTTCCCGCCCCAGCCCCGGGTCCGTCCCTGGGTCTGCCGCGTGGCAGGATGCCCTGGATAGGGTCCGGGAGGGCCTGGGCCTAGGGTCCCTGCCCCCCCCGGCCTGCCCCACTGCACGGGACAGCGGGGGTTCCGTTGTCCCTGGGGAACCTGGCTGGGTTCAGGAGCTCCGGTTGGGGCTCCGTCCTGGGTCCAGCCACGTGGCAGGGTGCCCGTGATGGGGTCCGGAGGGCCCGGGGCGGCTTCTCCTGCGCCTCTGGCCTGGGAACCCCAGCGGGGTCCAGGGGCCCCGATGGGCCCGAGGTGGGGTGCTCTGGCCCAGGGCCCTGTCCCCCGGCCTAGGGCCCTGTCCCCCGGCCAAGGGCCCTGTCCCCCGGCCTGCCGCACTGCCAAAGGCCCGGGAAGCCTCCGCGTGCTTGGCTGGGTTAAGGAGCTCCGTCCGGGGCCCCTGAGGGCCTCTGGGGGCTGGCCACCCCACCCGGGGGTCCATCCTGCATCCTGGGGCATTGCAGGGTGCCTGGGACGGGGTCCAAAGGGCCCGGGGTAGGCTTCCCCTGCGCCTCTGGGCCTGGGAGCCCCGGCTGGGTCCAGGGGCCCTGCCGGGCCCTGGGTTGCATTCTCGAGCCCAGGGCCCTGTCCCCCCTGGCCTGCCGCACCGTCAAATGACCGGGACGGGGGTTCCATGGTGCCCGGGGAGCCTCCCCTTGCTCGGCTGCCTTCAGAAACCCCGTCCGGGGCCCCTGAGGGCCCCGGGAGGTTGGCCTCCCCACCCGGGGCTCTGTCCTGGGTCCTGCCACGCGGCAGGGTGCCCGGGACAGGGTCCTGAGGGTCCAGGCGGCTTCCCTTTTGTGCCCGGCCATCTGGTCGCCCAGATCCCCTCGGCCATCTGTTTGCCCGGATCCCATCGGCCATCTGGTCGCCCGCAATGCTTTCTTGTGCAGAATTGCAATTTTGCAATTTCGCGAGTGCGAGATTGTTGCTGCCCGCCGCTTCTACGTGTTCGCAATTGTTTACTCCCGCGTTGCGTGATCACGAGCCTTTATGACGTACTCGCATTGACAAACTATCGCTGTGCAAGGTGGCGGGCGCGATGACGTAATCGCGGTCAACAAACTCCCGCGGGATCACGCAGCAAGATCCAAAATGGTGCAGCACACGCAAACATGGAGAAAAACAACTCTTCAAACGCTGAATGGCGGTAAGTGAGCACCGCGCGCAGCAATATTGTATTTGTCAAGCGCGACCAAGCAAAAAAATCTGCTGCGTGCGAATTTGCTCATTTTCGGCAAATTCGCGAGAATTCACGGAACGCGAATTTGCCGAAAATCCACAAATTCCGCGAGCGGAACTGATTTTATGCCCATGCTTAGTGTCCAGACAGCTTCCCTTTCGTGCCCGGCCATCTGGTCTCCCAGATCCCCTCGGCCATCTGGTCGTCCGGATCCCCTCGGCCATCTGGTCGCCCGCAATGCTTTCCTATGGGGGGACCAGATGGCCGGACTTCCCTGGAAGTCCCGATGAGGTGCCATTCGCCTTCCGGATCCCAGCGAGGGCTCCAGGAGGTTGTGTCCTTTCGCGCCTTGGGTCCCCCGAGCCTCGCGATGCGCACTTGTTCCCAGAAAGAGGGGTAGCCTTCCTCCGGATTACTAGGGACAACGTACTCTGGGACCACTCACGACCTAGCAGTCCTCAGTCCTCAGCCGGCAGCTGGCTGGGCCAGGATGCCGCCCCAGCCCCGGATACATCACTGGGACTGCCGCATGGCAGGAAGCCCTGGATGGGGTCCAGTAGGGCCCGGGGAGGCGTCCCCTGCGCCTCCGGGCTCCTGGCTGGGGAGACCAGAGGCGCTCTTGCCCTTGTCCCCTGGCCTGCCGCACTGCCAAAGGCCCGGGACATGGTTCAGTGGTGCCCGGGGAGCCTCCCCTTGCTCAGCTGGGTTCAGGAGCTCCGTCCAGGGTGCTCCGTCCAGGGCCCCTGAGGGGCCCGAGGAGGGCGGCCTCCCCACCCGGGGCTTCCCCTGTACCTCCAGGCCTGGGAGCCCCGGCTGGGTCCAGGGGCCCCACCGGGCCACGGGTCGGGTGCTCGGGCTTAGGGCCCTCTCCCCCCAGCCTGCCGCACTGCCAAAAGGCCCGGGACCGGGGAGGGTGGCCTCCCCACCCGGGGCTCCGTCGTGGGTCCAGCCGTGTGGCAGGGTGCCCGGGACTGTGCCCGGGATGAGGTCCGGAGGGTCCAGGCTTCCCTTTCGTGCCCGGCCTTTTGCTTCGGCCATCTGGTCACCCGCAATGCTTTCCTATGGGGCGACCAGATGGCCGGACTTCCCTGGAAGTCCCGATGAGGTGCCATTCGCCTCCCGGATCCCAGCCAGGGCTCCAGGAGGTCGGGCACGTTCGCGCCTAGGGTCGCTTGAGCCTCGCGGTGCGCACTTGTTCCCAGAAAGAGGGGTTGCCTTCCTCCGGATTACAAGGGACAAGGTACTCTGGGATCCCTCTCGGCCTAGAAGTCCTCAGCCGGTAGCTGGATGGGCCAGGATGCCGCCCCGGGTCCGTCCCTGGGCCGGCCGCGTGGCAGGAAGCCCTGGATGGGGTCTGAGAGGGTCTGGGGAGGCATCCCCTGCGCCACCGGGCTCCCGGCTAGGGCCAGAGGCCTGACCGGGCCCTGGGTCGGGTGCCCCGGCTCCGGGCCTCATCCCCCGGCCTGCCATACTGCCAAAGCGCGGAACGGGGTTCCGTTGTGCCCGGGGAGCCTCCCTTTGCTTGGCTGGGTTCAGGAGCTCCGTCCAGGGGCCTGTGAGGGGCCCCGGGGATGGTGGCCTCCCCACCCGGGGCTCCGTCCTGGGTCCTGCCGCGAAAGCAGGGTGCCTGGGATGGGGTCCGGAGGGCACGGGGTAGGCTTCCCCTGTGCCTCTTGGCCTGGGAGCCCGGCTGGGTCCAAGGGCCCGCCGGGCCCCGGGTCGGGTGCTCAGGCCCTGGGCCCTGTCCCCCAGGCCCGCTGCACTGTCAAGGGCCCGGGTCGGGGTTCTGTTGCGCCCGGGGGGAGGGAGGAGAGGACCCACTTAGGTGAAGTGGAAGGGAACAAAGAGGCCCTTTTGTGTATGTTCTTGTCTGTGTATTGTTGTGGTTGGGCACAGGCTTGTGTCCTACACACGTGAATTGTTGAAGGTGTTATTGTGTTTTGCAAACATTTACTTAACTATAAACGTTGAAGACCTCTGCCCGGCTGGGCATGTCTTCGCTAATATAGAACTGACTGAGTCTATATTTATTTTCATTTATTTGTCTCCTTGCCAGGGACCATTGTTGTGTTTATATGATTAAGCTCCCCGAGGTCCCTCGCTGATACTTATTGGGGTCCCCTTGTTGTTGAAAATAGATACTGTGCGCAATCGCTTGATTGCAAGGGTCTCTTTGTTCCCTTCCACTTCACCTAAGTGGGTCCTCTCCTCCCTGCCCTCCCACCTCCCTGTGGTCCACATCACTGTCCACTGCACTTTGTTATGTCTGACGACGCCCCCCTCTATTCTTTAGAGTATATTAAAAAAATCTGTGAAGGCCCTTCCCTATTCACTGATCTAGAGGAACCAACAACGGTTGCAAGCACTAATCTTAGTGAGGATTTAGAAAAACAGAAAAAGAAATATGTTCGTTTGGAACTTATGACTATTATGCTGACAGACTACTTAAGGTCCAATACTATTCCGCTAGGTCTCTAGGTTAGGAACATACCAGGGGTGTTTACTGACAACCCGAAGTATATTCAAGGATTTAGCAATATAGGGACTACCTGTTCCCGGCACTGGTTAGTCCTAGGGATTGAAACCGCCTCTGAGGAACTCAAAAAACTGGATGAGATAATCAAAGATTTAGAGAAGCAAATAACCGAAAAGAACACTAATACTGAGGCTAAAAAACTCCTTGAAAAAATTGAAAAACGGTGCAGGAGTTTCATAGAATAGAACAAAATAAGAAGGCCAATAAAGTAAAGAAAGATATCAAATCATTTACCTCTGAACGGGCATACCCCTACCTTCAGAAGGATTTTTACACCAATCGTAATTTTAATCAAAACCAATTCCCACCTAGGCCTTGGGGCCGCTATAATAGAAGGAACACGGTTGTTGGGTTCACTGACTCTTCAGTCGACTCCTCAGATAATTCAGACGGCGGGGAAGGCCCGAGTGGCGGACCACATAGACACCAAAACCATTTTTTAGCCAGAGGCCAGCAAGAACCCCCCAAGAGAGGCCGTGTGAAACAACCAACACGATGGCAGAACCCCCCGGGAGAACGACAGACCCGGAACAAATTCTACCAATGGTGACAGAGGCTGTTAACACAGAACCTACTATCCCTCTGTTTAATCTGTCAAGTCATATATTGTCTTCTCATGAAATCTCCATCCTTAGTAAAGGCTTATCTTCTGTCCCTACTACCTACCCAAACTTCCTCGATTTACAGTCTGAACTTATGACATTCTTTCGGAAAATTAGGCTACGTGCATTCTTTGAACTCAACCCAACTGACCCAAAACCTGTTTCTACACCTTTCAGACCACCTTCCAAATTCTCCCCCTTGGCGGGCATGATTCCCAAGGAAATCTTAACATTTGAGAAAGTGATCCTCAAAGAAACCACTGATCTGGCAAAATCACACATCTTTGTACCATACAACATCTCTGTAGATGAAAAATCTGCCATCTCAATACTTAAAAATAATTCCAGTCTAATCATCAAGCCAGCAGATAAGGGTGGAGGAATTGTATTGCAAGACATCGACAACTATAAAAATGAGTTACTCCGTCAAGTATCAAATACGGACCACTATTGTAGACTCTCCACGAACCCCACCAAGGAAATCCAAGCCTTAATCAGAGTCATCACTACTGTAAGCATGAGCGAATTTTGCGGATCTCGCGTTCGCGAATTTTGCGGATTTGCGGATTCGCAATCCGCAAAATCCGCGAATTCCCGCGAATTTGCGGATTTTTTTTTTTTGTGTTCGCCCGTGTTTCTGCCAGTTCGCGAGGGTTTTGTACACTTTCGCAAATTGCGAACTTACCTGTCGGGTCGCAAGTTTCGCGAACTCTTTGTTTCTACGTGTCCAGCCTGTTTGGGACACTCTTCTTCATCGCTGCCACTCTCTGTCACCACTGCCACTCTCTGACTACTCATGCCACCCTCTGGCCCACCCATGCCACCCTCTGTTTCATCACCACACCCTCTGGTTGTCCAGTGTACATTATTTTCGGCAAAGCAAAGCACACCTTCCCTGCCTCAAGTGACCTGAATTAATTTGGGGCTGATTCATGTGTCACAGAATATTTTTTTAGCTGGCACCTGCTTCCTTAGTGCGCCCTGATTAGTGATCTTTTGCACTTGCTAAGTGCTTTCATTGTTGCAAAATTAGTTACAACACCTGCCCTGCCCCAACTGACAATAATGAATTAGGGGCTGATTAATGGATTTTAACTTCCAGCCTGGCTCCTGCTTGTCTCCCTTAGCTGTAATTCAGGACCTTTGTGGCATATGTGTAACTATTCTGAGGTTCAGAGCAGGGTCACATACTAGTTTCAACTGGCAACTGAACTCTGGAGGGGCCCCTCAGGAAGCACTCCAGGAAATGGCTACTAATGATGAGCCTGAACTTTTGAACCTGGTAAGTAGTTACTTTCAGTTTTGCTAAGATCGTATTTCTGCAATTTTGCACTTATTCGCGGGGCGCGAACTCACGCGAACAGTGCGAGCAGTGCGAGCAAAATCCGCTGCTCGCGGATTTGCGGATTTTGCGGGAAATTCGCAAATCTCGCGGATTGCGGATTTCCCGAAAATCCGCAAAATCCGCGAGCGGAACGGATTTTCCGCCCACGCCTACACTACTGAGGCTTTGGATAATGGATATTTAAGTAAACACGAGTTTGATTTTCTTAACACTCCCAATCCTAGAACACCCGTGATTTACACTTTACCCAAAGTGCACAAGAACCCTGACCAACCCCCAGGCCGCCCGATTGTATCGGGCTGTGGTTCGGTTTTGGAACCCTTGGGCCACTTTGTTAACTTCTTTTTAAAGGACTTTGTCCCAACGACCAGATGCTATATAAAAGACAGCACCCACATGATTAACCTTGTTGAGAACTATCCATTTAACCATAATACTGAGACCCTTTGCACCCTTGATACATGACTCATTTTGCAGAAATTGGAGGCAATTTTTGAAAAACATGTATTTAATCAATGAACAATTCTCACCACTTCTAAGCATGGCACAGACATGAAATTGACAACAAGGCAGTGGCATGATGTTAGCTGTATGCTGAACGTGGAAATATGGATCTAGATTGTATGGTTTTAGAATAATGGGCCAAAACGTAAGGCATACTTTTTCAAACATGTGACGTAATTGAAAAACATCATACATTCAACTTCAAATTTGGACTAGTTCCAAATATGCCACATACATGATACTTCACATGGCTATGTAGAACAGGACTAGAAACAATTTGCGTTTTCAATTATGTCTCTATGATATATAGATTGTGAATTATAGCAGAAAGCATAAAGTGTCCTTACAACATAATTGAAAGTGAAAAAGAAAAACCTACCTGAAGGTTACGCTTGATTTGTACCGTGTCCCTATAAGCCACAAACTTCAGAGTTCACAATATATAGTGTACATGTCATAGCTACATTCTGCAATTTAAATTAAGTCAGTACCTCAAACGCTTCCAGACTTATAGTGCACAACATAGTCTGTAGTATATCCTATCCATTTCAATTGGGTGACCAGATGGCCGCAAATTGAAAATCACGTCGTATGGATTCTTATTGCGTTGTATGTACCATGTGTGTAAGCCACATGCATTTAAAATGGCACAATGTAGTAGGGTATGCTAAAGAATGTGTTGCAATTGGAAATCAAGATCTATCTAGTATGGATCATGACTGATGAAACAATATACGTGACTCATTTTGCAAAAAATGGGGGGAAATTTTAAAAAATGTGCGTTTATTCACTGAAAGATTCTCACCACTTCTGAGCATGGCAAAGGCATGGAAATGACCACATGGAGGTGGCATGATGTTAGATGTATGGTGCACTTTGAATTATGGATCCAGATTGTATGGTTTATGAATTATGGGCCAAAACGTAAGGCATACTTTTTCAAACATGTGACGTAATTGAAAAACATCATACATTCAACTTCACATTTTGACTAGTTCCCAATATGCCACATACATGATACTTCACATGGGTATGTAGAACAGGACTAGAAACAATTTGCATTTGAAAGGTTGTCTCTATCATATATAGATTGTGAATTGTAGCAGAAAGCATAAAAGTGTTCTTACAACATAATTGAAAGTGAAAAAGAAAAACCTACCTGAAGGTCACACTTGATTTGTACCTTGTCCCCATAAGCCACAAACATCAGAGTTGCCACTATATAGTGTACATATCCTAGCTACATTCTGCAATTGAAATTAAGTCAGTACCTCATACGCTTCCAGAAGTATAGTGCACAACATAGTCTATAGTATTTCCTATTCATTTCAAATGGGTGACCAGATGGCCGCAAATTGAAAATTGCATTGTATGGATTCATATTGCGTTGTATGTACCTTGTGTGTAAGCCACATGCATTTAAAATGGCACAATGTAGTAGGGTATGCTTTAGAATGTGTTGCAGTTGGAAATCAAGCTCTATCTAGTATGGATCATGACTGATGACACAAGATACGTGACTCATTTTGCAAAAACTGAAGGGAAATTTTAAAAAATGTGAGTTTAATCACTGAAAGATTCTAACCATTTCTAATCATGGCACAGGCATGGAAATGAGCACATGGAGGTGGCATGATATTAACTGTATGCTGCATTTGGAATTATGGATCCAGATTGTATGGTGTTTGAATTATGGGCCAAAACGTAAGGCATACTTTTTCAAATGTGTGACGTAATTGAAAAATATCATACATTCAACTTCACATTTTGACTAGTTCTCAATATGCCATATACATGATACTTCACATGGGTATGTATAACAGGACTAGAAACAAGTTGAATTTTAAATTATGTGTCTATGATATATAGATTGTGAATTATAGCAGAAAGCATAAAGTGTTCTTACAACATAATTGAAAGTGAAAAAGAAAAACGTACCTGAAGGTTACACTTGATTTGTACCTTGTCCCCATAAGCCACAAACGTCAGAGTTGCCACTATATAGTGTACATGTCCTAGCTACATTCTGAAATTTAAATTAAGTCAGTACCTCATACGCTTCCAGAATTATAGTGCACAACATAGTCTATAGTATTTCCTATTCATTTCAATTGGGGGACCAGATGGCCGCAAAATGAAAATTGCGTTGTATGGATTCATATTGCGTTGTATGTACCTTGTGTGTAAGCCACATGCATTTAAAATGGCACAATGTAGTAGGGTATGCTTTAGAATGTGTTGCATTTGGAAATCAAACTCTATCTAGTATGGATCATGACTGATGACACAAGATATGTGACTCATTTTGCAAAAACTGGAGGCAAATTTAAAAAAATGTGCGTTTAATCACTGTAAGATTCTAACCATTTCTAAGCATGGCACATGCATGAAAATGACCACAGAGCAGTGGCATGATGTTAACTGTATGCTGCACTTAGAAATATTGATCCAGATTGTATGGTTGTAGAATTATGGGCCAAAACGTAAGGCATACTTTTTTAAACATGTGATGTAATTGAAAAACATCATACATTCAACTTCACATTTTGACTAGTTCCCAATATGCCACATACATGATACTTCACATGGGTATGTAGAACAAGACTAGGAACAATGTCCTTTTTAAATTATGTCTCTATCATATATAGATTGTGAATTATAGCAGAAAGCATAAAGTGTTCTTACAACATAATTGAAAGTGAAAAAGAAAAACCTACCTGAAGGTTACACTTGATTTATACCTTGTCCCCATAAGCCACAGACATCAGAGTTGCCACTATTTAGTGTACATGTCCTAGCTACATTCTGCAATTTAAATTAAGTCAGTACCTCATACACTTCCAGAATTATAGTGCACAACATAGTCTATAGTATTTCCTATTCATTTCAATTGGGTGACCAGATGGCCGCAAATTGAAAATTGCGTTGTATGGATTCATATTGCGTTGTATGTACCTTGTGTGTAAGCCACATGCATTTAAAATGGCACAAT
Source organism: Lissotriton vulgaris (assembly GCF_964263255.1). Taxonomy (NCBI): domain Eukaryota; kingdom Metazoa; phylum Chordata; class Amphibia; order Caudata; family Salamandridae; genus Lissotriton; species Lissotriton vulgaris. The sequence goes on from NC_141691.1 coordinate 712,564,584, forward strand.
GTAGTAGGGTATGCTTTAGAATGTGTTGCAGTTGGAAAGCAAGCTCTATCTAGTATGGATCATGACTGATGACACAAGATACGTGACTCATTTTGCAAAAAGTGGAGGCAAATTTTAAAAAATGTGTGTTTAATCACTGAAAGATTCTAACCATTTCTAAGCATGGCACAGGCATGACAATGAGCACATAGAAGTGGCATGATGTTAACTGTATGCTGCATTTGGAATTCTGGATACAGATTGTATGGTGTTTGAATTATGGGCCAGAACATAAGGCATACTTTTTCAAACGTGTGAAGTAATTGAAAAACATCATACATTCAACTTCACATTTTGACTAGTTCCCAATATGCCATATACATGATACTTCGCATGGGTATATATAACAGGACTAGAAACAATTTGCATTTTAAATTATGTCTCTATGATATATAGATTGTGAATTATAGCAGAAAGCATAAAGTGTTCTTACAACATAATTGAAAGTGAAAAAGAAAAACCTACCTGAAGGTTACACTTGATTTATACCTTGTCCCCATAAGCCACAGACATCAGAGTTGCCACTATATAGTGTACATGTCCTAGCTACATTCTGCAATTTAAATTAAGTCAGTACCTCATACACTTCCAGAATTATAGTGCACAACATAGTCTATAGTATTTCCTATTCATTTCAATTGGGTGACCAGATGGCCGCAAATTGAAAATTGCGTTGTATGGATTCATATTGCGTTGTATGTACCTTGTGTGTAAGCCACATGCATTTAAAATGGCACAATGTAGTAGGGTATGCTTTAGAATGTGTTGCAGTCGGAAATCAAGCTCTATCTAGTATGGATCATGACTGATGACACAAGATACGTGACTCATTTTGCAAAAAGTGGAGGCAAATTTTGAAAAATGTGTGTTTAATTACTGAAAGATTCTAACCATTTCTAAGCATGGCACAGGCATGAAAATGAGCACATGGAGGTGGCATGATGTTAACTGTATGCTGCATTTGGAATTATGGATACAGATTGTATGGTGTTTGAATTATGGGCCAAAACGTAAGGCATACTTTTTCAAACGTGTGACGTAATTGAAAAACATCATACATTCAACTTCACATTTTGACTAGTTCCCAATATGCCATATACATGATACTTCGCATGGGTATGTATAACAGGACTAGAAACAATTTGCATTTTAAATTATGTCTCTATGATATATAGATTGTGAATTATAGCAGAAAGCATAAAGTGTTCTTACAACATAATTGAAAGTGAAAAAGAAAAACGTACCTGAAGGTTACACTTGATTTGTACCTTGTCCCCATAAGCCACAAACGTCAGAGTTGCCACTATATAGTGTACATGTCCTAGCTACATTCTGCAATTTAAATTAAGTCAGTACCTCATACGCTTCCAGAATTATAGTGCTCAACATAGTCTGTAGTATTTCTTATTCATTTCAATCGGTGACCAGATGGCCGCAAATTGAAAATTGCGTCGTATGGATTCATATTGCGTTGTATGTACCTCGTGTGTATGCCACATGCATTTAAAATGGCACAATGTAGTAGGGTATGCTATAGAATGTGTTCCAGTTGGAAATCAAGCTCTATCTAGTATGGATCATGACTGATGACACAAGATACGTGACTCATTTTGCAAAAACTGGAGGCAAATTTTAAAAAATGTGTGTTTATTCACTAAAATATTCTCACCACTTCTAAGCTTGGCACAGGCATGAAATTGACCACAAGGCAGTTGCATGATGTTAGCTGTATGCTGAACTTGGAAGTATGGATCTGGATTGTATGGTTTTAGAATTATGGGCCAAACCGTAAGGCATATTTTTTCAAACATGTGACGTAATTGAAAAACATCATACATTCAACTTCACATTTTGACTAGTTCCCAGTATGCCACATACATGATACTTCGCATGGGTATGTAGAACAGGACTAGAAACAATTTGCATTTTAAAATATGTCTCTATCATATATAGATTGTGAATTGTAGCAGAAAGCAGGAAGTGTTCTTACAACATAATTGAAATTGAAAAAGAAAAACCTACCTGAAGGTTACACTTGATTTGTACCTTGTCCCCATAAGCCACAAACATCAGAGTTGCCACTATATAGTGTACATGTCCTAGCTACATTCTGCAATTTAAATTAAGTCAGTACCTCATACGCTTCCAGAATTATAGTGCACAACATAGTCTATAGTATTTCCTATTCATTTCAATTGGGTGACCAGATGGCCGCAAATTGACAATTGCGTTGTATGGATTCATATTGCGTTGTATGTACCTTGTGTGTAAGCCACATGCATTTAAAATGGCACAATGTAGTAGGGTATGCTTTAGAATGTGTTGCAGTTGGAAATCAAGCTCTATCTAGTATGGATCATGACTGATGACATAAGATACGTGACTCATTTTGCAAAAACTGGAGGCAAATTTTAAAAAATGTGTATTTAATCACTGAAAGATTCTAACCATTTCTAAGAATGGCACAGGCATGAAAATGAGCACATGGAGGTGGCATGATGTTAACTGTATGCTGCATTTGGAATTATGGATCCAGATTTATGGTGTTTGAATTATGGGCCAAAACGTAAGGCATACTTTTTCAAACGTGTGACGTAATGTAAAAACATCATACATTCAACTTCACATTTTGACTAGTTCCCAATATGCCATATACATGATACTTCACATGGGTATGTATAACAGGACTAGAAACAATTTTCATTTTAAATTATGTCTCTATGATATATAGATTGTGAATTATAGCAGAAAGCATAAAGTGTTCTTACAACATAATTGAAAGTGAAAAAGAAAAACGTACCTGAAGGTTACACTTGATTTGTACCTTGTCCCCATAAGCCACAAACGTCAGAGTTGCCACTATATAGTGTACATGTCCTAGCTACATTCTGCAATTTAAATTAAGTCAGTACCTCATACGCTTCCAGAATTATAGTGCTCAACATAGTCTGTAGTATTTCTTATTCATTTCAATTGGGTGACCAGATGGCCGCAAATTGAAAATTGCGTCGTATGGATTCATATTGTGTTGTATGTACCTCGTGTGTATGCCACATGCATTTAAAATGGCACAATGTAGTAGGGTATGCTATAGAATGTGTTGCAGTTGGAAATCAAGCTCTATCTAGTATGGATCATGACTGATGACACAAGATACGTGACTTATTTTGCAAAAACTGGAGGCAAATTTTAAAAAATGTGCTTTTATTCACTGAAAGATTCTCACCACTTCTAAGCATGGCACATGCATGAAAATGACCACAGAGCAGTGTCATTATGATAACTGTATGCTGCACTTAGAATTATTGATCCAGATTGTATGGTTGTAGAAATATGGGCCAAAACGTAAGGCATACTTTTTCAAACATGTGACGTAATTGAAAAACATCATACATTCAACTACACATTTTGACTAGTTCCCAATATGCCGCATACATGATAATTCACATGGGTATGTAGAACAGGACTAGAAACAATTTGCATTTGAAAGTTTGTCTCTATCATATATAGATTGTGAATTGTAGCAGAAAGCATAACGTACCTGAAGGTTACACTTGATTTGTACCTTGTCCCCATAAGCCACAAACATCAGAGTTGGCACTATATAGTTTATATGTCCTAGTTACATTCTGCAATTTAAATTAAGTCAGTACCTCATACCCTTCAAGAATTATAGTGCACAACATATTCTGTAGTATATCCTATTCATTTCAAATGGGTGACCAGATGGCCGCAAATTGAAAATTGCGTCGTATGGATTCATATTGCGTTGTATGTGCCTTGTGTGTAAGCCACATGCATTTAAAATGGCACAATGTAGTAGGGTATGCTTTAGAATGTGTTGCAGTTGGAAATCAAGCTCTATCTAGTATGGATCATGACTGATGACACAAGATACGTGACTCATTTTGCAAAAACTGGAGGCAAATTTTAAAAAATGTGCGTTTAATCACTGAAAGATTCTAACCATTTCTAAGCATGGCACATGCATGAAAATGACCACAGAGCAGTGGCATGATGTTAACTGTATTCTGCACTTAGAAATATTGATCCAGATTGTATGGTTGTACAATTATGGGCCAAAACGAAAGGCATACTTTTTTAAACATGTGATGTAATTGAAAAACATCATACATTCAACTTCACATTTTGACTAGTTCCCAATATGCCACATACATGATACTTCACATGGGTATGTAGAATATGAATAGGAACAATGTCCTTCTTAAATTATGTCTCTATCATATATAGATTGTGAATTATAGCAGAAAGCATAAAGTTTTCTTATAACATAATTGAAAGTGAAAAAGAAAAACCTACCTGAAGGTCACACTTGATTTGTACCTTGTCCCCATAAGCCACAAAAATCAGAGTTGCCACTATATAGTGTACATGTCCTAGCTACATTCTGCAATTGAAATTAAGTCAGTGCCTCATACGCTTCCAGAAGTATAGTGCACAACATAGTCTATAGTATTTCCTATTAATTTCAAATGGGTGACCAGATGGCCACAAATTGAAAATTGCGTTGTATGGATTCATATTGCGTTGTATGTACCTTGTGTGTAAGCCACATGCATTTAAAATGTTACAATGTAGTAGGGTATGCTTTAGAATGTGTTGCAGTTGGAAATCAAGCTCTATCTAGTATGGATCATGACTGATGACACAAGATACGTGACTCATTTTGCAAAAACTGAAGGCAAATTTAAAAAAATGTGAGTTTATTCACTGAAAGTTTCTAACCATTTCTAATCATGGCACAGGCATGACAATGAGCACATGGAGGTGGCATGATATTAACTGTATGCTGCATTTGGAATTATGGATCCAGATTGTATGATGTTTGAATTATGGGCCAAAACGTAAGGCATACTTTTTCAAACGTGTGACGTAATTGAAAAACATCATACATTCAACTTCACATTTTGACTAGTTCCCAATATGCCATATACATGATACTTCACATGGGTATGTATAACAGGTCTAGAAACAAGTTGCATTTTAAATTATGTCTCTATGATATATAGATTGTGAATTATAGCAGAAAGCATAAATTGTTCTTACAACATAATTGAAAGTGAAAAAGAAAAACATACCTGAAGGTTACACTTGATTTGTACCTTGTCCCCATAAGCCACAAACGTCAGAGTTGCCACTATATAGTGTACATGTCCTAGCTACATTCTGCAATTTAAATTAAGTCAGTACCTCAAACGCTTCCAGACTTATAGTGCACAACATAGTCTGTAGTATATCCTATCCATTTCAATTGGGTGACCAGATGGCCGCAAATTGAAAATCACGTCGTATGGATTCTTATTGCGTTGTATGTACCTTGTGTGTAAGCCACATGCATTTAAAATGGCACAATGTAGTAAGGTATGCTATAGAATGTGTTGCAGTTGGAAACCAAGGTCTATCTAGTATGGATCATGACTGATGACACAATATACGTGACTCATTTTGCAAAAAATGGAGGGAAATTTTAAAAAACATGTGTTTTATTACTGAAAGATTCTCACCACTTCTGAGCATGGCAAAGGCATGGAAATGACCACATAGAGGTGGCATGATGTTAGATGTATGGTGCACTTTGAATTATGGATCCAGATTGTATGGTTTATGAATTATGGGCCAAAACGTAAGGCATACTTTTTCAAACATGTGACGTAATTGAAAAACATCATACATTCAACTTCACATTTTGACTAGTTCCCAATAAGCCACATACATGATAATTCACATGGGTATGTAGAACGAGACTAGGAACAATTTCCTTTTTAAATGATGTCTTTATCATATATAGATTGTGAATTATAGCAGAAAGCATAAAGTGTTCTTAAAACATAATTGAAAGTGAAAAAGAAAAACCTACCTGAAGGTCACACTTGATTTGTACCTTGTCCCCATAAGCCACACACATCAGAGTTGCCACTATATAGTGTACATGTCCTAGCTACATTCTGAAATTTAAATTAAGTCAGTACCTCATACGCTTCCAGAATTATAGTGCACAACATAGTCTATAGTATTTCCTATTCATTTCAATTGGGGGACTAGATGGCCGCAAAATGAAAATTGCGTTGTATGGATTCATATTGCGTTGTATGTACCTTGTGTGTAAGCCACATGCATTTAAAATGGCACAATGTAGTAGGGTATGCTTTAGAATGTGTTGCAGTTGGAAATCAAGCTCTATCTAGTATGGATCATGACTGATGACACAAGATACGTGACTCATTTTGCAAAAACTGGAGGCAAATTTAAAAAAATGTGCGTTTAATCACTGTAAGATTCTAACCATTTCTAGGCATGGCACATGCATGAAAATGACCACGGAGCAGTGGCATGATGGTAACTGTATGCTGCATTTGGAATTATGGATCCAGATTGTATGGTGTTTGAATTATGGGCCAAAACGTAAAGCATACTTTTTCAAACGTGTGACATAATTGAAAAACATCATACATTCAACTTCACATTATGACTAGTTCCCAATATGCCCTATACATGATACTTCACATGGGTATGTATCACAGGACTAGAAACAATTTGCATTTCAAATTATGTCTCTATGATATATAGATTGTGAATTATAGCATAAACCATAAAGTGTTCTTACAACATAATTGAAAGTGAAAAAGAAAAACGTACCTGAAGGTTACACTTGATTTGTACCTTGTCCCCATAAGCCACAGACATCAGAGTTGCCACTATATAGTGTACATGTCCTAGCTACATTCTGCAATTGAAATTAAGTCAGTGCCTCATACGCTTCCAGAAGTATAGTGCACAACATAGTCTATAGTATTTCCTATTAATTTCAAATGGGTGACCAGATGGCCGCAAATTGAAAATTGTGTTGTATGGATTCATATTGCGTTGTATGTACCTTGTGTGTAAGCCACATGCATTTAAAATGGCACAATGTAGTAGGGTATGCTTTAGAATGTGTTGCAGTTGGAAATCAAGCTCTATCTAGTATGGATCATGACTGATGACACAAGATACGTGACTCATTTTGCAAAAACTGAAGGCAAATTTAAAAAAATGTGAGTTTAATCACTGAAAGTTTCTAACCATTTCTAATCATGGCACCGGCATGACAATGAGCACATGGAGGTGGCATGATATTAACTGTATGCTGCATTTGGAATTATGGATCCAGATTGTATGGTGTTTGAATTATGGGCCAAAACGTAAGGCATACTTTTTCAAACGTGTGACGTAATTGAAAAACATCATACATTCAACTTCACATTTTGACTAGTTCCCAATATGCCATATACATGATACTTCACATGGGTATGTATAACAGGCCTAGAAATAAGTTGCAGTTTAAATTATGTCTCTATGATATATAGATTGTGAATTATAGCAGAAAGCATAAATTGTTCTTACAACATAATTGAAAGTGAAAAAGAAAAACATACCTGTAGGTTACACTTGATTTGTACCTTGTCCCCATAAGCCACAAACGTCAGAGTTGCCACTATATAGTGTACATGTCCTAGCTACATTCTGCAATTTAAATTAAGTCAGTACCTCAAACGCTTCCAGACTTATAGTGCACAACATAGTCTGTAGTATATCCTATCCATTTCAATTGGGTGACCAGATGGCCGCAAATTGAAAATCACGTCGTATGGATTCTTATTGCGTTGTATGTACCTTGTGTGTAAGCCACATGCATTTAAAATGGCACAATGTAGTAAGGTATGCTATAGAATGTGTTGCAGTTGGAAATCAAGCTCTATCTAGTATGGATCATGACTGATGACACAATATACGTGACTCATTTTGCAAAAAATGGAGGGAAATTTTAAAAAACATGTGTTTTATCACTGAAAGATTCTAACCATTTCTAAGCATGGCACATGCATGAAAATGACCACAGAGCAGTGGCATGATGTTAACTGTATGCTGCACTTAGAAGTATTGATCCAGATTGTATGGTTGTAGAAATATGGGCCAAAACGTAAGGCATACTTTTTCAAACATGTGACGTAATTGAAAAACATCATACATTCAACTTCAAATTTGGACTAGTTCCAAATATGCCACATACATGATACTTCACATGGGTATGTAGAACAGGAATAGAAACAATTTGCGTTTTACATTATGTCTCTATGATATATAGATTGTGAATTATAGCAGAAAGCATAAAGTGTTCTTACAACATAATTGAAAGTGAAAAAGAAAAACCTACCTGAAGGTTACGCTTGATTTGTACCGCGTCCCTATAGGCCACAAACTTCAGAGTTCACACTATATAGTGTACATGTCCTAGCTACATTCTGCAATTTAAATTAAGTCAGTACCTCAAACGCTTCCAGACTTATAGTGCACAACATAGTCTGTAGTATATCCTATCCATTTCAATTGGATGACCAGATGGCCGCAAATTGAAAATCACATCGTATGGATTCTTATTGCGTTGTATGTACCTTGTGTGTAAGCCACATGCATTTAAAATGGCACAATGTAGTAGGGTATGCTATAGAATGTGTTGCAGTTGGAAATCAAGCTCTATCTAGTATGGATCATGACTGATGATACAATATACGTGACTCATTTTGCAAAAAATGGAGGGACATTTTAAAAAACATGTATTTTATCACTGAAAGATTCTCACCACTTCTGAGCATGGCAAAGGCATGGAAATGACCACATGGAGGTGGCATGATGTTAGGTGTATGGTGCTCTTTGAATTATGGATCCAGATATAATGGTTTATGAATTATGGGCCAAAGCGTAAGGCATACTTTTTCAAACATGTGACGTAATTGAAAAACATCATACATTCAACTTCACATTTTGACTAGTTCCCAATAAGCCACATACATGATACCTCACATGGGTATGTATAACAAGACTAGGAACAGTTTCCTTTTTAAATTATGTCTCTATCATATATAGATTGTGAATTATAGCAGAAAGCATAAAGTGGTCTTACAACATAATTGAAAGTGAAAAAGAAAAACCTACCTGAAGGTTACACTTGATTTGTACCTTGTCCCCATAAGCCACAAACATCAGAGTTGCCACTATATAGTGTACATGTCCTAGCTACATTCTGCAATTTAAATTAAGTCAGTACCTCATACGCTTCCAGAATTATAGTGCACAACATAGTCTATAGTATTTCCTATTCATTTCAATTGGGTGACCAGATGGTCGCAAATTGAAAATTGCGTTGTATGGATTCATATTGCGTTGTATGTACCTTGTGTGTATGCCACATGCATTTAAAATGGCACAATGTAGTAGGGTATGCAATAGAATGTGTTGCAGCTGGAAATCAAGCTCTATCTAGTATGGATCATGACTGATGACACAAGATACGTGACTCATTTTGCAAAAACTGGAGGCAAATTTTAAAAAATGTGCGTTTATTCACTGAAAGATTCTCACCACTTCTAAGCATGGCACATGCATGACAATGACCACAGAGCAGTGGCATGATGTTAACTGTATGCTGCACGTAGAAGTATTGATCCAGATTGTATGGTTGTAGAAATATGGGCCAAAACGTAAGGCATACTTTTTCAAACATGTGACGTAATTGAAAAACATAATACATTCAACTTCAAATTTGGACTAGTTCCAAATATGCCACATACATGATACTTCACATGGGTATGTAGAACAGGACTTGAAACAATTTGCGTTTTACATTATGTCTCTATGATATATAGATTGTGAATTATAGCAGAAAGCATAAAGTGTTCTTACAACATAATTGAAAGTGAAAAAGAAAAACCTACCTGAAGGTTACGCTTGATTTGTACCGTGTCCCTATAAGCCACAAACTTCAGAGTTCACACTATATAGTGTACATGTCCTAGCTACATTCTGCAATTTAAATTAAGTCAGTACCTCAAACGCTTCCAGACTTATAGTGCACAACATAGTCTGTAGTATATCCTATCCATTTCAATTGGGTGACCAGATGGCCGCAAATTGAAAATCACGTCGTATGGATTCTTATTGCGTTGTATGTACCTTGTGTGTAAGCCACATGCATTTAAAATGGCACAATGTAGTAGGGTATGCTATAGAATGTGTTGCAGTTGGAAATCAAGCTCTATCTAGTATGGATCATGACTGATGACACAATATACGTGACTCATTTTGCAAAAAATGGAGGGACATTTTAAAAAACATGTGTTTTATCACTGAAAGATTCTCACCACTTCTGAGCATGGCAAAGGCATGGAAATGGCCACATGGAGGTGGCATGATGTTAGGTGTATGGTGCACTTTGAATTATGGATCCAGATATTATGGTTTATGAATTATGGGCCAAAGCATAAGGCATACTTTTTCAAACATGTGACGTAATTGAAAAACATCATACATTCAACTTCACATTTTGACTAGTTCCCAATAAGCCACATACATGATACTTCACATGGGTATGTATAACAAGACTGGGAACAGTTTCCTTTTTAAATTATGTCTCTATCATATATAGATTGTGAATTATAGCAGAAAGCATAAAGTGGTCTTACAACATAATTGAAAGTGAAAAAGAAAAACCTACCTGAAGGTTACACTTGATTTGTACCTTGTCCCCATAAGCCACAAACATCAGAGTTGCCACTATATAGTGTACATGTCCTAGCTACATTCTGCAATTTAAATTAAGTCAGTACCTCATACGCTTCCAGAATTATAGTGCACAACATAGTCTATAGTATTTCCTATTCATTTCAATTGGGTGACCAGATGGTCGCAAATTGAAAATTGCGTTGTATGGATTCATATTGAGTTGTATGTACCTTGTGTGTATGCCACATGCATTTAAAATGGCACAATGTAGTAGGGTATGCTATAGAATGTGTTGCAGTTGGAAATCAAGCTCTATCTAGTATGGATCATGACTGATGACACAAGATACGTGACTCATTTTGCAAAAACTGGAGGCAAATTTTAAAAAATGTGCGTTTATTCACTGAAAGATTCTCACCACTTCTAAGCATGGCACATGCATGAAAATGACCACAGAGCAGTGGCATGATGTTAACTGTATGCTGCACTTAGAATTATTGATCCAGATTGTATGGTTGTAGAAATATGGGCCAAATTGTAAGGCATACTTTTTCAAACATGTGACGTAATTGAAAAACATCATACATTCAACTTCAAATTTGGACTAGTTCCAAATATGCCACATACATGGTACTTCACATGGGTATGTAGAACAGGAATAGAAACAATTTGCGTTTTACATTATGTCTCTATGATATATAGATTGTGAATTATAGCATAAAGCATAAAGTGTTCTTACAACATAATTGAAAGTGAAAAAGAAAAACCTACCTGAAGGTTACGCTTGATTTGTACCGCGTCCCTATAAGCCACAAACTTCAGAGTTCACACTATATAGTGTACATGTCCTAGCTACATTCTGCAATTTCAAATTAAGTCAGTACCTCAAACGCTTCCAGACTTATAGTGCACAACATAGTCTGTAGTATATCCTATCCATTTCAATTGGATGACCAGATGGCCGCAAATTGAAAATCACGTCATATGGATTCCTATTGCGTTGTATGTACCTTGTGTGTAAGCCACATGCATTTAAAATGGCACAATGTAGTAGGGTATGCTATAGAATGTGTTGCAGTTGGAAATCAAGCTCTATCTAGTATGGATCATGACTGATGATACAATATACGTGACTCATTTTGCAAAAAATGGAGGGACATTTTAAAAAACATGTGTTTTATCACTGAAAGATTCTCACCACTTCTGAGCATGGCAAAGGCATGGAAATGACCACATGGAGGTGGCATGATGTTAGGTGTATGGTGCACTTTGAATTATGGATCCAGATATTATGGTTTATGAATTATGGGCCAAAGCGTAAGGCATACTTTTTCAAACATGTGACGTAATTGAAAAACATCATACATTCAACTTCACATTTTGACTAGTTCCCAATAAGCCACATACATGATACCTCACATGGGTATGTATAACAAGACTAGGAACAGTTTCCTTTTTAAATTATGCCTCTATCATATATAGATTGTGAATTATAGCAGAAAGCATAAAGTGGTCTTACAACATAATTGAAAGTGAAAAAGAAAAACCTACCTGAAGGTTACACTTGATTTGTACCTTGTCCCCATAAGCCACAAACATCAGAGTTGCCACTATATAGTGTACATGTCCTAGCTACATTCTGCAATTTAAATTAAGTCAGTACCTCATACGCTTCCAGAATTATAGTGCACAACATAGTCTATAGTATTTCCTATTCATTTCAATTGGGTGACCAGATGGTCGCAAATTGAAAATTGCGTCGTATGGATTCATATTGCTTTCTTTGTACCTTGTGTGTATGCCACATGCATTTAAAATGGCACAATGTAGTAGGGTATGCTATAGAATGTGTTGCAGTTGGAAATCAAGCTCTATCTAGTATGGATCATGACTGATGACACAAGATACGTGACTCATTTTGCAAAAACTGGAGGCAAATTTTAAAAAATGTGCGTTTATTCACTGAAAGATTCTCACCACTTCTAAGCATGGCACATGCATGAAAATGACCACAGAGCAGTGGCATTATATTAACTGTATGCTGCACTTAGAAGTATTGATCCAGATTGTATGGTTGGAGAAATATGGGCCAAAACGTAAGGCATACTTTTTCAAACATGTGACGTAATTGAAAAACATAATACATTCAACTTCAAATTTGGACTAGTTCCAAATATGCCACATACATGATACTTCACATGGGTATGTAGAACAGGACTAGAAACAATTTGCGTTTTACATTATGTCTCTATGATATATAGATTGTGAATTATAGCAGAAAGCATAAAGTGTTCTTACAACATAATTGAAAGTGAAAAAGAAAAACCTACCTGAAGGTTACGCTTGATTTGTACCGTGTCCCTATAAGCCACAAACTTCAGAGTTCACACTATATAGTGTACATGTCCTAGCTACATTCTGCAATTTAAATTAAGTCAGTACCTCAAACGCTTCCAGACTTATAGTGCACAACATAGTCTGTAGTATATCCTATCCATTTCAATTGGGTGACCAGATGGCCGCAAATTGAAAATCACGTCGTATGGATTCTTATTGCGTTGTATGTACCTTGTGTGTAAGCCACATGCATTTAAAATGGCACAATGTAGTAGGGTATGCTATAGAATGTGTTGCAGTTGGAAATCAAGCTCTATCTAGTATGGATCATGACTGATGACACAATATACGTGACTCATTTTGCAAAAAATGGAGGGACATTTTAAAAAACATGTGTTTTATCACTGAAAGATTCTCACCACTTCTGAGCATGGCAAAGGCATGGAAATGGCCACATGGAGGTGGCATGATGTTAGGTGTATGGTGCACTTTGAATTATGGATCCAGATATTATGGTTTATGAATTATGGGCCAAAGCATAAGGCATACTTTTTCAAACATGTGACGTAATTGAAAAACATCATACATTCAACTTCACATTTTGACTAGTTCCCAATAAGCCACATACATGATACTTTACATGGGTATGTATAACAAGACTGGGAACAGTTTCCTTTTTAAATTATGTCTCTATCATATATAGATTGTGAATTATAGCAGAAAGCATAAAGTGGTCTTACAACATAATTGAAAGTGAAAAAGAAAAACCTACCTGAAGGTTACACTTGATTTGTACCTTGTCCCCATAAGCCACAAACATCAGAGTTGCCACTATATAGTGTACATGTCCTAGCTACATTCTGCAATTTAAATTAAGTCAGTACCTCATACGCTTCCAGAATTATAGTGCACAACATAGTCTATAGTATTTCCTATTCATTTCAATTGGGTGACCAGATGGTCGCAAATTGAAAATTGCGTTGTATGGATTCATATTGAGTTGTATGTACCTTGTGTGTATGCCACATGCATTTAAAATGGCACAATGTAGTAGGGTATGCTATAGAATGTGTTGCAGTTGGAAATCAAGCTCTATCTAGTATGGATCATGACTGATGACACAAGATACGTGACTCATTTTGCAAAAACTGGAGGCAAATTTAAAAAAATGTGCGTTTATTCACTGAAAGATTCTCACCACTTCTAAGCATGGCACATGCATGAAAATGACCACAGAGCAGTGGCATGATGTTAACTGTATGCTGCACTTAGAATTATTGATCCAGATTGTATGGTTGTAGAAATATGGGCCAAATTGTAAGGCATACTTTTTCAAACATGTGACGTAATTGAAAAACATCATACATTCAACTTCAAATTTGGACTAGTTCCAAATATGCCACATACATGGTACTTCACATGGGTATGTAGAACAGGAATAGAAACAATTTGCGTTTTACATTATGTCTCTATGATATATAGATTGTGAATTATAGCAGAAAGCATAAAGTGTTCTTACAACATAATTGAAAGTGAAAAAGAAAAACCTACCTGAAGGTTACGCTTGATTTGTACCGCGTCCCTATAAGCCACAAACTTCAGAGTTCACACTATATAGTGTACATGTCCTAGCTACATTCTGCAATTTCAAATTAAGTCAGTACCTCAAACGCTTCCAGACTTATAGTGCACAACATAGTCTGTAGTATATCCTATCCATTTCAATTGGATGACCAGATGGCCGCAAATTGAAAATCACGTCGTATGGATTCTTATTGCGTTGTATGTACCTTGTGTGTAAGCCACATGCATTTAAAATGGCACAATGTAGTAGGGTATGCTATAGAATGTGTGGCAGTTGGAAATCAAGCTCTATCTAGTATGGATCATGACTGATGATACAATATACGTGACTCATTTTGCAAAAAATGGGGGGACATTTTAAAAAACATGTGTTTTATCACTGAAAGATTCTCACCACTTCTGAGCATGGCAAAGGCATGGAAATGTCCACATGGAGGTGGCATGATGTTAGGTGTATGGTGCACTTTGAATTATGGATCCAGATATTATGGTTTATGAATTATGGGCCAAAGCGTAAGGCATACTTTTCAAACATGTGACGTAATTGAAAAACATCATACATTCAACTTCACATTTTGACTAGTTCCCAATAAGCCACATACATGATACCTCACATGGGTATGTATAACAAGACTAGGAACAGTTTCCTTTTTAAATTATGCCTCTATCATATATAGATTGTGAATTATAGCAGAAAGCATAAAGTGGTCTTACAACATAATTGAAAGTGAAAAAGAAAAACCTACCTGAAGGTTACACTTGATTTGTACCTTGTCCCCATAAGCCACAAACATCAGAGTTGCCACTATATAGTGTACATGTCCTAGCTACATTCTGCAATTTAAATTAAGTCAGTACCTCATACGCTTCCAGAATTATAGTGCACAACATAGTCTATAGTATTTCCTATTCATTTCAATTGGGTGACCAGATGGTCGCAAATTGAAAATTGCGTCGTATGGATTCATATTGCTTTCTTTGTACCTTGTGTGTATGCCACATGCATTTAAAATGGCACAATGTAGTAGGGTATGCTATAGAATGTGTTGCAGTTGGAAATCAAGCTCTATCTAGTATGGATCATGACTGATGACACAAGATACGTGACTCATTTTGCAAAAACTGGAGGCAAATTTTAAAAAATGTGCGTTTATTCACTGAAAGATTCTCACCACTTCTAAGCATGGCACATGCATGAAAATGACCACAGAGCAGTGGCATTATATTAACTGTATGCTGCACTTAGAAGTATTGATCCAGATTGTATGGTTGGAGAAATATGGGCCAAAACGTAAGGCATACTTTTTCAAACATGTGACGTAATTGAAAAACATAATACATTCAACTTCAAATTTGGACTAGTTCCAAATATGCCACATACATGATACTTCACATGGGTATGTAGAACAGGACTAGAAACAATTTGCGTTTTACATTATGTCTCTATGATATATAGATTGTGAATTATAGCAGAAAGCATAAAGTGTTCTTACAACATAATTGAAAGTGAAAATGAAAAACCTACCTGAAGGTTACGCTTGATTTGTACCGTGTCCCTATAAGCCACAAACTTCAGAGTTCACACTATATAGTGTACATGTCCTAGCTACATTCTGCAATTTAAATTAAGTCAGTACCTCAAACGCTTCCAGACTTATAGTGCACAACATAGTCTGTAGTATATCCTATCCATTTCAATTGGGTGACCAGATGGCCGCAAATTGAAAATCACGTCGTATGGATTCTTATTGCGTTGTATGTACCTTGTGTGTAAGCCACATGCATTTAAAATGGCACAATGTAGTAGGGTATGCTATAGAATGTGTTGCAGTTGGAAATCAAGCTCTATCTAGTATGGATCATGACTGATGACACAAGATACGTTACTCATTTTGCAAAAACTGGAGGCAAATTTTAAAAAACATGTGTTTTATCACTGAAAGATTCTCACCACTTCTGAGCATGGCAAAGGCATGGAAATGACCACATGGAGGTGGCATGATGTTAGGTGTATGGTGCACTTTGAATTATGGATCCAGATATTATGGTTTATGAATTATGGGCCGAAACGTAAGGCATACTTTTTCAAACATGTGACGTAATTGAAAAACATCATACATTCAACTTCACATTTTGACTAGTTCCCAATATGCCACATACATGGTACTTCACATGGGTATGTATAACAAGACCAGGAACAATTTCCTTTTTAAATTATGTCTCTATCATATATAGATTGTGAATTATAGCAGAAAGCACAAAGTTGTCTTACAACATAATTGAAAGTGAAAAAGAAAAACCTACCTGAAGGTTACACTTGATTTGTACCTTGTCCCCATAAGCCACAAACATCAGAGTTGCCACTATATAGTGTACATGTCCTGTCCTAGCTACATTCTGCAATTTAAATTAAGTCAGTACCTCATACGCTTCCAGAATTATAGTGCACAACATAGTCTATAGTATTTCCTATTCATTTCAATTGGGTGACCAGATGGTCGCAAATTGAACATTGCGTTGTATGGATTCATATTGCGTTGTATGTACCTTGTGTGTATGCCACATGCATTTAAAATGGCACAATGTAGTAGGGTATGCTATAGAATGTGTTGCAGTTGGAAATCAAGCTCTATCTAGTATGGATCATGACTGATGACACAAGATACGTTACTCATTTTGCAAAAACTGGAGGCAAATTTTAAAAAATGTGCGTTTATTCACTGAAAGATTCTCACCATTTCTAAGCATGGCACATGCATGAAAATGGCCACAGATTAGTGGCATGATATTAACAGTATGCTGCACTTAGAATTATTGATCCAGATTGTATGGTTGTAGAAATATAGGCCAAAACGTAAGGCATACTTTTTCAAACATGTGACGTAATTGAAAAACATCATACATTCAACTTCACATTTTGACTAGTTCCCAATATGCCACATACAAGATACTTCGCATGGGTATGTAGACCAGGACTAGAAATAATGTGCATTTGAAATTATGTCTCTATCATATATAGATTGTGAATTATAGCAGAAAGCATAAAGTGTTCTTACAACATAATTGGAAGTGAAAAAGAAAAACCTACCTGAAGGTCACACTTGATTTGTACCTTGTCCCCATAAGCCACAAACATCAGAGTTGCCACTATATAGTGTACATGTCCTAGCTACATTCTTCAATTTAAATGAAGTCAGTACCTCATACGCTTCCAGAATTATAGTGCACAACATAGTCTATAGTATTTCGTATTCATTTCAATTGGGGGACCAGATGGCCGCAAATGGAAAATTGCGTCGTATGGATTCATATTGCTTTGTATGTGCCTTGTGTGTAAGCCACATGCATTTAAAATGGCACAATGTAGTAGGGTATGCTATAGAATGTGTTGCAGTAGGAAATCAAGCTCTATCTAGTATGGATCATGACTGATCACACAATATACATGACTCATTTTGCAGAAACTGGAGGCAATTTTTGAAAAACAGGCATTTAATCAATGAACAATTCTCACCACTTCTAAGCATGGCACAGGCATGACATTGACCACAAGGCAGTGGCATGATGTTAGCTGTATGCTGAACCTGGAATTATGGATCTGGATTGTATGGTTTTAGAAGTATGTGCCAAAACGTAAGGCATACTTTTTCAAACATGTGACTTAATTGAAAAACATCATACATTCAACTTCACATTTTGACTAGTTCCCAATATGCCATATACGTGATACTTCACATGGGTATGTAGAACAAGACTAGGAACAATTTCCTTTTTAAATTATGTATCTATCATATAAAGATTGTGAATTATAGCAGAAAGCATAAAGTGTTCTTACAACATAATTGAAAGTGAAAAAGAAAAACGTACCTGAAGGTTACACTTGATTTGTACCTTGTCCCCATAAGCCACAAACGTCAGAGTTGCCACTATATAGTGTACATGTCCTAGCTACATTCTGCAATTTAAATTAAGTCAGTACCTCATACGCTTCTAGAATTATAGTGCTCAACATAGTCTGTAGTATTTCTTATTCATTTCAATTGGGTGACCAGATGGTCGCAAATTGAAAATTGCGTCGTATGGATTCATATTGCGTTGTATGTACCTCGTGTGTATGCCACATGCATTTAAAATGGCACAATGTAGTAGGGTATGCTATAGAATGTGTTGCAGTTGGAAATCAAGCTCTATCTAGTATGGATCATGACTGATGACACAATATACGTGACTCATTTTGCAAAAACTGGAGGCAAATTTTAAAAAATGTGCGTTTATTCACTGAAAGATTCTCACCATTTCTAAGCATGGCACATGCATGAAAATGGCCACAGAGCAGTGGCATGATGTTAACTGTATGCTGCACGTAGAATTATTGATCCAGATTGTATGGTTGTAGAAGTATGGGCCAAAACGTAAGGCATACTTTTTCAAACATGTCACGTAATTGAAAAACATCATACATTCAACTTCACATTTTGACTAGTTCCCAATATGCCACATACGTGATACTTCACATGGGTATGTAGAACAAGACTAGGAACAATCTCCTTTTTAAATTATGTATTTATCATATATAGATTGTGAATTATAGCAGAAAGCATAAAGTGTTCTTACAACATAATTGAAAGTGAAAAAGAAAAACGTACCTGAAGGTTACACTTGATTTGTACCTTGTCCCCATCAGCCACAAACGTCAGAGTTGCCACTGTATAGTGTACATGTCCTGGCTACATTCTGCAATTTAAATTAAGTCAGTACCTCATACGCTTCCAGAATTATAGTGCTCAACATAGTCTGTAGTATTTCTTATTCATTTCAATTGGGTGACCAGATGGTCGCAAATTGAAAATTGCGTCGTATGGATTCATATTGCGTTGTATGTACCTCGTGTGTATGCCACATGCATTTAAAATGGCACAATGTAGTAGGGTATGCTATAGAATGTGTTGCAGTTGGAAATCAAGCTCTATCTAGTATGGATCATGACTGATGACACAAGATACGTGACTCATTTTGCAAAAACTGGAGGCAAATTTTAAAAAATGTGCGTTTATTCACTGAAAGATTCTCACCATTTCTAAGCATGGCACATGCATGAAAATGGCCACAGATTAGTGGCATGATGTTAACAGTATGCTGCACTTAGAATTATTGATCCAGATTGTATGGTTGTAGAAATATGGGCCAAAACGTAAGGCATACTTTTTCAAACATGTGACGTAATTGAAAAACATCATACATTCAACTTCACATTTTGACTAGTTCCCAGTATGCCACATACATGATACTTCACATGGGTATGTAGAACAGGACTAGAAGCAATTTGCATGTTAAATTATGTCTCTATCATATATAGATTGTGAATTGTAGCAGAAAGCATAAAGTGTTCCTACAACATAATTGAAAGTGAAAAAGAAAACTGTACCTGAAGGTTACACTTGATTTGTACCTTGTCCCCATAAGCCACAAACATCAGAGTAGGCACTATATAGTGTACATGTCCTAGTTACATTCTGCAATTTAAATTAAGTCAGTACCTCATACCCTTCAAGAATTATAGTGCCCAACATAGTCTGTAGTATATCCTATTCATTTCATATGGGTGACCAGATGGCCGCAAATTGAAAATTGCGTCGTATGGATTCATATTGCGTTGTATGTGCCTTGTGTGTAAGCCACATGCATTTAAAATGGCACAATGTAGTAGGGTATGCTATAGAATGTGTTGCAGTAGGAAATCAAGCTCTATCTAGTATGGATCATGACTGATCACACAATATACATGACTCATTTTGCAGAAACTGGAGGCAATTTTTGAAAAACAGGCATTTAATCAATGAACAATTCTCACCACTTCTAAGCATGGCACAGGCATGAAATTGACCACAAGGCAGTGGCATGATGTTAGCTGTATGCTGAACTTGGAATTCTGGATCTGGATTGTATGGTTGTCGAAATATGGGCCAAACCGTAAGGCATACTTTTTCAAACATGTGACATAATTGAAAAACATCATACATTCAACTTCACATTTTGACTAGTTCCCAGTATGCCACATACATGATACTTCACATGGGTATGTAGAACAGGACTAGAAACAATTTGCATTTTGAAATATGTCTCTATCATATATAGATTGTGAATTGTAGCAGAAAGCATAAAGTGTTCTTACAACATAATTGAAAGTGAAAAAGAAAAACGTACCTGAAGGTTACACTTGATTTGTACCTTGTCCCCATAAGCCACAAACATCAGAGTAGGCACTATATAGTGTACATGTCCTAGTTACATTTTGCAATTTAAATTAAGTCAGTACCTCATACCCTTCAAGAATTATAGTGCCCAACATAGTCTGTAGTATATCCTATTCATTTCAAATGGGTGACCAGATGGCCGCAAATTGAAAATTGCGTCGTATGGATTCATATTGCGTTGTATGTGCCTTGTGTGTAAGCCACATGCATTTAAAATGGCACAATGTAGTAGGGTATGCTATAGAATGTGTTGCAGTAGGAAATCAAGCTCTATCTAGTATGGATCATGACTGATCACACAATATACATGACTCATTTTGCAGAAACTGGAGGCAATTTTTGAAAAACAGGCATTTAATTAGTGAACAATTCTCACCACTTCTAAGCATGGCACAGGCATGAAATTGACCACAAGGCAGTGGCATGATGTTAGCTGTATGCTGAACTTGGAATTATGGATCTGGATTGTAAGGTTTTAGAAATATAGGCCAAAACGTAAGGCATACTTTTTCAAACATGTGACGTAATTGAAAAACATCATACATTCAACTTCACATTTTGACTAGTTCCCAATATGCCACATACATGATACTTCACATGGGTATGTAGACCAGGACTAGAAACAATTTGCATTTGAAATTATGTCTCTATCATATAAAGATTGTGAATTATAGCAGAAAGCATAAAGTGTTCTTACAACATAATTGAAAGTGAAAAAGAAAAACGTACCTGAAGGTACACTTGATTTGTACCTTGTCCCCATCAGCCACAAACGTCAGAGTTGCCACTATATAGTGTACATGTCCTAGCTACATTCTGCAATTTAAATTAAGTCAGTACCTCATACGCTTCCAGAATTATAGTGCTCAACATAGTCTGTAGTATTTCTTATTCATTTCAATTGGGTGACCAGATGGTCGCAAATTGAAAATTGCGTCGTATGGATTCATATTGCGTTGTATGTACCTCGTGTGTATGCCACATGCATTTAAAATGGCACAATGTAGTAGGGTATGCTATAGAATGTGTTGCAGTTGGAAATCAAGCTCTATCTAGTATGGATCATGACTGATGACACAAGATACGTGACTCATTTTGCAAAAACTGGAGGCAAATTTTAAAAAATGTGCGTTTATTCACTGAAAGATTCTCACCAGTTCTAAGCATGGCACATGCATGAAAATGGCCACGGATTAGTGCCATGATGTTAACAGTATGCTGCACTTAGAATTATTGATCCAGATTGTATGGTTGTAGAAATATGGGCCAAAACGTAAGGCATACTTTTTCAAACATGTGACGTAATTGAAAAACATCATACATTCAACTTCACATTTTGACTAGTTCCCAGTATGCCACATACATGATACTTCACATGGGTATGTAGAACAGGACTAGAAACAATTTGCATTTTAAAATATGTCTCTATCATATACAGATTGTGAATTGTAGCAGAAAGCATAAAGTGTTCTTACAACATAATTGAAAGTGAAAA
Source organism: Lissotriton vulgaris (assembly GCF_964263255.1). NCBI lineage: Eukaryota > Metazoa > Chordata > Amphibia > Caudata > Salamandridae > Lissotriton > Lissotriton vulgaris. The sequence goes on from NC_141691.1 coordinate 712,586,853, forward strand.
AGAAAACCTACCTGAAGGTCACACTTGATTTGTACCTTGTCCCCATAAGCCACAAACATCAGAGTAGGCACTATATAGTGTACATGACCTAGTTACATTCTGCAATTTAAATTAAGTCAGTACCTCATACCCTTCAAGAATTATAGTGCCCAACATAGTCTGTAGTATATCCTATTCATTTCAAATGGGTGACCAGATGGCCGCAAATTGAAAATTGCGTCGTATGGATTCATATTGCGTTGTATGTGCCTTGTGTGTAAGCCACATGCATTTAAAATGGCACAATGTAGTAGGGTATGCTATAGAATGTGTTGCAGTAGGAAATCAAGCTCTATCTAGTATGGATCATGACTGATCACACAATATACATGACTCATTTTGCAGAAACTGGAGGCAATTTTTGAAAAACAGGCATTTAATGAGTGAACAATTCTCACCACTTCTAAGCATGGCACAGGCATGAAATTGACCACAAGGCAGTGGCATGATGTTAGCTGTATGCTGAACTTGGAATTCTGGATCTGGATTGTAAGGTTGTCGAAATATGGGCCAAAACGTAAGGCATATTTTTTCAAACATGTGACGTAATTGAAAAACATCATACATTCAACTTCACATTTTGACTAGGTCCCAGTATGCCACATACATGATACTTCACATGGGTATGTAGAACAGGACTAGAAACAATTTGCATTTTAAAATATGTCTCTATCATATATAGATTGTGAATTGTAGCAGAAAGCATAAAGTGTTCTTACAACATAATTGAAAGTGAAAAAGAAAAACGTACCTGAAGGTTACACTTGATTTGTACCTTGTCCCCATAAGCCACAAACATCAGAGTAGGCACTATATAGTGTACATGTCCTAGTTACATTCTGCAATTTAAATTAAGTCAGTACCTCATACCCTTCAAGAATTATAGTGCCCAACATAGTCTGTAGTATATCCTATTCATTTCAAATGGGTGACCAGATGGCCGCATATTGAAAATTGCGTCGTATGGATTCATATTGCGTTGTATGTGCCTTGTGTGTAAGCCACATGCATTTAAAATGGCACAATGTAGTAGGGCATGCTATAGAATGTGTTGCAGTAGGAAATCAAGCTCTATCTAGTATGGATCATGACTGATCACACAATATACATGACTCATTTTGCAGAAACTGGAGGCAATTTTTGAAAAACAGGCATTTAATCAATGAACAATTCTCACCACTTCTAAGCATGGCACAGGCATGAAATTGACCACAAGGCAGTGGCATGATGTTAGCTGTATGCTGAACTTGGAATTATGGATCTGGATTGTATGGTTTTAGAAGTATGGGCCAAAACGTAAGGCATACTTTTTCAAACATGTGACGTAATTGAAAAACATCATACATTCAACTTCACATTTTGACTAGTTCCCAATATGCCACATACGTGATACTTCACATGGGTATGTAGAACAAGACTAGGAACAATTTCCTTTTTAAATTATGTATCTATCATATTTAGATTGTGAATTATAGCAGAAAGCATAAAGTGTTCTTACAACATAATTGAAAGTGAAAAAGAAAAACGTACCTGAAGGTTACACTTGATTTGTACCTTGTCCCCATAAGCCACAAACATCAGAGTAGGCACTATATAGTGTACATGTCCTAGTTACATTCTGCAATTTAAATTAAGTCAGTACCTCATACCCTTCAAGAATTATAGTGCCCAACATAGTCTGTAGTATATCCTATTCATTTCAAATGGGTGACCAGATGGCCGCAAATTGAAAATTGCGTCGTATGGATTCATATTGCGTTGTATGTGCCTTGTGTGTAAGCCACATGCATTTAAAATGGCACAATGTAGTAGGGTATGCTATAGAATGTGTTGCAGTAGGAAATCAAGCTCTATCTAGTATGGATCATGACTGATCACACAATATACATGACTCATTTTGCAGAAACTGGAGGCAATTTTTGAAAAACAGGCATTTAATGAATGAACAATTCTCACCACTTCTAAGCATGGCACAGGCATGAAATTGACCACAAGGCAGTGGCATGACGTTAGCTGTATGCTGAACTTGGAATTATGGATCTGGATTGTATGGTTTTAGAAGTATGGGCCAAAACGTAAGGCATACTTTTTCAAACCTGTGACGTAATTGAAAAACATCATACATTCAACTTCACATTTTGACTAGTTCCCAATATGCCACATACGTGATACTACACATGGGTATGTAGAACAAGACTAGGAGCAATTTCCTTTTTAAATTATGTATCTATCATATACAGATTGTGAATTATAGCAGAAAGCATAAAGTGTTCTTACAACATAATTGAAAGTGAAAAAGAAAAACGTACCTGAAGGTTACACTTGATTTGTACCTTGTCCCCATCAGCCACAAATGTCAGAGTTGCCACTATATAGTGTACATGTCCTAGCTACATTCTGCAATTTAAATTAAGTCAGTACCTCATACGCTTCTAGAATTATAGTGCTCAACATAGTCTGAAGTATTTCTTATTCATTTCAATTGGGTGACCAGATGGTCGCAAATTGAAAATTGCGTCGTATGGATTCATATTGCGTTGTATGTACCTCGTGTGTATGCCACATGCATTTAAAATGGCACAATGTAGTAGGGTATGCTATAGAATGTGTTGCAGTTGGAAATCAAGCTCTATCTAGTATGGATCATGACTGATGACACAAGATACGTGACTCATTTTGCAAAAACTGGAGGCAAATTTTAAAAAATGTGCGTTTATTCACTGAAAGATTCTCACCATTTCTAAGCATGGCACATGCATGAAAATGGCCACAGATTAGTGGCATGATGTTAACAGTATGCTGCACTTAGAATTATTGATCCAGATTGTATGGTTGTAGAAATATGGGCCAAAACGTAAGGCATACTTTTTCAAACATGTGACGTAATTGAAAAACATCATACATTCAACTTCACATTTTGACTAGTTCCCAGTATGCCACATACATGATACTTCACATGGGTATGTAGAACAGGACTAGAAGCAATTTGCATGTTAAATTATGTCTCTATCATATATAGATTGTGAATTGTAGCAGAAAGCATAAAGTGTTCCTACAACATAATTGAAAGTGAAAAAGAAAACTGTACCTGAAGGTTACACTTGATTTGTACCTTGTCCCCATAAGCCACAAACATCAGAGTAGGCACTATATAGTGTACATGTCCTAGTTACATTCTGCAATTTAAATTAAGTCAGTACCTCATACCCTTCAAGAATTATAGTGCCCAACATAGTCTGTAGTATATCCTATTCATTTCATATGGGTGACCAGATGGCCGCAAATTGAAAATTGCGTCGTATGGATTCATATTGCGTTGTATGTGCCTTGTGTGTAAGCCACATGCATTTAAAATGGCACAATGTAGTAGGGTATGCTATAGAATGTGTTGCAGTAGGAAATCAAGCTCTATCTAGTATGGATCATGACTGATCACACAATATACATGACTCATTTTGCAGAAACTGGAGGCAATTTTTGAAAAACAGGCATTTAATCAATGAACAATTCTCACCACTTCTAAGCATGGCACAGGCATGAAATTGACCACAAGGCAGTGGCATGATGTTAGCTGTATGCTGAACTTGGAATTCTGGATCTGGATTGTATGGTTGTCGAAATATGGGCCAAACCGTAAGGCATACTTTTTCAAACATGTGACATAATTGAAAAACATCATACATTCAACTTCACATTTTGACTAGTTCCCAGTATGCCACATACATGATACTTCACATGGGTATGTAGAACAGGACTAGAAACAATTTGCATTTTGAAATATGTCTCTATCATATATAGATTGTGAATTGTAGCAGAAAGCATAAAGTGTTCTTACAACATAATTGAAAGTGAAAAAGAAAAACGTACCTGAAGGTTACACTTGATTTGTACCTTGTCCCCATAAGCCACAAACATCAGAGTAGGCACTATATAGTGTACATGTCCTAGTTACATTTTGCAATTTAAATTAAGTCAGTACCTCATACCCTTCAAGAATTATAGTGCCCAACATAGTCTGTAGTATATCCTATTCATTTCAAATGGGTGACCAGATGGCCGCAAATTGAAAATTGCGTCGTATGGATTCATATTGCGTTGTATGTGCCTTGTGTGTAAGCCACATGCATTTAAAATGGCACAATGTAGTAGGGTATGCTATAGAATGTGTTGCAGTAGGAAATCAAGCTCTATCTAGTATGGATCATGACTGATCACACAATATACATGACTCATTTTGCAGAAACTGGAGGCAATTTTTGAAAAACAGGCATTTAATTAGTGAACAATTCTCACCACTTCTAAGCATGGCACAGGCATGAAATTGACCACAAGGCAGTGGCATGATGTTAGCTGTATGCTGAACTTGGAATTATGGATCTGGATTGTAAGGTTTTAGAAATATAGGCCAAAACGTAAGGCATACTTTTTCAAACATGTGACGTAATTGAAAAACATCATACATTCAACTTCACATTTTGACTAGTTCCCAATATGCCACATACATGATACTTCACATGGGTATGTAGACCAGGACTAGAAACAATTTGCATTTGAAATTATGTCTCTATCATATAAAGATTGTGAATTATAGCAGAAAGCATAAAGTGTTCTTACAACATAATTGAAAGTGAAAAAGAAAAACGTACCTGAAGGTACACTTGATTTGTACCTTGTCCCCATCAGCCACAAACGTCAGAGTTGCCACTATATAGTGTACATGTCCTAGCTACATTCTGCAATTTAAATTAAGTCAGTACCTCATACGCTTCCAGAATTATAGTGCTCAACATAGTCTGTAGTATTTCTTATTCATTTCAATTGGGTGACCAGATGGTCGCAAATTGAAAATTGCGTCGTATGGATTCATATTGCGTTGTATGTACCTCGTGTGTATGCCACATGCATTTAAAATGGCACAATGTAGTAGGGTATGCTATAGAATGTGTTGCAGTTGGAAATCAAGCTCTATCTAGTATGGATCATGACTGATGACACAAGATACGTGACTCATTTTGCAAAAACTGGAGGCAAATTTTAAAAAATGTGCGTTTATTCACTGAAAGATTCTCACCAGTTCTAAGCATGGCACATGCATGAAAATGGCCACGGATTAGTGCCATGATGTTAACAGTATGCTGCACTTAGAATTATTGATCCAGATTGTATGGTTGTAGAAATATGGGCCAAAACGTAAGGCATACTTTTTCAAACATGTGACGTAATTGAAAAACATCATACATTCAACTTCACATTTTGACTAGTTCCCAGTATGCCACATACATGATACTTCACATGGGTATGTAGAACAGGACTAGAAACAATTTGCATTTTAAAATATGTCTCTATCATATACAGATTGTGAATTGTAGCAGAAAGCATAAAGTGTTCTTACAACATAATTGAAAGTGAAAAAGAAAACCTACCTGAAGGTCACACTTGATTTGTACCTTGTCCCCATAAGCCACAAACATCAGAGTAGGCACTATATAGTGTACATGACCTAGTTACATTCTGCAATTTAAATTAAGTCAGTACCTCATACCCTTCAAGAATTATAGTGCCCAACATAGTCTGTAGTATATCCTATTCATTTCAAATGGGTGACCAGATGGCCGCAAATTGAAAATTGCGTCGTATGGATTCATATTGCGTTGTATGTGCCTTGTGTGTAAGCCACATGCATTTAAAATGGCACAATGTAGTAGGGTATGCTATAGAATGTGTTGCAGTAGGAAATCAAGCTCTATCTAGTATGGATCATGACTGATCACACAATATACATGACTCATTTTGCAGAAACTGGAGGCAATTTTTGAAAAACAGGCATTTAATGAGTGAACAATTCTCACCACTTCTAAGCATGGCACAGGCATGAAATTGACCACAAGGCAGTGGCATGATGTTAGCTGTATGCTGAACTTGGAATTCTGGATCTGGATTGTAAGGTTGTCGAAATATGGGCCAAAACGTAAGGCATATTTTTTCAAACATGTGACGTAATTGAAAAACATCATACATTCAACTTCACATTTTGACTAGGTCCCAGTATGCCACATACATGATACTTCACATGGGTATGTAGAACAGGACTAGAAACAATTTGCATTTTAAAATATGTCTCTATCATATATAGATTGTGAATTGTAGCAGAAAGCATAAAGTGTTCTTACAACATAATTGAAAGTGAAAAAGAAAAACGTACCTGAAGGTTACACTTGATTTGTACCTTGTCCCCATAAGCCACAAACATCAGAGTAGGCACTATATAGTGTACATGTCCTAGTTACATTCTGCAATTTAAATTAAGTCAGTACCTCATACCCTTCAAGAATTATAGTGCCCAACATAGTCTGTAGTATATCCTATTCATTTCAAATGGGTGACCAGATGGCCGCATATTGAAAATTGCGTCGTATGGATTCATATTGCGTTGTATGTGCCTTGTGTGTAAGCCACATGCATTTAAAATGGCACAATGTAGTAGGGCATGCTATAGAATGTGTTGCAGTAGGAAATCAAGCTCTATCTAGTATGGATCATGACTGATCACACAATATACATGACTCATTTTGCAGAAACTGGAGGCAATTTTTGAAAAACAGGCATTTAATCAATGAACAATTCTCACCACTTCTAAGCATGGCACAGGCATGAAATTGACCACAAGGCAGTGGCATGATGTTAGCTGTATGCTGAACTTGGAATTATGGATCTGGATTGTATGGTTTTAGAAGTATGGGCCAAAACGTAAGGCATACTTTTTCAAACATGTGACGTAATTGAAAAACATCATACATTCAACTTCACATTTTGACTAGTTCCCAATATGCCACATACGTGATACTTCACATGGGTATGTAGAACAAGACTAGGAACAATTTCCTTTTTAAATTATGTATCTATCATATATAGATTGTGAATTATAGCAGAAAGCATAAAGTGTTCTTACAACATAATTGAAAGTGAAAAAGAAAAACGTACCTGAAGGTTACACTTGATTTGTACCTTGTCCCCATAAGCCACAAACATCAGAGTAGGCACTATATAGTGTACATGTCCTAGTTACATTCTGCAATTTAAATTAAGTCAGTACCTCATACCCTTCAAGAATTATAGTGCCCAACATAGTCTGTAGTATATCCTATTCATTTCAAATGGGTGACCAGATGGCCGCAAATTGAAAATTGCGTCGTATGGATTCATATTGCGTTGTATGTGCCTTGTGTGTAAGCCACATGCATTTAAAATGGCACAATGTAGTAGGGTATGCTATAGAATGTGTTGCAGTAGGAAATCAAGCTCTATCTAGTATGGATCATGACTGATCACACAATATACATGACTCATTTTGCAGAAACTGGAGGCAATTTTTGAAAAACAGGCATTTAATGAATGAACAATTCTCACCACTTCTAAGCATGGCACAGGCATGAAATTGACCACAAGGCAGTGGCATGACGTTAGCTGTATGCTGAACTTGGAATTATGGATCTGGATTGTATGGTTTTAGAAGTATGGGCCAAAACGTAAGGCATACTTTTTCAAACCTGTGACGTAATTGAAAAACATCATACATTCAACTTCACATTTTGACTAGTTCCCAATATGCCACATACGTGATACTACACATGGGTATGTAGAACAAAACTAGGAGCAATTTCCTTTTTAAATTATGTATCTATCATATACAGATTGTGAATTATAGCAGAAAGCATAAAGTGTTCTTACAACATAATTGAAAGTGAAAAAGAAAAACGTACCTGAAGGTTACACTTGATTTGTACCTTGTCCCCATCAGCCACAAATGTCAGAGTTGCCACTATATAGTGTACATGTCCTAGCTACATTCTGCAATTTAAATTAAGTCAGTACCTCATACGCTTCTAGAATTATAGTGCTCAACATAGTCTGAAGTATTTCTTATTCATTTCAATTGGGTGACCAGATGGTCGCAAATTGAAAATTGCGTCGTATGGATTCATATTGCGTTGTATGTACCTCGTGTGTATGCCACATGCATTTAAAATGGCACAATGTAGTAGGGTATGCTATAGAATGTGTTGCAGTTGGAAATCAAGCTCTATCTAGTATGGATCATGACTGATGACACAATATACGTGACTCATTTTGCAAAAACTGGAGGCAAATTTAAAAAAATGTGCGTTTATTCACTGAAAGATTCTCACCACTTCTAAGCATGGCACATGCATGAAAATGGCCACAGAGCAGTGGCATGATGTTAACTGTATGCTGCACTTAGAATTATTGATCCAGATTGTATGGTTGTAGAAGTATGGGCCAAAACGTAAGGCATACTTTTTCAAACATGTGACGTAATTGAAAAACATCATACATTCAACTTCACATTTTGACTAGTTCCCAATATGCCACATACGTGATACTTCACATGGGTATGTAGAACAGGACTAGAAACAATTTGCATTTTAAATTATGTCTCTATCATATATAGATTGTGAATTGTAGCAGAAAGCATAAAGTGTTCCTACAACATAATTGAAAGTGAAAAAGAAAACTGTACCTGAAGGTTACACTTGATTTGTACATTGTCCCCATAAGCCACAAACATCAGAGTAGGCACTATATAGTGTACATGTCCTAGTTACATTCTGCAATTTAAATTAAGTCAGTACCTCATACCCTTCAAGAATTATAGTGCCCAACATAGTCTGTAGTATATCCTATTCATTTCATATGGGTGACCAGATGGCCGCAAATTGAAAATTGCGTCGTATGGATTCATATTGCGTTGTATGTGCCTTGTGTGTAAGCCACATGCATTTAAAATGGCACAATGTAGTAGGGTATGCTATAGAATGTGTTGCAGTAGGAAATCAAGCTCTATCTAGTATTGATCATGACTGATCACACAATATACATGACTCATTTTGCAGAAACTGGAGGCAATTTTTGAAAAACAGGCATTTAATCAATGAACAATTCTCACCACTTCTAAGCATGGCACAGGCATGAAATTGACCACAAGGCAGTGGAATGACGGTAGCTGTATGCTGAACTTGGAATTCTGGATCTGGATTGTAAGGTTTTAGAAATATAGGCCAAAACGTAAGGCATACTTTTTCAAACATGTGACGTAATTGAAAAACATCATACATTCAACTTCACATTTTGACTAGTTCCCAATATGCCACATACATGATACTTCACATGGGTATGTAGACCAGGACTAGAAACAATTTGCATTTGAAATTATGTCTCTATCATATAAAGATTGTGAATTATAGCAGAAAGCATAAAGTGTTCTTACAACATAATTGAAAGTGAAAAAGAAAAACGTACCTGAAGGTACACTTGATTTGTACCTTGTCCCCATCAGCCACAAACGTCAGAGTTGCCACTATATAGTGTACATGTCCTAGCTACATTCTGCAATTTAAATTAAGTCAGTACCTCATACGCTTCCAGAATTATAGTGCTCAACATAGTCTGTAGTATTTCTTATTCATTTCAATTGGGTGACCAGATGGTCGCAAATTGAAAATTGCGTCGTATGGATTCATATTGCGTTGTATGTACCTCGTGTGTATGCCACATGCATTTAAAATGGCACAATGTAGTAGGGTATGCTATAGAATGTGTTGCAGTTGGAAATCAAGCTCTATCTAGTATGGATCATGACTGATGACACAAGATACGTGACTCATTTTGCAAAAACTGGAGGCAAATTTTAAAAAATGTGCGTTTATTCACTGAAAGATTCTCACCAGTTCTAAGCATGGCACATGCATGAAAATGGCCACGGATTAGTGCCATGATGTTAACAGTATGCTGCACTTAGAATTATTGATCCAGATTGTATGGTTGTAGAAATATGGGCCAAAACGTAAGGCATACTTTTTCAAACATGTGACGTAATTGAAAAACATCATACATTCAACTTCACATTTTGACTAGTTCCCAGTATGCCACATACATGATACTTCACATGGGTATGTAGAACAGGACTAGAAACAATGTGCATTTTAAAATATGTCTCTATCATATACAGATTGTGAATTGTAGCAGAAAGCATAAAGTGTTCTTACAACATAATTGAAAGTGAAAAAGAAAACCTACCTGAAGGTCACACTTGATTTGTACCTTGTCCCCATAAGCCACAAACATCAGAGTAGGCACTATATAGTGTACATGACCTAGTTACATTCTGCAATTTAAATTAAGTCAGTACCTCATACCCTTCAAGAATTATAGTGCCCAACATAGTCTGTAGTATATCCTATTCATTTCAAATGGGTGACCAGATGGCCGCAAATTGAAAATTGCGTCGTATGGATTCATATTGCGTTGTATGTGCCTTGTGTGTAAGCCACATGCATTTAAAATGGCACAATGTAGTAGGGTATGCTATAGAATGTGTTGCAGTAGGAAATCAAGCTCTATCTAGTATGGATCATGACTGATCACACAATATACATGACTCATTTTGCAGAAACTGGAGGCAATTTTTGAAAAACAGGCATTTAATGAGTGAACAATTCTCACCACTTCTAAGCATGGCACAGGCATGAAATTGACCACAAGGCAGTGGCATGATGTTAGCTGTATGCTGAACTTGGAATTCTGGATCTGGATTGTAAGGTTGTCGAAATATGGGCCAAAACGTAAGGCATATTTTTTCAAACATGTGACGTAATTGAAAAACATCATACATTCAACTTCACATTTTGACTAGGTCCCAGTATGCCACATACATGATACTTCACATGGGTATGTAGAACAGGACTAGAAACAATTTGCATTTTAAAATATGTCTCTATCATATATAGATTGTGAATTGTAGCAGAAAGCATAAAGTGTTCTTACAACATAATTGAAAGTGAAAAAGAAAAACGTACCTGAAGGTTACACTTGATTTGTACCTTGTCCCCATAAGCCACAAACATCAGAGTAGGCACTATATAGTGTACATGTCCTAGTTACATTCTGCAATTTAAATTAAGTCAGTACCTCATACCCTTCAAGAATTATAGTGCCCAACATAGTCTGTAGTATATCCTATTCATTTCAAATGGGTGACCAGATGGCCGCATATTGAAAATTGCGTCGTATGGATTCATATTGCGTTGTATGTGCCTTGTGTGTAAGCCACATGCATTTAAAATGGCACAATGTAGTAGGGCATGCTATAGAATGTGTTGCAGTAGGAAATCAAGCTCTATCTAGTATGGATCATGACTGATCACACAATATACATGACTCATTTTGCAGAAACTGGAGGCAATTTTTGAAAAACAGGCATTTAATCAATGAACAATTCTCACCACTTCTAAGCATGGCACAGGCATGAAATTGACCACAAGGCAGTGGCATGATGTTAGCTGTATGCTGAACTTGGAATTATGGATCTGGATTGTATGGTTTTAGAAGTATGGGCCAAAACGTAAGGCATACTTTTTCAAACATGTGACGTAATTGAAAAACATCATACATTCAACTTCACATTTTGACTAGTTCCCAATATGCCACATACGTGATACTTCACATGGGTATGTAGAACAAGACTAGGAACAATTTCCTTTTTAAATTATGTATCTATCATATATAGATTGTGAATTATAGCAGAAAGCATAAAGTGTTCTTACAACATAATTGAAAGTGAAAAAGAAAAACGTACCTGAAGGTTACACTTGATTTGTACCTTGTCCCCATAAGCCACAAACATCAGAGTAGGCACTATATAGTGTACATGTCCTAGTTACATTCTGCAATTTAAATTAAGTCAGTACCTCATACCCTTCAAGAATTATAGTGCCCAACATAGTCTGTAGTATATCCTATTCATTTCAAATGGGTGACCAGATGGCCGCAAATTGAAAATTGCGTCGTATGGATTCATATTGCGTTGTATGTGCCTTGTGTGTAAGCCACATGCATTTAAAATGGCACAATGTAGTAGGGTATGCTATAGAATGTGTTGCAGTAGGAAATCAAGCTCTATCTAGTATGGATCATGACTGATCACACAATATACATGACTCATTTTGCAGAAACTGGAGGCAATTTTTGAAAAACAGGCATTTAATGAATGAACAATTCTCACCACTTCTAAGCATGGCACAGGCATGAAATTGACCACAAGGCAGTGGCATGACGTTAGCTGTATGCTGAACTTGGAATTATGGATCTGGATTGTATGGTTTTAGAAGTATGGGCCAAAACGTAAGGCATACTTTTTCAAACCTGTGACGTAATTGAAAAACATCATACATTCAACTTCACATTTTGACTAGTTCCCAATATGCCACATACGTGATACTACACATGGGTATGTAGAACAAGACTAGGAGCAATTTCCTTTTTAAATTATGTATCTATCATATACAGATTGTGAATTATAGCAGAAAGCATAAAGTGTTCTTACAACATAATTGAAAGTGAAAAAGAAAAACGTACCTGAAGGTTACACTTGATTTGTACCTTGTCCCCATCAGCCACAAATGTCAGAGTTGCCACTATATAGTGTACATGTCCTAGCTACATTCTGCAATTTAAATTAAGTCAGTACCTCATACGCTTCTAGAATTATAGTGCTCAACATAGTCTGAAGTATTTCTTATTCATTTCAATTGGGTGACCAGATGGTCGCAAATTGAAAATTGCGTCGTATGGATTCATATTGCGTTGTATGTACCTCGTGTGTATGCCACATGCATTTAAAATGGCACAATGTAGTAGGGTATGCTATAGAATGTGTTGCAGTTGGAAATCAAGCTCTATCTAGTATGGATCATGACTGATGACACAATATACGTGACTCATTTTGCAAAAACTGGAGGCAAATTTAAAAAAATGTGCGTTTATTCACTGAAAGATTCTCACCACTTCTAAGCATGGCACATGCATGAAAATGGCCACAGAGCAGTGGCATGATGTTAACTGTATGCTGCACTTAGAATTATTGATCCAGATTGTATGGTTGTAGAAGTATGGGCCAAAACGTAAGGCATACTTTTTCAAACATGTGACGTAATTGAAAAACATCATACATTCAACTTCACATTTTGACTAGTTCCCAATATGCCACATACGTGATACTTCACATGGGTATGTAGAACAGGACTAGAAACAATTTGCATTTTAAATTATGTCTCTATCATATATAGATTGTGAATTGTAGCAGAAAGCATAAAGTGTTCCTACAACATAATTGAAAGTGAAAAAGAAAACTGTACCTGAAGGTTACACTTGATTTGTACATTGTCCCCATAAGCCACAAACATCAGAGTAGGCACTATATAGTGTACATGTCCTAGTTACATTCTGCAATTTAAATTAAGTCAGTACCTCATACCCTTCAAGAATTATAGTGCCCAACATAGTCTGTAGTATATCCTATTCATTTCATATGGGTGACCAGATGGCCGCAAATTGAAAATTGCGTCGTATGGATTCATATTGCGTTGTATGTGCCTTGTGTGTAAGCCACATGCATTTAAAATGGCACAATGTAGTAGGGTATGCTATAGAATGTGTTGCAGTAGGAAATCAAGCTCTATCTAGTATTGATCATGACTGATCACACAATATACATGACTCATTTTGCAGAAACTGGAGGCAATTTTTGAAAAACAGGCATTTAATCAATGAACAATTCTCACCACTTCTAAGCATGGCACAGGCATGAAATTGACCACAAGGCAGTGGAATGACGGTAGCTGTATGCTGAACTTGGAATTCTGGATCTGGATTGTATGGTTGTCGAAATATGGGCCAAACCGTAAGGCATACTTTTTCAAACATGTGACGTAATTGAAAAACATCATACATTCAACTTCACATTTTGACTAGTTCCCAGTATGCCACATACATGATACTTCACATGGGTATGTAGAACAGGACAGGAAACAATTTGCATTTTAAAATATGTCTCTATCATATATAGATTGTGAATTGTAGCAGAAAGCATAAAGTGTTCTTACAACATAATTGAAAGTGAAAAAGAAAAACGTACCTGAAGGTTACACTTGATTTGTACCTTGTCCCCATAAGCCACAAACATCAGAGTAGGCACTATATAGTGTACATGTCCTAGTTACATTCTGCAATTTAAATTAAGTCAGTACCTCATACCCTTCAAGAATTATAGTGCCCAACATAGTCTGTAGTATATCCTATTCATTTCAAATGGGTGACCAGATGGCCGCAAATTGAAAATTGCATCGTATGGATTCATCTTGCGTTGTATGTGCCTTGTGTGTAAGCCACATGCATTTAAAATGGCACAATGTAGTAGGGTATGCTATAGAATGTGTTGCAGTAGGAAATCAAGCTCTATCTAGTATGGATCATGACTGATCACACAATATACATGACTCATTTTGCAGAAACTGGAGGCAATTTTTGAAAAACAGGCATTTAATGAGTGAACAATTCTCACCATTTCTAAGCATGGCACAGGCATGAAATTGACCACAAGGCAGTGGCATGATGTTAGCTGTATGCTGAACTTGGAATTATGGATCTGGATTGTATGGTTTTAGAAATATAGGCCAAAACGTAAGGCATACCTTTTCAAACATGTGACGTAATTGAAAAAACATCATACATTCAACTTCACATTTTGACTAGTTCCCAATATGCCACATACATGATACTTCACATGGGTATGTAGACCGGGACTAGAAACAATTTGCATTTGAAATTATGTCTCTATCATATATAGATTGTGAATTATAGCAGAAAGCATAAAGTGTTCTTACAACATAATTGAAAGTAAAAAAGAAAAACGTACCTGAAGGTTACACTTGATTTGTACCTTGTCCCCATAAGCCACAAACGTCAGAGTTGCCACTATATAGTGTACATGTCCTAGCTACATTCTGCAATTTAAATTAAGTCAGTACCTCATACGCTTCTAGAATTATAGTGCTCAACATAGTCTGAAGTATTTCTTATTCATTTCAATTGGGTGACCAGATGGTCGCAAATTGAAAATTGCGTCGTATGGATTCATATTGCGTTGTATGTACCTCGTGTGTATGCCACATGCATTTAAAATGGCACAATGTAGTAGGGTATGCTATAGAATGTGTTGCAGTTGGAAATCAAGCTCTATCTAGTATGGATCATGACTGATGACACAATATACGTGACTCATTTTGCAAAAACTGGAGGCAAATTTTAAAAAATGTGCGTTTATTCACTGAAAGATTCTCACCACTTCTAAGCATGGCACATGCATGAAAATGGCCACAGAGCAGTGGCATGATGTTAACTGTATGCTGCACTTAGAATTATTGATCCAGATTGTATGGTTGTAGAAGTATGGGCCAAAACGTAAGGCATACTTTTTCAAACATGTGACGTAATTGAAAAACATCATACATTCAACTTCACATTTTGACTAGTTCCCAATATGCCACATACGTGATACTTCACATGGGTATGTAGAACAGGACTAGAAACAATTTGCATTTTAAATTATGTCTCTATCATATATAGATTGTGAATTGTAGCAGAAAGCATAAAGTGTTCCTACAACATAATTGAAAGTGAAAAAGAAAACTGTACCTGAAGGTTACACTTGATTTGTACATTGTCCCCATAAGCCACAAACATCAGAGTAGGCACTATATAGTGTACATGTCCTAGTTACATTCTGCAATTTAAATTAAGTCAGTACCTCATACCCTTCAAGAATTATAGTGCCCAACATAGTCTGTAGTATATCCTATTCATTTCATATGGGTGACCAGATGGCCGCAAATTGAAAATTGCGTCGTATGGATTCATATTGCGTTGTATGTGCCTTGTGTGTAAGCCACATGCATTTAAAATGGCACAATGTAGTAGGGTATGCTATAGAATGTGTTGCAGTAGGAAATCAAGCTCTATCTAGTATGGATCATGACTGATCACACAATATACATGACTCATTTTGCAGAAACTGGAGGCAATTTTTGAAAAACAGGCATTTAATCAATGAACAATTCTCACCACTTCTAAGCATGGCACAGGCATGAAATTGACCACAAGGCAGTGGAATGACGGTAGCTGTATGCTGAACTTGGAATTCTGGATCTGGATTGTATGGTTGTCGAAATATGGGCCAAACCGTAAGGCATACTTTTTCAAACATGTGACATAATTGAAAAACATCATACATTCAACTTCACATTTTGACTAGTTCCCAGTATGCCACATACATGATACTTCACATGGGTATGTAGAACAGGACAGGAAACAATTTGCATTTTAAAATATGTCTCTATCATATATAGATTGTGAATTGTAGCAGAAAGCATAAAGTGTTCTTACAACATAATTGAAAGTGAAAAAGAAAAACGTACCTGAAGGTTACACTTGATTTGTACCTTGTCCCCATAAGCCACAAACATCAGAGTAGGCACTATATAGTGTACATGTCCTAGTTACATTCTGCAATTTAAATTAAGTCAGTACCTCATACCCTTCAAGAATTATAGTGCCCAACATAGTCTGTAGTATATCCTATTCATTTCAAATGGGTGACCAGATGGCCGCAAATTGAAAATTGCATCGTATGGATTCATATTGCGTTGTATGTGCCTTGTGTGTAAGCCACATGCATTTAAAATGGCACAATGTAGTAGGGTATGCTATAGAATGTGTTGCAGTAGGAAATCAAGCTCTATCTAGTATGGATCATGACTGATCACACAATATACATGACTCATTTTGCAGAAACTGGAGGCAATTTTTGAAAAACAGGCATTTAATGAGTGAACAATTCTCACCATTTCTAAGCATGGCACAGGCATGAAATTGACCACAAGGCAGTGGCATGATGTTAGCTGTATGCTGAACTTGGAATTATGGATCTGGATTGTATGGTTTTAGAAATATAGGCCAAAACGTAAGGCATACCTTTTCAAACATGTGACGTAATTGAAAAAACATCATACATTCAACTTCACATTTTGACTAGTTCCCAATATGCCACATACATGATACTTCACATGGGTATGTAGACCGGGACTAGAAACAATTTGCATTTGAAATTATGTCTCTATCATATATAGATTGTGAATTATAGCAGAAAGCATAAAGTGTTCTTACAACATAATTGAAAGTGAAAAAGAAAAACGTACCTGAAGGTTACACTTGATTTGTACCTTGTCACAGGCCACAAACGTCAGAGTTGCCACTATATAGTGTACATGTCCTAGCTACATTCTGCAATTTAAATTAAGTCAGTACCTCATACGCTTCTAGAATTATAGTGCTCAACATAGTCTGAAGTATTTCTTATTCATTTCAATTGGGTGACCAGATGGTCGCAAATTGAAAATTGCGTCGTATGGATTCATATTGCGTTGTATGTACCTCGTGTGTATGCCACATGCATTTAAAATGGCACAATGTAGTAGGGTATGCTATAGAATGTGTTGCAGTTGGAAATCAAGCTCTATCTAGTATGGATCATGACTGATGACACAATATACGTGACTCATTTTGCAAAAACTGGAGGCAAATTTAAAAAAATGTGCGTTTATTCACTGAAAGATTCTCACCACTTCTAAGCATGGCACATGCATGAAAATGGCCACAGAGCAGTGGCATGATGTTAACTGTATGCTGCACTTAGAATTATTGATCCAGATTGTATGGTTGTAGAAGTATGGGCCAAAACGTAAGGCATACTTTTTCAAACATGTGACGTAATTGAAAAACATCATACATTCAACTTCACATTTTGACTAGTTCCCAATATGCCACATACGTGATACTTCACATGGGTATGTAGAACAGGACTAGAAACAATTTGCATTTTAAATTATGTCTCTATCATATATAGATTGTGAATTGTAGCAGAAAGCATAAAGTGTTCCTACAACATAATTGAAAGTGAAAAAGAAAACTGTACCTGAAGGTTACACTTGATTTGTACATTGTCCCCATAAGCCACAAACATCAGAGTAGGCACTATATAGTGTACATGTCCTAGTTACATTCTGCAATTTAAATTAAGTCAGTACCTCATACCCTTCAAGAATTATAGTGCCCAACATAGTCTGTAGTATATCCTATTCATTTCATATGGGTGACCAGATGGCCGCAAATTGAAAATTGCGTCGTATGGATTCATATTGCGTTGTATGTGCCTTGTGTGTAAGCCACATGCATTTAAAATGGCACAATGTAGTAGGGTATGCTATAGAATGTGTTGCAGTAGGAAATCAAGCTCTATCTAGTATTGATCATGACTGATCACACAATATACATGACTCATTTTGCAGAAACTGGAGGCAATTTTTGAAAAACAGGCATTTAATCAATGAACAATTCTCACCACTTCTAAGCATGGCACAGGCATGAAATTGACCACAAGGCAGTGGAATGACGGTAGCTGTATGCTGAACTTGGAATTCTGGATCTGGATTGTATGGTTGTCGAAATATGGGCCAAACCGTAAGGCATACTTTTTCAAACATGTGACGTAATTGAAAAACATCATACATTCAACTTCACATTTTGACTAGTTCCCAGTATGCCACATACATGATACTTCACATGGGTATGTAGAACAGGACAGGAAACAATTTGCATTTTAAAATATGTCTCTATCATATATAGATTGTGAATTGTAGCAGAAAGCATAAAGTGTTCTTACAACATAATTGAAAGTGAAAAAGAAAAACGTACCTGAAGGTTACACTTGATTTGTACCTTGTCCCCATAAGCCACAAACATCAGAGTAGGCACTATATAGTGTACATGTCCTAGTTACATTCTGCAATTTAAATTAAGTCAGTACCTCATACCCTTCAAGAATTATAGTGCCCAACATAGTCTGTAGTATATCCTATTCATTTCAAATGGGTGACCAGATGGCCGCAAATTGAAAATTGCATCGTATGGATTCATATTGCGTTGTATGTGCCTTGTGTGTAAGCCACATGCATTTAAAATGGCACAATGTAGTAGGGTATGCTATAGAATGTGTTGCAGTAGGAAATCAAGCTCTATCTAGTATGGATCATGACTGATCACACAATATACATGACTCATTTTGCAGAAACTGGAGGCAATTTTTGAAAAACAGGCATTTAATGAGTGAACAATTCTCACCATTTCTAAGCATGGCACAGGCATGAAATTGACCACAAGGCAGTGGCATGATGTTAGCTGTATGCTGAACTTGGAATTATGGATCTGGATTGTATGGTTTTAGAAATATAGGCCAAAACGTAAGGCATACCTTTTCAAACATGTGACGTAATTGAAAAAACATCATACATTCAACTTCACATTTTGACTAGTTCCCAATATGCCACATACATGATACTTCACATGGGTATGTAGACCGGGACTAGAAACAATTTGCATTTGAAATTATGTCTCTATCATATATAGATTGTGAATTATAGCAGAAAGCATAAAGTGTTCTTACAACATAATTGAAAGTAAAAAAGAAAAACGTACCTGAAGGTTACACTTGATTTGTACCTTGTCCCCATAAGCCACAAACGTCAGAGTTGCCACTATATAGTGTACATGTCCTAGCTACATTCTGCAATTTAAATTAAGTCAGTACCTCATACGCTTCTAGAATTATAGTGCTCAACATAGTCTGAAGTATTTCTTATTCATTTCAAATGGGTGACCAGATGGTCGCAAATTGAAAATTGCGTCGTATGGATTCATATTGCGTTGTATGTACCTCGTGTGTATGCCACATGCATTTAAAATGGCACAATGTAGTAGGGTATGCTATAGAATGTGTTGCAGTTGGAAATCAAGCTCTATCTAGTATGGATCATGACTGATGACACAATATACGTGACTCATTTTGCAAAAACTGGAGGCAAATTTTAAAAAATGTGCGTTTATTCACTGAAAGATTCTCACCACTTCTAAGCATGGCACATGCATGAAAATGGCCACAGAGCAGTGGCATGATGTTAACTGTATGCTGCACTTAGAATTATTGATCCAGATTGTATGGTTGTAGAAGTATGGGCCAAAACGTAAGGCATACTTTTTCAAACATGTGACGTAATTGAAAAACATCATACATTCAACTTCACATTTTGACTAGTTCCCAATATGCCACATACGTGATACTTCACATGGGTATGTAGAACAGGACTAGAAACAATTTGCATTTTAAATTATGTCTCTATCATATATAGATTGTGAATTGTAGCAGAAAGCATAAAGTGTTCTTACAACATAATTGAAAGTGAAAAAGAAAAACGTACCTGAAGGTTACACTTGATTTGTACCTTGTCCCCATAAGCCACAAACATCAGAGTAGGCACTATATAGTGTACATGTCCTAGTTACATTCTGCAATTTAAATTAAGTCAGTACCTCATACCCTTCAAGAATTATAGTGCCCAACATAGTCTGTAGTATATCCTATTCATTTCAAATGGGTGACCAGATGGCCGCAAATTGAAAATTGCATCGTATGGATTCATATTGCGTTGTATGTGCCTTGTGTGTAAGCCACATGCATTTAAAATGGCACAATGTAGTAGGGTATGCTATAGAATGTGTTGCAGTAGGAAATCAAGCTCTATCTAGTATGGATCATGACTGATCACACAATATACATGACTCATTTTGCAGAAACTGGAGGCAATTTTTGAAAAACAGGCATTTAATGAGTGAACAATTCTCACCATTTCTAAGCATGGCACAGGCATGAAATTGACCACAAGGCAGTGGCATGATGTTAGCTGTATGCTGAACTTGGAATTATGGATCTGGATTGTATGGTTTTAGAAATATAGGCCAAAACGTAAGGCATACCTTTTCAAACATGTGACGTAATTGAAAAAACATCATACATTCAACTTCACATTTTGACTAGTTCCCAATATGCCACATACATGATACTTCACATGGGTATGTAGACCGGGACTAGAAACAATTTGCATTTGAAATTATGTCTCTATCATATATAGATTGTGAATTATAGCAGAAAGCATAAAGTGTTCTTACAACATAATTGAAAGTGAAAAAGAAAAACGTACCTGAAGGTTACACTTGATTTGTACCTTGTCCCCATAAGCCACAAACGTCAGAGTTGCCACTATATAGTGTACATGTCCTAGCTACATTCTGCAATTTAAATTAAGTCAGTACCTCATACGCTTCTAGAATTATAGTGCTCAACATAGTCTGAAGTATTTCTTATTCATTTCAATTGGGTAACCAGATGGTCGCAAATTGAAAATTGCGTCGTATGGATTCATATTGCGTTGTATGTACCTCGTGTGTATGCCACATGCATTTAAAATGGCACAATGTAGTAGGGTATGCTATAGAATGTGTTGCAGTTGGAAATCAAGCTCTATCTAGTATGGATCATGACTGATGACACAATATACGTGACTCATTTTGCAAAAACTGGAGGCAAATTTAAAAAAATGTGCGTTTATTCACTGAAAGATTCTCACCACTTCTAAGCATGGCACATGCATGAAAATGGCCACAGAGCAGTGGCATGATGTTAACTGTATGCTGCACTTAGAATTATTGATCCAGATTGTATGGTTGTAGAAGTATGGGCCAAAACGTAAGGCATACTTTTTCAAACATGTGACGTAATTGAAAAACATCATACATTCAACTTCACATTTTGACTAGTTCCCAATATGCCACATACGTGATACTTCACATGGGTATGTAGAACAGGACTAGAAACAATTTGCATTTTAAATTATGTCTCTATCATATATAGATTGTGAATTGTAGCAGAAAGCATAAAGTGTTCCTACAACATAATTGAAAGTGAAAAAGAAAACTGTACCTGAAGGTTACACTTGATTTGTACATTGTCCCCATAAGCCACAAACATCAGAGTAGGCACTATATAGTGTACATGTCCTAGTTACATTCTGCAATTTAAATTAAGTCAGTACCTCATACCCTTCAAGAATTATAGTGCCCAACATAGTCTGTAGTATATCCTATTCATTTCATATGGGTGACCAGATGGCCGCAAATTGAAAATTGCGTCGTATGGATTCATATTGTGTTGTATGTGCCTTGTGTGTAAGCCACATGCATTTAAAATGGCACAATGTAGTAGGGTATGCTATAGAATGTGTTGCAGTAGGAAATCAAGCTCTATCTAGTATTGATCATGACTGATCACACAATATACATGACTCATTTTGCAGAAACTGGAAGCAATTTTTGAAAAACAGGCATTTAATCAATGAACAATTCTCACCACTTCTAAGCATGGCACAGGCATGAAATTGACCACAAGGCAGTGGAATGACGGTAGCTGTATGCTGAACTTGGAATTCTGGATCTGGATTGTATGGTTGTCGAAATATGGGCCAAACCGTAAGGCATACTTTTTCAAACATGTGACGTAATTGAAAAACATCATACATTCAACTTCACATTTTGACTAGTTCCCAGTATGCCACATACATGATACTTCACATGGGTATGTAGAACAGGACAGGAAACAATTTGCATTTTAAAATATGTCTCTATCATATATAGATTGTGAATTGTAGCAGAAAGCATAAAGTGTTCTTACAACATAATTGAAAGTGAAAAAGAAAAACGTACCTGAAGGTTACACTTGATTTGTACCTTGTCCCCATAAGCCACAAACATCAGAGTAGGCACTATATAGTGTACATGTCCTAGTTACATTCTGCAATTTAAATTAAGTCAGTACCTCATACCCTTCAAGAATTATAGTGCCCAACATAGTCTGTAGTATATCCTATTCATTTCAAATGGGTGACCAGATGGCCGCAAATTGAAAATTGCATCGTATGGATTCATATTGCGTTGTATGTGCCTTGTGTGTAAGCCACATGCATTTAAAATGGCACAATGTAGTAGGGTATGCTATAGAATGTGTTGCAGTAGGAAATCAAGCTCTATCTAGTATGGATCATGACTGATCACACAATATACATGACTCATTTTGCAGAAACTGGAGGCAATTTTTGAAAAACAGGCATTTAATGAGTGAACAATTCTCACCATTTCTAAGCATGGCACAGGCATGAAATTGACCACAAGGCAGTGGCATGATGTTATCTGTATGCTGAACTTGGAATTATGGATCTGGATTGTATGGTTTTAGAAATATAGGCCAAAACGTAAGGCATACCTTTTCAAACATGTGACGTAATTGAAAAAACATCATACATTCAACTTCACATTTTGACTAGTTCCCAATATGCCACATACATGATACTTCACATGGGTATGTAGACCGGGACTAGAAACAATTTGCATTTGAAATTATGTCTCTATCATATATAGATTGTGAATTATAGCAGAAAGCATAAAGTGTTCTTACAACATAATTGAAAGTAAAAAAGAAAAACGTACCTGAAGGTTACACTTGATTTGTACCTTGTCCCCATAAGCCACAAACGTCAGAGTTGCCACTATATAGTGTACATGTCCTAGCTACATTCTGCAATTTAAATTAAGTCAGTACCTCATACGCTTCTAGAATTATAGTGCTCAACATAGTCTGAAGTATTTCTTATTCATTTCAATTGGGTGACCAGATGGTCGCAAATTGAAAATTGCGTCGTATGGATTCATATTGCGTTGTATGTACCTCGTGTGTATGCCACATGCATTTAAAATGGCACAATGTAGTAGGGTATGCTATAGAATGTGTTGCAGTTGGAAATCAAGCTCTATCTAGTATGGATCATGACTGATGACACAATATACGTGACTCATTTTGCAAAAACTGGAGGCAAATTTTAAAAAATGTGCGTTTATTCACTGAAAGATTCTCACCACTTCTAAGCATGGCACATGCATGAAAATGGCCACAGAGCAGTGGCATGATGGTAACTGTATGCTGCACTTAGAATTATTGATCCAGATTGTATGGTTGTAGAAGTATGGGCCAAAACGTAAGGCATACTTTTTCAAACATGTGACGTAATTGAAAAACATCATACATTCAACTTCACATTTTGACTAGTTCCCAATATGCCACATACGTGATACTTCACATGGGTATGTAGAACAGGACTAGAAACAATTTGCATTTTAAATTATGTCTCTATCATATATAGATTGTGAATTGTAGCAGAAAGCATAAAGTGTTCCTACAACATAATTGAAAGTGAAAAAGAAAACTGTACCTGAAGGTTACACTTGATTTGTACATTGTCCCCATAAGCCACAAACATCAGAGTAGGCACTATATAGTGTACATGTCCTAGTTACATTCTGCAATTTAAATTAAGTCAGTACCTCATACCCTTCAAGAATTATAGTGCCCAACATAGTCTGTAGTATATCCTATTCATTTCATATGGGTGACCAGATGGCCGCAAATTGAAAATTGCGTCGTATGGATTCATATTGCGTTGTATGTGCCTTGTGTGTAAGCCACATGCATTTAAAATGGCACAATGTAGTAGGGTATGCTATAGAATGTGTTGCAGTAGGAAATCAAGCTCTATCTAGTATGGATCATGACTGATCACACAATATACATGACTCATTTTGCAGAAACTGGAGGCAATTTTTGAAAAACAGGCATTTAATCAATGAACAATTCTCACCACTTCTAAGCATGGCACAGGCATGAAATTGACCACAAGGCAGTGGAATGACGGTAGCTGTATGCTGAACTTGGAATTCTGGATCTGGATTGTATGGTTGTCGAAATATGGGCCAAACCGTAAGGCATACTTTTTCAAACATGTGACCTAATTGAAAAACATCATACATTCAACTTCACATTTTGACTAGTTCCCAGTATGCCACATACATGATACTTCACATGGGTATGTAGAACAGGACAGGAAACAATTTGCATTTTAAAATATGTCTCTATCATATATAGATTGTGAATTGTAGCAGAAAGCATAAAGTGTTCTTACAACATAATTGAAAGTGAAAAAGAAAAACGTACCTGAAGGTTACACTTGATTTGTACCTTGTCCCCATAAGCCACAAACATCAGAGTAGGCACTATATAGTGTACATGTCCTAGTTACATTCTGCAATTTAAATTAAGTCAGTACCTCATACCCTTCAAGAATTATAGTGCCCAACATAGTCTGTAGTATATCCTATTCATTTCAAATGGGTGACCAGATGGCCGCAAATTGAAAATTGCATCGTATGGATTCATATTGCGTTGTATGTGCCTTGTGTGTAAGCCACATGCATTTAAAATGGCACAATGTAGTAGGGTATGCTATAGAATGTGTTGCAGTAGGAAATCAAGCTCTATCTAGTATGGATCATGACTGATCACACAATATACATGACTCATTTTGCAGAAACTGGAGGCAATTTTTGAAAAACAGGCATTTAATGAGTGAACAATTCTCACCATTTCTAAGCATGGCACAGGCATGAAATTGACCACAAGGCAGTGGCATGATGTTAGCTGTATGCTGAACTTGGAATTATGGATCTGGATTGTATGGTTTTAGAAATATAGGCCAAAACGTAAGGCATACCTTTTCAAACATGTGACGTAATTGAAAAAACATCATACATTCAACTTCACATTTTGACTAGTTCCCAATATGCCACATACATGATACTTCACATGGGTATGTAGACCGGGACTAGAAACAATTTGCATTTGAAATTATGTCTCTATCATATATAGATTGTGAATTATAGCAGAAAGCATAAAGTGTTCCTACAACATAATTGAAAGTGAAAAAGAAAACTGTACCTGAAGGTTACACTTGATTTGTACATTGTCCCCATAAGCCACAAACATCAGAGTAGGCACTATATAGTGTACATGTCCTAGTTACATTCTGCAATTTAAATTAAGTCAGTACCTCATACCCTTCAAGAATTATAGTGCCCAACATAGTCTGTAGTATATCCTATTCATTTCATATGGGTGACCAGATGGCCGCAAATTGAAAATTGCGTCGTATGGATTCATATTGCGTTGTATGTGCCTTGTGTGTAAACCACATGCATTTAAAATGGCACAATGTAGTAGGGTATGCTATAGAATGTGTTGCAGTAGGAAATCAAGCTCTATCTAGTATTGATCATGACTTATCACACAATATACATGACTCATTTTGCAGAAACTGGAGGCAATTTTTGAAAAACAGGCATTTAATCAATGAACAATTCTCACCACTTCTAAGCATGGCACAGGCATGAAATTGACCACAAGGCAGTGGAATGACGGTAGCTGTATGCTGAACTTGGAATTCTGGATCTGGATTGTATGGTTGTCGAAATATGGGCCAAACCGTAAGGCATACTTTTTCAAACATGTGACGTAATTGAAAAACATCATACATTCAACTTCACATTTTGACTAGTTCCCAGTATGCCACATACATGATACTTCACATGGGTATGTAGAACAGGACAGGAAACAATTTGCATTTTAAAATATGTCTCTATCATATATAGATTGTGAATTGTAGCAGAAAGCATAAAGTGTTCTTACAACATAATTGAAAGTGAAAAAGAAAAACGTACCTGAAGGTTACACTTGATTTGTACCTTGTCCCCATAAGCCACAAACATCAGAGTAGGCACTATATAGTGCACATGTCCTAGTTACATTCTGCAATTTAAATTAAGTCAGTACCTCATACCCTTCAAGAATTATAGTGCCCAACATAGTCTGTAGTATATCCTATTCATTTCAAATGGGTGACCAGATGGCCGCAAATTGAAAATTGCATCGTATGGATTCATATTGCGTTGTATGTGCCTTGTGTGTAAGCCACATGCATTTAAAATGGCACAATGTAGTAGGGTATGCTATAGAATGTGTTGCAGTAGGAAATCAAGCTCTATCTAGTATGGATCATGACTGATCACACAATATACATGACTCATTTTGCAGAAACTGGAGGCAATTTTTGAAAAACAGGCATTTAATGAGTGAACAATTCTCACCATTTCTAAGCATGGCACAGGCATGAAATTGACCACAAGGCAGTGGCATGATGTTAGCTGTATGCTGAACTTGGAATTATGGATCTGGATTGTATGGTTTTAGAAATATAGGCCAAAACGTAAGGCATACCTTTTCAAACATGTGACGTAATTGAAAAAACATCATACATTCAACTTCACATTTTGACTAGTTCCCAATATGCCACATACATGATACTTCACATGGGTATGTAGACCGGGACTAGAAACAATTTGCATTTGAAATTATGTCTCTATCATATATAGATTGTGAATTATAGCAGAAAGCATAAAGTGTTCTTACAACATAATTGAAAGTAAAAAAGAAAAACGTACCTGAAGGTTACACTTGATTTGTACCTTGTCCCCATAAGCCACAAACGTCAGAGTTGCCACTATATAGTGTACATGTCCTAGCTACATTCTGCAATTTAAATTAAGTCAGTACCTCATACGCTTCTAGAATTATAGTGCTCAACATAGTCTGAAGTATTTCTTATTCATTTCAATTGGGTGACCAGATGGTCGCAAATTGAAAATTGCGTCGTATGGATTCATATTGCGTTGTATGTACCTCGTGTGTATGCCACATGCATTTAAAATGGCACAATGTAGTAGGGTATGCTATAGAATGTGTTGCAGTTGGAAATCAAGCTCTATCTAGTATGGATCATGACTGATGACACAATATACGTGACTCATTTTGCAAAAACTGGAGGCAAATTTTAAAAAATGTGCGTTTATTCACTGAAAGATTCTCACCACTTCTAAGCATGGCACATGCATGAATATGGCCACAGAGCAGTGGCATGATGTTAACTGTATGCTGCACTTAGAATTATTGATCCAGATTGTATGGTTGTAGAAGTATGGGCCAAAACGTAAGGCATACTTTTTCAAACATGTGACGTAATTGAAAAACATCATACATTCAACTTCACATTTTGACTAGTTCCCAATATGCCACATACGTGATACTTCACATGGGTATGTAGAACAGGACTAGAAACAATTTGCATTTTAAATTATGTCTCTATCATATATAGATTGTGAATTGTAGCAGAAAGCATAAAGTGTTCCTACAACATAATTGAAAGTGAAAAAGAAAACTGTACCTGAAGGTTACACTTGATTTGTACATTGTCCCCATAAGCCACAAACATCAGAGTAGGCACTATATAGTGTACATGTCCTAGTTACATTCTGCAATTTAAATTAAGTCAGTACCTCATACCCTTCAAGAATTATAGTGCCCAACATAGTCTGTAGTATATCCTATTCATTTCATATGGGTGACCAGATGGCCGCAAATTGAAAATTGCGTCGTATGGATTCATATTGCGTTGTATGTGCCTTGTGTGTAAGCCACATGCATTTAAAATGGCACAATGTAGTAGGGTATGCTATAGAATGTGTTGCAGTAGGAAATCAAGCTCTATCTAGTATGGATCATGACTGATCACACAATATACATGACTCATTTTGCAGAAACTGGAGGCAATTTTTGAAAAACAGGCATTTAATCAATGAACAATTCTCACCACTTCTAAGCATGGCACAGGCATGAAATTGACCACAAGGCAGTGGAATGACGGTAGCTGTATGCTGAACTTGGAATTCTGGATCTGGATTGTATGGTTGTCGAAATATGGGCCAAACCGTAAGGCATACTTTTTCAAACATGTGACCTAATTGAAAAACATCATACATTCAACTTCACATTTTGACTAGTTCCCAGTATGCCACATACATGATACTTCACATGGGTATGTAGAACAGGACAGGAAACAATTTGCATTTTAAAATATGTCTCTATCATATATAGATTGTGAATTGTAGCAGAAAGCATAAAGTGTTCTTACAACATAATTGAAAGTGAAAAAGAAAAACGTACCTGAAGGTTACACTTGATTTGTACCTTGTCCCCATAAGCCACAAACATCAGAGTAGGCACTATATAGTGTACATGTCCTAGTTACATTCTGCAATTTAAATTAAGTCAGTACCTCATACCCTTCAAGAATTATAGTGCCCAACATAGTCTGTAGTATATCCTATTCATTTCAAATGGGTGACCAGATGGCCGCAAATTGAAAATTGCATCGTATGGATTCATATTGCGTTGTATGTGCCTTGTGTGTAAGCCACATGCATTTAAAATGGCACAATGTAGTAGGGTATGCTATAGAATGTGTTGCAGTAGGAAATCAAGCTCTATCTAGTATGGATCATGACTGATCACACAATATACATGACTCATTTTGCAGAAACTGGAGGCAATTTTTGAAAAACAGGCATTTAATGAGTGAACAATTCTCACCATTTCTGAGCATGGCACAGGCATGAAATTGACCACAAGGCAGTGGCATGATGTTAGCTGTATGCTGAACTTGGAATTATGGATCTGGATTGTATGGTTTTAGAAATATAGGCCAAAACGTAAGGCATACCTTTTCAAACATGTGACGTAATTGAAAAAACATCATACATTCAACTTCACATTTTGACTAGTTCCCAATATGCCACATACATGATACTTCACATGGGTATGTAGACCGGGACTAGAAACAATTTGCATTTGAAATTATGTCTCTATCATATATAGATTGTGAATTATAGCAGAAAGCATAAAGTGTTCCTACAACATAATTGAAAGTGAAAAAGAAAACTGTACCTGAAGGTTACACTTGATTTGTACATTGTCCCCATAAGCCACAAACATCAGAGTAGGCACTATATAGTGTACATGTCCTAGTTACATTCTGCAATTTAAATTAAGTCAGTACCTCATACCCTTCAAGAATTATAGTGCCCAACATAGTCTGTAGTATATCCTATTCATTTCATATGGGTGACCAGATGGCCGCAAATTGAAAATTGCGTCGTATGGATTCATATTGCGTTGTATGTGCCTTGTGTGTAAACCACATGCATTTAAAATGGCACAATGTAGTAGGGTATGCTATAGAATGTGTTGCAGTAGGAAATCAAGCTCTATCTAGTATGGATCATGACTGATCACACAATATACATGACTCATTTTGCAGAAACTGGAGGCAATTTTTGAAAAACAGGCATTTAATCAATGAACAATTCTCACCACTTCTAAGCATGGCACAGGCATGAAATTGACCACAAGGCAGTGGAATGATGTTAGCTGTATGCTGAACTTGGAATTCTGGATCTGGATTGTATGGTTGTCGAAATATGGGCCAAACCGTAAGGCATACTTTTTCAAACATGTGACGTAATTGAAAAACATCATACATTCAACTTCACATTTTGACTAGTTCCCAGTATGCCACATACATGATACTTCACATGGGTATGTAGAACAGGACAGGAAACAATTTGCATTTTAAAATATGTCTCTATCATATATAGATTGTGAATTGTAGCAGAAAGCATAAAGTGTTCTTACAACATAATTGAAAGTGAAAAAGAAAAACGTACCTGAAGGTTACACTTGATTTGTACCTTGTCCCCATAAGCCACAAACATCAGAGTAGGCACTATATAGTGTACATGTCCTAGTTACATTCTGCAATTTAAATTAAGTCAGTACCTCATACCCTTCAAGAATTATAGTGCCCAACATAGTCTGTAGTATATCCTATTCATTTCAAATGGGTGACCAGATGGCCGCAAATTGAAAATTGCATCGTATGGATTCATCTTGCGTTGTATGTGCCTTGTGTGTAAGCCACATGCATTTAAAATGGCACAATGTAGTAGGGTATGCTATAGAATGTGTTGCAGTAGGAAATCAAGCTCTATCTAGTATGGATCATGACTGATCACACAATATACATGACTCATTTTGCAGAAACTGGAGGCAATTTTTGAAAAACAGGCATTTAATGAGTGAACAATTCTCACCATTTCTAAGCATGGCACAGGCATGAAATTGACCACAAGGCAGTGGCATGATGTTAGCTGTATGCTGAACTTGGAATTATGGATCTGGATTGTATGGTTTTAGAAATATAGGCCAAAACGTAAGGCATACCTTTTCAAACATGTGACGTAATTGAAAAAACATCATACATTCAACTTCACATTTTGACTAGTTCCCAATATGCCACATACATGATACTTCACATGGGTATGTAGACCGGGACTAGAAACAATTTGCATTTGAAATTATGTCTCTATCATATATAGATTGTGAATTATAGCAGAAAGCATAAAGTGTTCTTACAACATAATTGAAAGTAAAAAAGAAAAACGTACCTGAAGGTTACACTTGATTTGTACCTTGTCCCCATAAGCCACAAACGTCAGAGTTGCCACTATATAGTGTACATGTCCTAGCTACATTCTGCAATTTAAATTAAGTCAGTACCTCATACGCTTCTAGAATTATAGTGCTCAACATAGTCTGAAGTATTTCTTATTCATTTCAATTGGGTGACCAGATGGTCGCAAATTGAAAATTGCGTCGTATGGATTCATATTGCGTTGTATGTACCTCGTGTGTATGCCACATGCATTTAAAATGGCACAATGTAGTAGGGTATGCTATAGAATGTGTTGCAGTTGGAAATCAAGCTCTATCTAGTATGGATCATGACTGATGACACAATATACGTGACTCATTTTGCAAAAACTGGAGGCAAATTTTAAAAAATGTGCGTTTATTCACTGAAAGATTCTCACCACTTCTAAGCATGGCACATGCATGAAAATGGCCACAGAGCAGTGGCATGATGTTAACTGTATGCTGCACTTAGAATTATTGATCCAGATTGTATGGTTGTAGAAGTATGGGCCAAAACGTAAGGCATACTTTTTCAAACATGTGACGTAATTGAAAAACATCATACATTCAACTTCACATTTTGACTAGTTCCCAATATGCCACATACGTGATACTTCACATGGGTATGTAGAACAGGACTAGAAACAATTTGCATTTTAAATTATGTCTCTATCATATATAGATTGTGAATTGTAGCAGAAAGCATAAAGTGTTCCTACAACATAATTGAAAGTGAAAAAGAAAACTGTACCTGAAGGTTACACTTGATTTGTACATTGTCCCCATAAGCCACAAACATCAGAGTAGGCACTATATAGTGTACATGTCCTAGTTACATTCTGCAATTTAAATTAAGTCAGTACCTCATACCCTTCAAGAATTATAGTGCCCAACATAGTCTGTAGTATATCCTATTCATTTCATATGGGTGACCAGATGGCCGCAAATTGAAAATTGCGTCGTATGGATTCATATTGCGTTGTATGTGCCTTGTGTGTAAGCCACATGCATTTAAAATGGCACAATGTAGTAGGGTATGCTATAGAATGTGTTGCAGTAGGAAATCAAGCTCTATCTAGTATGGATCATGACTGATCACACAATATACATGACTCATTTTGCAGAAACTGGAGGCAATTTTTGAAAAACAGGCATTTAATCAATGAACAATTCTCACCACTTCTAAGCATGGCACAGGCATGAAATTGACCACAAGGCAGTGGAATGACGGTAGCTGTATGCTGAACTTGGAAGTCTGGATCTGGATTGTATGGTTGTCGAAATATGGGCCAAACCGTAAGGCATACTTTTTCAAACATGTGACATAATTGAAAAACATCATACATTCAACTTCACATTTTGACTAGTTCCCAGTATGCCACATACATGATACTTCACATGGGTATGTAGAACAGGACAGGAAACAATTTGCATTTTAAAATATGTCTCTATCATATATAGATTGTGAATTGTAGCAGAAAGCATAAAGTGTTCTTACAACATAATTGAAAGTGAAAAAGAAAAACGTACCTGAAGGTTACACTTGATTTGTACCTTGTCCCCATAAGCCACAAACATCAGAGTAGGCACTATATAGTGTACATGTCCTAGTTACATTCTGCAATTTAAATTAAGTCAGTACCTCATACCCTTCAAGAATTATAGTGCCCAACATAGTCTGTAGTATATCCTATTCATTTCAAATGGGTGACCAGATGGCCGCAAATTGAAAATTGCATCGTATGGATTCATATTGCGTTGTATGTGCCTTGTGTGTAAGCCACATGCATTTAAAATGGCACAATGTAGTAGGGTATGCTATAGAATGTGTTGCAGTAGGAAATCAAGCTCTATCTAGTATGGATCATGACTGATCACACAATATACATGACTCATTTTGCAGAAACTGGAGGCAATTTTTGAAAAACAGGCATTTAATGAGTGAACAATTCTCACCATTTCTAAGCATGGCACAGGCATGAAATTGACCACAAGGCAGTGGCATGATGTTAGCTGTATGCTGAACTTGGAATTATGGATCTGGATTGTATGGTTTTAGAAATATAGGCCAAAACGTAAGGCATACCTTTTCAAACATGTGACGTAATTGAAAAAACATCATACATTCAACTTCACATTTTGACTAGTTCCCAATATGCCACATACATGATACTTCACATGGGTATGTAGACCGGGACTAGAAACAATTTGCATTTGAAATTATGTCTCTATCATATATAGATTGTGAATTATAGCAGAAAGCATAAAGTGTTCTTACAACATAATTGAAAGTGAAAAAGAAAAACGTACCTGAAGGTTACACTTGATTTGTACCTTGTCCCCATAAGCCACAAACGTCAGAGTTGCCACTATATAGTGTACATGTCCTAGCTACATTCTGCAATTTAAATTAAGTCAGTACCTCATACGCTTCTAGAATTATAGTGCTCAACATAGTCTGAAGTATTTCTTATTCATTTCAATTGGGTGACCAGATGGTCGCAAATTGAAAATTGCGTCGTATGGATTCATATTGCGTTGTATGTACCTCGTGTGTATGCCACATGCATTTAAAATGGCACAATGTAGTAGGGTATGCTATAGAATGTGTTGCAGTTGGAAATCAAGCTCTATCTAGTATGGATCATGACTGATGACACAATATACGTGACTCATTTTGCAAAAACTGGAGGCAAATTTAAAAAAATGTGCGTTTATTCACTGAAAGATTCTCACCACTTCTAAGCATGGCACATGCATGAAAATGGCCACAGAGCAGTGGCATGATGTTAACTGTATGCTGCACTTAGAATTATTGATCCAGATTGTATGGTTGTAGAAGTATGGGCCAAAACGTAAGGCATACTTTTTCAAACATGTGACGTAATTGAAAAACATCATACATTCAACTTCACATTTTGACTAGTTCCCAATATGCCACATACGTGATACTTCACATGGGTATGTAGAACAGGACTAGAAACAATTTGCATTTTAAATTATGTCTCTATCATATATAGATTGTGAATTGTAGCAGAAAGCATAAAGTGTTCCTACAACATAATTGAAAGTGAAAAAGAAAACTGTACCTGAAGGTTACACTTGATTTGTACATTGTCCCCATAAGCCACAAACATCAGAGTAGGCACTATATAGTGTACATGTCCTAGTTACATTCTGCAATTTAAATTAAGTCAGTACCTCATACCCTTCAAGAATTATAGTGCCCAACATAGTCTGTAGTATATCCTATTCATTTCATATGGGTGACCAGATGGCCGCAAATTGAAAATTGCGTCGTATGGATTCATATTGCGTTGTATGTGCCTTGTGTGTAAGCCACATGCATTTAAAATGGCACAATGTAGTAGGGTATGCTATAGAATGTGTTGCAGTAGGAAATCAAGCTCTATCTAGTATTGATCATGACTGATCACACAATATACATGACTCATTTTGCAGAAACTGGAGGCAATTTTTGAAAAACAGGCATTTAATCAATGAACAATTCTCACCACTTCTAAGCATGGCACAGGCATGAAATTGACCACAAGGCAGTGGAATGACGGTAGCTGTATGCTGAACTTGGAATTCTGGATCTGGATTGTATGGTTGTCGAAATATGGGCCAAACCGTAAGGCATACTTTTTCAAACATGTGACGTAATTGAAAAACATCATACATTCAACTTCACATTTTGACTAGTTCCCAGTATGCCACATACAGGATACTTCACATGGGTATGTAGAACAGGACAGGAAACAATTTGCATTTTAAAATATGTCTCTATCATATATAGATTGTGAATTGTAGCAGAAAGCATAAAGTGTTCTTACAACATAATTGAAAGTGAAAAAGAAAAACGTACCTGAAGGTTACACTTGATTTGTACCTTGTCCCCATAAGCCACAAACATCAGAGTAGGCACTATATAGTGTACATGTCCTAGTTACATTCTGCAATTTAAATTAAGTCAGTACCTCATACCCTTCAAGAATTATAGTGCCCAACATAGTCTGTAGTATATCCTATTCATTTCAAATGGGTGACCAGATGGCCGCAAATTGAAAATTGCATCGTATGGATTCATATTGCGTTGTATGTGCCTTGTGTGTAAGCCACATGCATTTAAAATGGCACAATGTAGTAGGGTATGCTATAGAATGTGTTGCAGTAGGAAATCAAGCTCTATCTAGTATGGATCATGACTGATCACACAATATACATGACTCATTTTGCAGAAACTGGAGGCAATTTTTGAAAAACAGGCATTTAATGAGTGAACAATTCTCACCATTTCTAAGCATGGCACAGGCATGAAATTGACCACAAGGCAGTGGCATGATGTTAGCTGTATGCTGAACTTGGAATTATGGATCTGGATTGTATGGTTTTAGAAATATAGGCCAAAACGTAAGGCATACCTTTTCAAACATGTGACGTAATTGAAAAAACATCATACATTCAACTTCACATTTTGACTAGTTCCCAATATGCCACATACATGATACTTCACATGGGTATGTAGACCGGGACTAGAAACAATTTGCATTTGAAATTATGTCTCTATCATATACAGATTGTGAATTATAGCATAAAGCATAAAGTGTTCTTACAACATAATTGAAAGTGAAAAAGAAAAACGTACCTGAAGGTTACACTTGATTTGTACCTTGTCCCCATAAGCCACAAACGTCAGAGTTGCCACTATATAGTGTACATGTCCTAGCTACATTCTGCAATTTAAATTAAGTCAGTACCTCATACGCTTCTAGAATTATAGTGCTCAACATAGTCTGAAGTATTTCTTATTCATTTCAATTGGGTGACCAGATGGTCGCAAATTGAAAATTGCGTCGTATGGATTCATATTGCGTTGTATGTACCTCGTGTGTATGCCACATGCATTTAAAATGGCACAATGTAGTAGGGTATGCTATAGAATGTGTTGCAGTTGGAAATCAAGCTCTATCTAGTATGGATCATGACTGATGACACAATATACGTGACTCATTTTGCAAAAACTGGAGGCAAATTTAAAAAAATGTGCGTTTATTCACTGAAAGATTCTCACCACTTCTAAGCATGGCACATGCATGAAAATGGCCACAGAGCAGTGGCATGATGTTAACTGTATGCTGCACTTAGAATTATTGATCCAGATTGTATGGTTGTAGAAGTATGGGCCAAAACGTAAGGCATACTTTTTCAAACATGTGACGTAATTGAAAAACATCATACATTCAACTTCACATTTTGACTAGTTCCCAATATGCCACATACGTGATACTTCACATGGGTATGTAGAACAGGACTAGAAACAATTTGCATTTTAAATTATGTCTCTATCATATATAGATTGTGAATTGTAGCAGAAAGCATAAAGTGTTCCTACAACATAATTGAAAGTGAAAAAGAAAACTGTACCTGAAGGTTACACTTGATTTGTACATTGTCCCCATAAGCCACAAACATCAGAGTAGGCACTATATAGTGTACATGTCCTAGTTACATTCTGCAATTTAAATTAAGTCAGTACCTCATACCCTTCAAGAATTATAGTGCCCAACATAGTCTGTAGTATATCCTATTCATTTCATATGGGTGACCAGATGGCCGCAAATTGAAAATTGCGTCGTATGGATTCATATTGCGTTGTATGTGCCTTGTGTGTAAACCACATGCATTTAAAATGGCACAATGTAGTAGGGTATGCTATAGAATGTGTTGCAGTAGGAAATCAAGCTCTATCTAGTATGGATCATGACTGATCACACAATATACATGACTCATTTTGCAGAAACTGGAGGCAATTTTTGAAAAACAGGCATTTAATCAATGAACAATTCTCACCACTTCTAAGCATGGCACAGGCATGAAATTGACCACAAGGCAGTGGAATGATGTTAGCTGTATGCTGAACTTGGAATTCTGGATCTGGATTGTATGGTTGTCGAAATATGGGCCAAACCGTAAGGCATACTTTTTCAAACATGTGACGTAATTGAAAAACATCATACATTCAACTTCACATTTTGACTAGTTCCCAGTATGCCACATACATGATACTTCACATGGGTATGTAGAACAGGACAGGAAACAATTTGCATTTTAAAATATGTCTCTATCATATATAGATTGTGAATTGTAGCAGAAAGCATAAAGTGTTCTTACAACATAATTGAAAGTGAAAAAGAAAAACGTACCTG
The DNA here is from genome assembly GCF_964263255.1 of Lissotriton vulgaris. Classification (NCBI taxonomy): domain Eukaryota; kingdom Metazoa; phylum Chordata; class Amphibia; order Caudata; family Salamandridae; genus Lissotriton; species Lissotriton vulgaris. The sequence goes on from NC_141691.1 coordinate 712,624,263, forward strand.
AAGGTTACACTTGATTTGTACCTTGTCCCCATAAGCCACAAACATCAGAGTAGGCACTATATAGTGTACATGTCCTAGTTACATTCTGCAATTTAAATTAAGCCAGTACCTCATACCCTTCAAGAATTATAGTGCCCAACATAGTCTGTAGTATATCCTATTCATTTCAAATGGGTGACCAGATGGCCGCAAATTGAAAATTGCATCGTATGGATTCATATTGCGTTGTATGTGCCTTGTGTGTAAGCCACATGCATTTAAAATGGCACAATGTAGTAGGGTATGCTATAGAATGTGTTGCAGTAGGAAATCAAGCTCTATCTAGTATGGATCATGACTGATCACACAATATACATGACTCATTTTGCAGAAACTGGAGGCAATTTTTGAAAAACAGGCATTTAATGAGTGAACAATTCTCACCACTTCTAAGCATGGCACAGGCATGAAATTGACCACAAGGCAGTGGCATGATGTTAGCTGTATGCTGAACTTGGAATTATGGATCTGGATTGTATGGTTTTAGAAATATAGGCCAAAACGTAAGGCATACTTTTTCAAACATGTGACGTAATTGAAAAAACATCATACATTCAACTTCACATTTTGACTAGTTCCCAATATGCCACATACATGATACTTCACATGGGTATGTAGACCAGGACTAGAAACAATTTGCATTTGAAATTATGTCTCTATCATATATAGATTGTGAATTATAGCAGAAAGCATAAAGTGTTCTTACAACATAATTGAAAGTGAAAAAGAAAAACGTACCTGAAGGTTACACTTGATTTGTACCTTGTCCCCATAAGCCACAAACGTCAGAGTTGCCACTATATAGTGTACATGTCCTAGCTACATTCTGCAATTTAAATTAAGTCAGTACCTCATACGCTTCTAGAATTATAGTGCTCAACATAGTCTGAAGTATTTCTTATTCATTTCAAATGGGTGACCAGATGGCCGCAAATTGAAAATTGCGTCGTATGGATTCATATTGCGTTGTATGTACCTCGTGTGTATGCCACATGCATTTAAAATGGCACAATGTAGTAGGGTATGCTATAGAATGTGTTGCAGTTGGAAATCAAGCTCTATCTAGTATGGATCATGACTGATGACACAATATACGTGACTCATTTTGCAAAAACTGGAGGCAAATTTTAAAAAATGTGCGTTTATTCACTGAAAGATTCTCACCACTTCTAAGCATGGCACATGCATGAAAATGGCCACAGAGCGGTGGCATGATGTTAACTGTATGCTGCACTTAGAATTATTGATCCAGATTGTATGGTTGTAGAAGTATGGGCCAAAACGTAAGGCATACTTTTTCAAACATGTGACGTAATTGAAAAACATCATACATTCAACTTCACATTTTGACTAGTTCCCAATATGCCACATACGTGATACTTCACATGGGTATGTAGAACAAGACCAGGAACAATTTCCTTTTTAAATTATGTATCTATCATATATAGATTGTGAATTATAGCAGAAAGCATAAAGTGTTCTTACAACATAATTGAAAGTGAAAAAGAAAAACGTACCTGAAGGTTACACTTGATTTGTACCTTGTCCCCATAAGCCACAAACATCAGAGTAGGCACTATATAGTGTACATGTCCTAGTTACATTCTGCAATTTAAATTAAGTCAGTACCTCATACCCTTCAAGAATTATAGTGCCCAACATAGTCTGAAGTATATCCTATTCATTTCAAATGGGTGACCAGATGGCCGCAAATTGAAAATTGTGTCGTATGGATTCATATTGCGTTGTATGTGCCTTGTGTGTAAGCCACATGCATTTAAAATGGCACAATGTAGTAGGGTATGCTATAGAATGTGTTGCAGTAGGAAATCAAGCTCTATCTAGTATGGATCATGACTGATCACACAATATACATGACTCATTTTGCAGAAACTGGAGGCAATTTTTGAAAAACAGGCATTTAATGAATGAACAATTCTCACCACTTCTAAGCATGGCACAGGCATGAAATTGACCACAAGGCAGTGGCATGACGTTAGCTGTATGCTGAACTTGGAATTATGGATCTGGATTGTATGGTTTTAGAAGTATGGGCCAAAACGTAAGGCATACTTTTTCAAACCTGTGACGTAATTGAAAAACATCATACATTCAACTTCACATTTTGACTAGTTCCCAATATGCCACATACGTGATACTTCACATGGGTATGTAGAACAAGACTAGGAACAATTTCCTTTTTAAATTATGTATCTATCATATACAGATTGTGAATTATAGCAGAAAGCATAAAGTGTTCTTACAACATAATTGAAAGTGAAAAAGAAAAACGTACCTGAAGGTTACACTTGATTTGTACCTTGTCCCCATCAGCCACAAATGTCAGAGTTGCCACTATATAGTGTACATGTCCTAGCTACATTCTGCAATTTAAATTAAGTCAGTACCTCATACGCTTCTAGAATTATAGTGCTCAACATAGTCTGAAGTATTTCTTATTCATTTCAATTGGGTGACCAGATGGTCGCAAATTGAAAATTGCGTCGTATGGATTCATATTGCGTTGTATGTACCTCGTGTGTATGCCACATGCATTTAAAATGGCACAATGTAGTAGGGTATGCTATAGAATGTGTTGCAGTTGGAAATCAAGCTCTATCTAGTATGGATCATGACTGATGACACAATATACGTGACTCATTTTGCAAAAACTGGAGGCAAATTTTAAAAAATGTGCGTTTATTCACTGAAAGATTCTCACCACTTCTAAGCATGGCACATGCATGAAAAAGGCCACAGAGCAGTGGCATGATGTTAACTGTATGCTGCACTTAGAATTATTGATCCAGATTGTATGGTTGTAGAAGTATGGGCCAAAACGTAAGGCATACTTTTTCAAACATGTGACGTAATTGAAAAACATCATACATTCAACTTCACATTTTGACTAGTTCCCAATATGCCACATACGTGATACTTCACATGGGTATGTAGACCAGGACTAGAAACAATTTGCATTTGAAATTATGTCTCTATCATATATAGATTGTGAATTATAGCAGAAAGCATAAAGTGTTCTTACAACATAATTGAAAGTGAAAAAGAAAAACGTACCTGAAGGTTACACTTGATTTGTACCTTGTCCCCATAAGCCACAAACGTCAGAGTTGCCACTATATAGTGTACATGTCCTAGCTACATTCTGCAATTTAAATTAAGTCAGTACCTCATACGCTTCTAGAATTATAGTGCTCAACATAGTCTGAAGTATTTCTTATTCATTTCAATTGGGTGACCAGATGGTCGCAAATTGAAAATTGCGTCGTATGGATTCATATTGCGTTGTATGTACCTCGTGTGTATGCCACATGCATTTAAAATGGCACAATGTAGTAGGGTATGCTATAGAATGTGTTGCAGTTGGAAATCAAGCTCTATCTAGTATGGATCATGACTGATGACACAATATACGTGACTCATTTTGCAAAAACTGGAGGCAAATTTTAAAAAATGTGCGTTTATTCACTGAAAGATTCTCACCACTTCTAAGCATGGCACATGCATGAAAATGGCCACAGAGCGGTGGCATGATGTTAACTGTATGCTGCACTTAGAATTATTGATCCAGATTGTATGGTTGTAGAAGTATGGGCCAAAACGTAAGGCATACTTTTTCAAACATGTGACGTAATTGAAAAACATCATACATTCAACTTCACATTTTGACTAGTTCCCAATATGCCACATACGTGATACTTCACATGGGTATGTAGAACAAGACCAGGAACAATTTCCTTTTTAAATTATGTATCTATCATATATAGATTGTGAATTATAGCAGAAAGCATAAAGTGTTCTTACAACATAATTGAAAGTGAAAAAGAAAAACGTACCTGAAGGTTACACTTGATTTGTACCTTGTCCCCATAAGCCACAAACATCAGAGTAGGCACTATATAGTGTACATGTCCTAGTTACATTCTGCAATTTAAATTAAGTCAGTACCTCATACCCTTCAAGAATTATAGTGCCCAACATAGTCTGTAGTATATCCTATTCATTTCAAATGGGTGACCAGATGGCCGCAAATTGAAAATTGCGTCGTATGGATTCATATTGCGTTGTATGTGCCTTGTGTGTAAGCCACATGCATTTAAAATGGCACAATGTAGTAGGGTATGCTATAGAATGTGTTGCAGTAGGAAATCAAGCTCTATCTAGTATGGATCATGACTGATCACACAATATACATGACTCATTTTGCAGAAACTGGAGGCAATTTTTGAAAAACAGGCATTTAATGAATGAACAATTCTCACCACTTCTAAGCATGGCACAGGCATGAAATTGACCACAAGGCAGTGGCATGACGTTAGCTGTATGCTGAACTTGGAATTATGGATCTGGATTGTATGGTTTTAGAAGTATGGGCCAAAACGTAAGGCATACTTTTTCAAACCTGTGACGTAATTGAAAAACATCATACATTCAACTTCACATTTTGACTAGTTCCCAATATGCCACATACGTGATACTTCACATGGGTATGTAGAACAAGACTAGGAACAATTTCCTTTTTAAATTATGTATCTATCATATACATATTGTGAATTATAGCAGAAAGCATAAAGTGTTCTTACAACATAATTGAAAGTGAAAAAGAAAAACGTACCTGAAGGTTACACTTGATTTGTACCTTGTCCCCATCAGCCACAAATGTCAGAGTTGCCACTATATAGTGTACATGTCCTAGCTACATTCTGCAATTTAAATTAAGTCAGTACCTCATACGCTTCTAGAATTATAGTGCTCAACATAGTCTGAAGTATTTCTTATTCATTTCAATTGGGTGACCAGATGGTCGCAAATTGAAAATTGCGTCGTATGGATTCATATTGCGTTGTATGTACCTCGTGTGTATGCCACATGCATTTAAAATGGCACAATGTAGTAGGGTATGCTATAGAATGTGTTGCAGTTGGAAATCAAGCTCTATCTAGTATGGATCATGACTGATGACACAATATACGTGACTCATTTTGCAAAAACTGGAGGCAAATTTTAAAAAATGTGCGTTTATTCACTGAAAGATTCTCACCACTTCTAAGCATGGCACATGCATGAAAATGGCCACAGAGCAGTGGCATGATGTTAACTGTATGCTGCACTTAGAATTATTGATCCAGATTGTATGGTTGTAGAAGTATGGGCCAAAACGTAAGGCATACTTTTTCAAACATGTGACGTAATTGAAAAACATCATACATTCAACTTCACATTTTGACTAGTTCCCAATATGCCACATACGTGATACTTCACATGGGTATGTAGAACAAGACCAGGAACAATTTCCTTTTTAAATTATGTATCTATCATATATAGATTGTGAATTATAGCAGAAAGCATAAAGTGTTCTTACAACATAATTGAAAGTGAAAAAGAAAAACGTACCTGAAGGTTACACTTGATTTGTACCTTGTCCCCATAAGCCACAAACATCAGAGTAGGCACTATATAGTGTACATGTCCTAGTTACATTCTGCAATTTAAATTAAGTCAGTACCTCATACCCTTCAAGAATTATAGTGCCCAACATAGTCTGTAGTATATCCTATTCATTTCAAATGGGTGACCAGATGGCCGCAAATTGAAAATTGCGTCGTATGGATTCATATTGCGTTGTATGTGCCTTGTGTGTAAGCCACATGCATTTAAAATGGCACAATGTAGTAGGGTATGCTATAGAATGTGTTGCAGTAGGAAATCAAGCTCTATCTAGTATGGATCATGACTGATCACACAATATACATGACTCATTTTGCAGAAACTGGAGGCAATTTTTGAAAAACAGGCATTTAATGAATGAACAATTCTCACCACTTCTAAGCATGGCACAGGCATGAAATTGACCACAAGGCAGTGGCATGACGTTAGCTGTATGCTGAACTTGGAATTATGGATCTGGATTGTATGGTTTTAGAAGTATGGGCCAAAACGTAAGGCATACTTTTTCAAACCTGTGACGTATTTGAAAAACATCATACATTCAACTTCACATTTTGACTAGTTCCCAATATGCCACATACGTGATACTTCACATGGGTATGTAGAACAAGACTAGGAACAATTTCCTTTTTAAATTATGTATCTATCATATACAGATTGTGAATTATAGCAGAAAGCATAAAGTGTTCTTACAACATAATTGAAAGTGAAAAAGAAAAACGTACCTGAAGGTTACACTTGATTTGTACCTTGTCCCCATCAGCCACAAATGTCAGAGTTGCCACTATATAGTGTACATGTCCTAGCTACATTCTGCAATTTAAATTAAGTCAGTACCTCATACGCTTCTAGAATTATAGTGCTCAACATAGTCTGAAGTATTTCTTATTCATTTCAATTGGGTGACCAGATGGTCGCAAATTGAAAATTGCGTCGTATGGATTCATATTGCGTTGTATGTACCTCGTGTGTATGCCACATGCATTTAAAATGGCACAATGTAGTAGGGTATGCTATAGAATGTGTTGCAGTTGGAAATCAAGCTCTATCTAGTATGGATCATGACTGATGACACAATATACGTGACTCATTTTGCAAAAACTGGAGGCAAATTTAAAAAAATGTGCGTTTATTCACTGAAAGATTCTCACCACTTCTAAGCATGGCACATGCATGAAAATGGCCACAGAGCAGTGGCATGATGTTACCTGTATGCTGCACTTAGACTTATTGATCCAGATTGTATGGTTGTAGAAGTATTGGCCAAAACGTAAGGCATACTTTTTCAAACATGTGACGTAATTGAAAAACATCATACATTCAACTTCACATTTTGACTAGTTCCCAATATGCCACATACGTGATACTTCACATGGGTATGTAGAACAAGACTAGGAACAATTTACTTTTTAAATTATGTATCTATCATATATAGATTGTGAATTATAGCAGAAAGCATAAAGTGTTCTTACAACATAATTGAAAGTGAAAAAGAAAAACGTACCTGAAGGTTACACTTGATTTGTACCTTGTCCCCATAAGCCACAAACGTCAGAGTTGCCACTATATAGTGTACATGTCCTAGTTACATTCTGCAATTTAAATTAAGTCAGTACCTCATACCCTTCAAGAATTATAGTGCCCAACATAGTCTGTAGTATATCCTATTCATTTCATATGGGTGACCAGATGGCCGCAAATTGAAAATTGTGTCGTATGGATTCATATTGTGTTGTATGTGCCTTGTGTGTAAGCCACATGCATTTAAAATTGCACAATGTAGTAGGGTATGCTATAGAATGTGTTGCAGTAGGAAATCAAGCTCTATCTAGTATGGATCATGACTGATCACACAATATACATGACTCATTTTGCAGAAACTGGAGGCAATTTTTGAAAAACAGGCATTTAATCAATGAACAATTCTCACCACTTCTAAGCATGGCACAGGCATGAAATTGACCACAAGGCAGTGGCATGATGTTAGCTGTATGCTGAACTTGGAATTCTGGATCTGGATTGTATGGTTGTCGAAATATGGGCCAAACCGTAAGGCATATTTTTTCAAACATGTGACGTAATTGAAAAACATCATACATTCAACTTCACATTTTGACTAGTTCCCAGTATGCCACATACATGATACTTCGCATGGGTATGTAGAACAGGACTAGAAACAATTTGCATTTTAAAATATGTCTCTATCATATATAGATTGTGAATTGTAGCAGAAAGCAGAAAGTGTTCTTACAACATAATTGAAATTGAAAAAGAAAAACGTACCTGAAGGTTACACTTGATTTGTACCTTGTCCCCATAAGCCACAAACATCAGAGTAGGCACTATATAGTGTACATGTCCTAGTTACATTCTGCAATTTAAATTAAGTCAGTACCTCATACCCTTCAAGAATTATAGTGCCCAACATAGTCTGTAGTATATCCTATTCATTTCAAATGGGTGACCAGATGGCCGCAAATTGAAAATTGCGTCGTATGGATTCATATTGCGTTGTATGTGCCTTGTGTGTAAGCCACATGCATTTAAAATGGCACAATGTAGTAGGGTATGCTATAGAATGTGTTGCAGTAGGAAATCAAGCTCTATCTAGTATGGATCATGACTGATCACACAATATACATGACTCATTTTGCAGAAACTGGAGGCAATTTTTGAAAAACAGGCATTTAATGAATGAACAATTCTCACCACTTCTAAGCATGGCACAGGCATGAAATTGACCACAAGGCAGTGGCATGATGTTAGCTGTATGCTGAACTTGGAATTATGGATCTGGATTGTATGGTTTTAGAAATATAGGCCAAAACGTAAGGCATACTTTTTCAAACATGTGACGTAATTGAAAAAACATCATACATTCAACTTCACATTTTGACTAGTTCCCAATATGCCACATACATGATACTTCACATGGGTATGTAGACCAGGACTAGAAACAATTTGCATTTGAAATTATGTCTCTATCATATATAGATTGTGAATTATAGCAGAAAGCATAAAGTGTTCTTACAACATAATTGAAAGTGAAAAAGAAAAACGTACCTGAAGGTTACACTTGATTTGTACCTTGTCCCCATAAGCCACAAACGTCAGAGTTGCCACTATATAGTGTACATGTCCTAGCTACATTCTGCAATTTAAATTAAGTCAGTACCTCATACGCTTCTAGAATTATAGTGCTCAACATAGTCTGAAGTATTTCTTATTCATTTCAATTGGGTGACCAGATGGTCGCAAATTGAAAATTGCGTCGTATGGATTCATATTGCGTTGTATGTACCTCGTGTGTATGCCACATGCATTTAAAATGGCACAATGTAGTAGGGTATGCTATAGAATGTGTTGCAGTTGGAAATCAAGCTCTATCTAGTATGGATCATGACTGATGACACAATATACGTGACTCATTTTGCAAAAACTGGAGGCAAATTTTAAAAAATGTGCGTTTATTCACTGAAAGATTCTCACCACTTCTAAGCATGGCACATGCATGAAAATGGCCACAGAGCGGTGGCATGATGTTAACTGTATGCTGCACTTAGAATTATTGATCCAGATTGTATGGTTGTAGAAGTATGGGCCAAAACGTAAGGCATACTTTTTCAAACATGTGACGTAATTGAAAAACATCATACATTCAACTTCACATTTTGACTAGTTCCCAATATGCCACATACGTGATACTTCACATGGGTATGTAGAACAAGACCAGGAACAATTTCCTTTTTAAATTATGTATCTATCATATATAGATTGTGAATTATAGCAGAAAGCATAAAGTGTTCTTACAACATAATTGAAAGTGAAAAAGAAAAACGTACCTGAAGGTTACACTTGATTTGTACCTTGTCCCCATAAGCCACAAACATCAGAGTAGGCACTATATAGTGTACATGTCCTAGTTACATTCTGCAATTTAAATTAAGTCAGTACCTCATACCCTTCAAGAATTATAGTGCCCAACAGAGTCTGTAGTATATCCTATTCATTTCAAATGGGTGACCAGATGGCCGCAAATTGAAAATTGCGTCGTATGGATTCATATTGCGTTGTATGTGCCTTGTGTGTAAGCCACATGCATTTAAAATGGCACAATGTAGTAGGGTATGCTATAGAATGTGTTGCAGTAGGAAATCAAGCTCTATCTAGTATGGATCATGACTGATCACACAATATACATGACTCATTTTGCAGAAACTGGAGGCAATTTTTGAAAAACAGGCATTTAATGAATGAATAATTCTCACCACTTCTAAGCATGGCACAGGCATGAAATTGACCACAAGGCAGTGGCATGACGTTAGCTGTATGCTGAACTTGGAATTATGGATCTGGATTGTATGGTTTTAGAAGTATGGGCCAAAACGTAAGGCATACTTTTTCAAACCTGTGACGTAATTGAAAAACATCATACATTCAACTTCACATTTTGACTAGTTCCCAATATGCCACATACGTGATACTTCACATGGGTATGTAGAACAAGACTAGGAACAATTTCCTTTTTAAATTATGTATCTATCATATACAGATTGTGAATTATAGCAGAAAGCATAAAGTGTTCTTACAACATAATTGAAAGTGAAAAAGAAAAACGTACCTGAAGGTTACACTTGATTTGTACCTTGTCCCCATCAGCCACAAATGTCAGAGTTGCCACTATATAGTGTACATGTCCTAGCTACATTCTGCAATTTAAATTAAGTCAGTACCTCATACGCTTCTAGAATTATAGTGCTCAACATAGTCTGAAGTATTTCTTATTCATTTCAATTGGGTGACCAGATGGTCGCAAATTGAAAATTGCGTCGTATGGATTCATATTGCGTTGTATGCACCTCGTGTGTATGCCACATGCATTTAAAATGGCACAATGTAGTAGGGTATGCTATAGAATGTGTTGCAGTTGGAAATCAAGCTCTATCTAGTATGGATCATGACTGATGACACAATATACGTGACTCATTTTGCAAAAACTGGAGGCAAATTTTAAAAAATGTGCGTTTATTCACTGAAAGATTCTCACCACTTCTAAGCATGGCACATGCATGAAAATGGCCACAGAGCAGTGGCATGATGTTAACTGTATGCTGCACTTAGAATTATTGATCCAGATTGTATGGTTGTAGAAGTATGGGCCAAAACGTAAGGCATACTTTTTCAAACATGTGACGTAATTGAAAAACATCATACATTCAACTTCACATTTTGACTAGTTCCCAATATGCCACATACGTGATACTTCACATGGGTATGTAGAACAAGACCAGGAACAATTTCCTTTTTAAATTATGTATCTATCATATATAGATTGTGAATTATAGCAGAAAGCATAAAGTGTTCTTACAACATAATTGAAAGTGAAAAAGAAAAACGTACCTGAAGGTTACACTTGATTTGTACCTTGTCCCCATAAGCCACAAACATCAGAGTAGGCACTATATAGTGTACATGTCCTAGTTACATTCTGCAATTTAAATTAAGTCAGTACCTCATACCCTTCAAGAATTATAGTGCCCAACAGAGTCTGTAGTATATCCTATTCATTTCAAATGGGTGACCAGATGGCCGCAAATTGAAAATTGCGTCGTATGGATTCATATTGCGTTGTATGTGCCTTGTGTGTAAGCCACATGCATTTAAAATGGCACAATGTAGTAGGGTATGCTATAGAATGTGTTGCAGTAGGAAATCAAGCTCTATCTAGTATGGATCATGACTGATCACACAATATACATGACTCATTTTGCAGAAACTGGAGGCAATTTTTGAAAAACAGGCATTTAATGAATGAATAATTCTCACCACTTCTAAGCATGGCACAGGCATGAAATTGACCACAAGGCAGTGGCATGACGTTAGCTGTATGCTGAACTTGGAATTATGGATCTGGATTGTATGGTTTTAGAAGTATGGGCCAAAACGTAAGGCATACTTTTTCAAACCTGTGACGTAATTGAAAAACATCATACATTCAACTTCACATTTTGACTAGTTCCCAATATGCCACATACGTGATACTTCACATGGGTATGTAGAACAAGACTAGGAACAATTTCCTTTTTAAATTATGTATCTATCATATACAGATTGTGAATTATAGCAGAAAGCATAAAGTGTTCTTACAACATAATTGAAAGTGAAAAAGAAAAACGTACCTGAAGGTTACACTTGATTTGTACCTTGTCCCCATCAGCCACAAATGTCAGAGTTGCCACTATATAGTGTACATGTCCTAGCTACATTCTGCAATTTAAATTAAGTCAGTACCTCATACGCTTCTAGAATTATAGTGCTCAACATAGTCTGAAGTATTTCTTATTCATTTCAATTGGGTGACCAGATGGTCGCAAATTGAAAATTGCGTCGTATGGATTCATATTGCGTTGTATGCACCTCGTGTGTATGCCACATGCATTTAAAATGGCACAATGTAGTAGGGTATGCTATAGAATGTGTTGCAGTTGGAAATCAAGCTCTATCTAGTATGGATCATGACTGATGACACAATATACGTGACTCATTTTGCAAAAACTGGAGGCAAATTTTAAAAAATGTGCGTTTATTCACTGAAAGATTCTCACCACTTCTAAGCATGGCACATGCATGAAAATGGCCACAGAGCAGTGGCATGATGTTAACTGTATGCTGCACTTAGAATTATTGATCCAGATTGTATGGTTGTAGAAGTATGGGCCAAAACGTAAGGCATACTTTTTCAAACATGTGACGTAATTGAAAAACATCATACATTCAACTTCACATTTTGACTAGTTCCCAATATGCCACATACGTGATACTTCACATGGGTATGTAGAACAAGACCAGGAACAATTTCCTTTTTAAATTATGTATCTATCATATATAGATTGTGAATTATAGCAGAAAGCATAAAGTGTTCTTACAACATAATTGAAAGTGAAAAAGAAAAACGTACCTGAAGGTTACACTTGATTTGTACCTTGTCCCCATAAGCCACAAACATCAGAGTAGGCACTATATAGTGTACATGTCCTAGTTACATTCTGCAATTTAAATTAAGTCAGTACCTCATACCCTTCAAGAATTATAGTGCCCAACATAGTCTGTAGTATATCCTATTCATTTCAAATGGGTGACCAGATGGCCGCAAATTGAAAATTGCGTCGTATGGATTCATATTGCGTTTTATTTGCCTTGTGTGTAAGCCACATGCATTTAAAATGGCACAATGTAGTAGGGTATGCTATAGAATGTGTTGCAGTAGGAAATCAAGCTCTATCTAGTATGGATCATGACTGATCACACAATATACATGACTCATTTTGCAGAAACTGGAGGCAATTTTTGAAAAACAGGCATTTAATGAATGAACAATTCTCACCACTTCTAAGCATGGCACAGGCATGAAATTGACCACAAAGCAGTGGCATGACGTTAGCTGTATGCTGAACTTGGAATTATGGATCTGGATTGTATGGTTTTAGAAGTATGGGCCAAAACGTAAGGCATACTTTTTCAAACCTGTGACGTATTTGAAAAACATCATACATTCAACTTCACATTTTGACTAGTTCCCAATATGCCACATACGTGATACTTCACATGGGTATGTAGAACAAGACTAGGAACAATTTCCTTTTTAAATTATGTATCTATCATATACAGATTGTGAATTATAGCAGAAAGCATAAAGTGTTCTTACAACATAATTGAAAGTGAAAAAGAAAAACGTACCTGAAGGTTACACTTGATTTGTACCTTGTCCCCATCAGCCACAAATGTCAGAGTTGCCACTATATAGTGTACATGTCCTAGCTACATTCTGCAATTTAAATTAAGTCAGTACCTCATACGCTTCTAGAATTATAGTGCTCAACATAGTCTGAAGTATTTCTTATTCATTTCAATTGGGTGACCAGATGGTCGCAAATTGAAAATTGCGTCGTATGGATTCATATTGCGTTGTATGTACCTCGTGTGTATGCCACATGCATTTAAAATGGCACAATGTAGTAGGGTATGCTATAGAATGTGTTGCAGTTGGAAATCAAGCTCTATCTAGTATGGATCATGACTGATGACACAATATACGTGACTCATTTTGCAAAAACTGGAGGCAAATTTAAAAAAATGTGCGTTTATTCACTGAAAGATTCTCACCACTTCTAAGCATGGCACATGCATGAAAATGGCCACAGAGCAGTGGCATGATGTTACCTGTATGCTGCACTTAGACTTATTGATCCAGATTGTATGGTTGTAGAAGTATGGGCCAAAACGTAAGGCATACTTTTTCAAACATGTGACGTAATTGAAAAACATCATACATTCAACTTCACATTTTGACTAGTTCCCAATATGCCACATACGTGATACTTCACATGGGTATGTAGAACAAGACTAGGAACAATTTACTTTTTAAATTATGTATCTATCATATATAGATTGTGAATTATAGCAGAAAGCATAAAGTGTTCTTACAACATAATTGAAAGTGAAAAAGAAAAACGTACCTGAAGGTTACACTTGATTTGTACCTTGTCCCCATAAGCCACAAACGTCAGAGTTGCCACTATATAGTGTACATGTCCTAGTTACATTCTGCAATTTAAATTAAGTCAGTACCTCATACCCTTCAAGAATTATAGTGCCCAACATAGTCTGTAGTATATCCTATTCATTTCATATGGGTGACCAGATGGCCGCAAATTGAAAATTGCGTCGTATGGATTCATATTGTGTTGTATGTGCCTTGTGTGTAAGCCACATGCATTTAAAATGGCACAATGTAGTAGGGTATGCTATAGAATGTGTTGCAGTAGGAAATCAAGCTCTATCTAGTATGGATCATGACTGATCACACAATATACATGACTCATTTTGCAGAAACTGGAGGCAATTTTTGAAAAACAGGCATTTAATCAATGAACAATTCTCACCACTTCTAAGCATGGCACAGGCATGAAATTGACCACAAGGCAGTGGCATGATGTTAGCTGTATGCTGAACTTGGAATTCTGGATCTGGATTGTATGGTTGTCGAAATATGGGCCAAACCGTAAGGCATATTTTTTCAAACATGTGACGTAATTGAAAAACATCATACATTCAACTTCACATTTTGACTAGTTCCCAGTATGCCACATACATGATACTTCGCATGGGTATGTAGAACAGGACTAGAAACAATTTGCATTTTAAAATATGTCTCTATCATATATAGATTGTGAATTGTAGCAGAAAGCAGAAAGTGTTCTTACAACATAATTGAAATTGAAAAAGAAAAACGTACCTGAAGGTTACACTTGATTTGTACCTTGTCCCCATAAGCCACAAACATCAGAGTAGGCACTATATAGTGTACATGTCCTAGTTACATTCTGCAATTTAAATTAAGTCAGTACCTCATACCCTTCAAGAATTATAGTGCCCAACATAGTCTGTAGTATATCCTATTCATTTCAAATGGGTGACCAGATGGCCGCAAATTGAAAATTGCGTCGTATGGATTCATATTGCGTTGTATGTGCCTTGTGTGTAAGCCACATGCATTTAAAATGGCACAATGTAGTAGGGTATGCTATAGAATGTGTTGCAGTAGGAAATCAAGCTCTATCTAGTATGGATCATGACTGATCACACAATATACATGACTCATTTTGCAGAAACTGGAGGCAATTTTTGAAAAACAGGCATTTAATGAATGAACAATTCTCACCACTTCTAAGCATGGCACAGGCATGAAATTGACCACAAGGCAGTGGCATGATGTTAGCTGTATGCTGAACTTGGAATTATGGATCTGGATTGTATGGTTTTAGAAGTATGGGCCAAAACGTAAGGCATACTTTTTCAAACCTGTGACGTAATTGAAAAACATCATACATTCAACTTCACATTTTGACTAGTTCCCAATATGCCACATACGTGATACTTCACATGGGTATGTAGAACAAGACTAGGAACAATTTCCTTTTTCAATTATGTATCTATCATATAAAGATTGTGAATTATAGCAGAAAGCATAAAGTGTTCTTACAACATAATTGAAAGTGAAAAAGAAAAACGTACCTGAAGGTTACACTTGATTTGTACCTTGTCCCCATCAGCCACAAATGTCAGAGTTGCCACTATATAGTGTACATGTCCTAGCTACATTCTGCAATTTAAATTAAGTCAGTACCTCATACGCTTCTAGAATTATAGTGCTCAACATAGTCTGAAGTATTTCTTATTCATTTCAATTGGGTGACCAGATGGTCGCAAATTGAAAATTGCGTCGTATGGATTCATATTGCGTTGTATGTACCTCGTGTGTATGCCACATGCATTTAAAATGGCACAATGTAGTAGGGTATGCTATAGAATGTGTTGCAGTTGGAAATCAAGCTCTACCTAGTATGGATCATGACTGATGACACAATATACGTGACTCATTTTGCAAAAACTGGAGGCAAATTTTAAAAAATGTGCGTTTTTTCACTGAAAGATTCTCACCACTTCTAAGCATGGCACATGCATGAAAATGGCCACAGAGCAGTGGCATGATGTTAACTGTATGCCGCACTTAGAATTATTGATCCAGATTGTATGGTTGTAGAAGTATGGGCCAAAACGTAAGGCATACTTTTTCAAACATGTGACGTAATTGAAAAACATCATACATTCAACTTCACATTTTGACTAGTTCCCAATATGCCACAAACGTGATACTTCACATGGGTATGTAGAACAAGACTAGGAACAATTTCCTTTTTAAATTATGTCTCTATCATATATAGATTGTGAATTGTAGCAGAAAGCATAAAGTGTTCCTACAACATAATTGAAAGTGAAAAAGAAAACTGTACCTGAAGGTTACACTTGATTTGTACATTGTCCCCATAAGCCACAAACATCAGAGTAGGCAATATATAGTGTACATGTCCTAGTTACATTCTGCAATTTAAATTAAGTCAGTACCTCATACCCTTCAAGAATTATAGTGCCCAACATAGTCTGTAGTATATCCTATTCATTTCATATGGGTGACCAGATGGCCGCAAATTGAAAATTGCGTCGTATGGATTCATGTTGCGTTGTATGTGCCTTGTGTGTAAGCCACATGCATTTAAAATGGCACAATGTAGTAGGGTATGCTATAGAATGTGTTGCAGTAGGAAATCAAGCTCTATCTAGTATGGATCATGACTGATCACACAATATACATGACTCATTTTGCAGAAACTGGAGGCAATTTTTGAAAAACAGGCATTTAATGAATGAACAATTCTCACCACTTCTAAGCATGGCACAGGCATGAAATTGACCACAAAGCAGTGGCATGACGTTAGCTGTATGCTGAACTTGGAATTATGGATCTGGATTGTATGGTTTTAGAAGTATGGGCCAAAACGTAAGGCATACTTTTTCAAACCTGTGACGTAATTGAAAAACATCATACATTCAACTTCACATTTTGACTAGTTCCCAATATGCCACATACGTGATACTTCACATGGGTATGTAGAACAAGACTAGGAACAATTTCCTTTTTAAATTATGTATCTATCATATACAGATTGTGAATTATAGCAGAAAGCATAAAGTGTTCTTACAACATAATTGAAAGTGAAAAAGAAAAACGTACCTGAAGGTTACACTTGATTTGTACCTTGTCCCCATCAGCCACAAATGTCAGAGTTGCCACTATATAGTGTACATGTCCTAGCTACATTCTGCAATTTAAATTAAGTCAGTACCTCATACGCTTCTAGAATTATAGTGCTCAACATAGTCTGAAGTATTTCTTATTCATTTCAATTGGGTGACCAGATGGTCGCAAATTGAAAATTGCGTCGTATGGATTCATATTGCGTTGTATGTACCTCGTGTGTATGCCACATGCATTTAAAATGGCACAATGTAGTAGGGTATGCTATAGAATGTGTTGCAGTTGGAAATCAAGCTCTATCTAGTATGGATCATGACTGATGACACAATATACGTGACTCATTTTGCAAAAACTGGAGGCAAATTTAAAAAAATGTGCGTTTATTCACTGAAAGATTCTCACCACTTCTAAGCATGGCACATGCATGAAAATGGCCACAGAGCAGTGGCATGATGTTACCTGTATGCTGCACTTAGACTTATTGATCCAGATTGTATGGTTGTAGAAGTATGGGCCAAAACGTAAGGCATACTTTTTCAAACATGTGACGTAATTGAAAAACATCATACATTCAACTTCACATTTTGACTAGTTCCCAATATGCCACATACGTGATACTTCACATGGGTATGTAGAACAAGACTAGGAACAATTTACTTTTTAAATTATGTATCTATCATATATAGATTGTGAATTATAGCAGAAAGCATAAAGTGTTCTTACAACATAATTGAAAGTGAAAAAGAAAAACGTACCTGAAGGTTACACTTGATTTGTACCTTGTCCCCATAAGCCACAAACGTCAGAGTTGCCACTATATAGTGTACATGTCCTAGTTACATTCTGCAATTTAAATTAAGTCAGTACCTCATACCCTTCAAGAATTATAGTGCCCAACATAGTCTGTAGTATATCCTATTCATTTCATATGGGTGACCAGATGGCCGCAAATTGAAAATTGCGTCGTATGGATTCATATTGTGTTGTATGTGCCTTGTGTGTAAGCCACATGCATTTAAAATGGCACAATGTAGTAGGGTATGCTATAGAATGTGTTGCAGTAGGAAATCAAGCTCTATCTAGTATGGATCATGACTGATCACACAATATACATGACTCATTTTGCAGAAACTGGAGGCAATTTTTGAAAAACAGGCATTTAATCAATGAACAATTCTCACCACTTCTAAGCATGGCACAGGCATGAAATTGACCACAAGGCAGTGGCATGATGTTAGCTGTATGCTGAACTTGGAATTCTGGATCTGGATTGTATGGTTGTCGAAATATGGGCCAAACCGTAAGGCATATTTTTTCAAACATGTGACGTAATTGAAAAACATCATACATTCAACTTCACATTTTGACTAGTTCCCAGTATGCCACATACATGATACTTCGCATGGGTATGTAGAACAGGACTAGAAACAATTTGCATTTTAAAATATGTCTCTATCATATATAGATTGTGAATTGTAGCAGAAAGCAGAAAGTGTTCTTACAACATAATTGAAATTGAAAAAGAAAAACGTACCTGAAGGTTACACTTGATTTGTACCTTGTCCCCATAAGCCACAAACATCAGAGTAGGCACTATATAGTGTACATGTCCTAGTTACATTCTGCAATTTAAATTAAGTCAGTACCTCATACCCTTCAAGAATTATAGTGCCCAACATAGTCTGTAGTATATCCTATTCATTTCAAATGGGTGACCAGATGGCCGCAAATTGAAAATTGCGTCGTATGGATTCATATTGCGTTGTATGTGCCTTGTGTGTAAGCCACATGCATTTAAAATGGCACAATGTAGTAGGGTATGCTATAGAATGTGTTGCAGTAGGAAATCAAGCTCTATCTAGTATGGATCATGACTGATCACACAATATACATGACTCATTTTGCAGAAACTGGAGGCAATTTTTGAAAAACAGGCATTTAATGAATGAACAATTCTCACCACTTCTAAGCATGGCACAGGCATGAAATTGACCACAAGGCAGTGGCATGATGTTAGCTGTATGCTGAACTTGGAATTATGGATCTGGATTGTATGGTTTTAGAAGTATGGGCCAAAACGTAAGGCATACTTTTTCAAACCTGTGACGTAATTGAAAAACATCATACATTCAACTTCACATTTTGACTAGTTCCCAATATGCCACATACGTGATACTTCACATGGGTATGTAGAACAAGACTAGGAACAATTTCCTTTTTCAATTATGTATCTATCATATAAAGATTGTGAATTATAGCAGAAAGCATAAAGTGTTCTTACAACATAATTGAAAGTGAAAAAGAAAAACGTACCTGAAGGTTACACTTGATTTGTACCTTGTCCCCATCAGCCACAAATGTCAGAGTTGCCACTATATAGTGTACATGTCCTAGCTACATTCTGCAATTTAAATTAAGTCAGTACCTCATACGCTTCTAGAATTATAGTGCTCAACATAGTCTGAAGTATTTCTTATTCATTTCAATTGGGTGACCAGATGGTCGCAAATTGAAAATTGCGTCGTATGGATTCATATTGCGTTGTATGTACCTCGTGTGTATGCCACATGCATTTAAAATGGCACAATGTAGTAGGGTATGCTATAGAATGTGTTGCAGTTGGAAATCAAGCTCTACCTAGTATGGATCATGACTGATGACACAATATACGTGACTCATTTTGCAAAAACTGGAGGCAAATTTTAAAAAATGTGCGTTTTTTCACTGAAAGATTCTCACCACTTCTAAGCATGGCACATGCATGAAAATGGCCACAGAGCAGTGGCATGATGTTAACTGTATGCCGCACTTAGAATTATTGATCCAGATTGTATGGTTGTAGAAGTATGGGCCAAAACGTAAGGCATACTTTTTCAAACATGTGACGTAATTGAAAAACATCATACATTCAACTTCACATTTTGACTAGTTCCCAATATGCCACAAACGTGATACTTCACATGGGTATGTAGAACAAGACTAGGAACAATTTCCTTTTTAAATTATGTCTCTATCATATATAGATTGTGAATTGTAGCAGAAAGCATAAAGTGTTCCTACAACATAATTGAAAGTGAAAAAGAAAACTGTACCTGAAGGTTACACTTGATTTGTACATTGTCCCCATAAGCCACAAACATCAGAGTAGGCAATATATAGTGTACATGTCCTAGTTACATTCTGCAATTTAAATTAAGTCAGTACCTCATACCCTTCAAGAATTATAGTGCCCAACATAGTCTGTAGTATATCCTATTCATTTCATATGGGTGACCAGATGGCCGCAAATTGAAAATTGCGTCGTATGGATTCATGTTGCGTTGTATGTGCCTTGTGTGTAAGCCACATGCATTTAAAATGGCACAATGTAGTAGGGTATGCTATAGAATGTGTTGCAGTAGGAAATCAAGCTCTATCTAGTATGGATCATGACTGATCACACAATATACATGACTCATTTTGCAGAAACTGGAGGCAATTTTTGAAAAACAGGCATTTAATGAATGAACAATTCTCACCACTTCTAAGCATGGCACAGGCATGAAATTGACCACAAAGCAGTGGCATGACGTTAGCTGTATGCTGAACTTGGAATTATGGATCTGGATTGTATGGTTTTAGAAGTATGGGCCAAAACGTAAGGCATACTTTTTCAAACCTGTGACGTAATTGAAAAACATCATACATTCAACTTCACATTTTGACTAGTTCCCAATATGCCACATACGTGATACTTCACATGGGTATGTAGAACAAGACTAGGAACAATTTCCTTTTTAAATTATGTATCTATCATATACAGATTGTGAATTATAGCAGAAAGCATAAAGTGTTCTTACAACATAATTGAAAGTGAAAAAGAAAAACGTACCTGAAGGTTACACTTGATTTGTACCTTGTCCCCATCAGCCACAAATGTCAGAGTTGCCACTATATAGTGTACATGTCCTAGCTACATTCTGCAATTTAAATTAAGTCAGTACCTCATACGCTTCTAGAATTATAGTGCTCAACATAGTCTGAAGTATTTCTTATTCATTTCAATTGGGTGACCAGATGGTCGCAAATTGAAAATTGCGTCGTATGGATTCATATTGCGTTGTATGTACCTCGTGTGTATGCCACATGCATTTAAAATGGCACAATGTAGTAGGGTATGCTATAGAATGTGTTGCAGTTGGAAATCAAGCTCTATCTAGTATGGATCATGACTGATGACACAATATACGTGACTCATTTTGCAAAAACTGGAGGCAAATTTAAAAAAATGTGCGTTTATTCACTGAAAGATTCTCACCACTTCTAAGCATGGCACATGCATGAAAATGGCCACAGAGCAGTGGCATGATGTTACCTGTATGCTGCACTTAGACTTATTGATCCAGATTGTATGGTTGTAGAAGTATGGGCCAAAACGTAAGGCATACTTTTTCAAACATGTGACGTAATTGAAAAACATCATACATTCAACTTCACATTTTGACTAGTTCCCAATATGCCACATACGTGATACTTCACATGGGTATGTAGAACAAGACTAGGAACAATTTACTTTTTAAATTATGTATCTATCATATATAGATTGTGAATTATAGCAGAAAGCATAAAGTGTTCTTACAACATAATTGAAAGTGAAAAAGAAAAACGTACCTGAAGGTTACACTTGATTTGTACCTTGTCCCCATAAGCCACAAACGTCAGAGTTGCCACTATATAGTGTACATGTCCTAGTTACATTCTGCAATTTAAATTAAGTCAGTACCTCATACCCTTCAAGAATTATAGTGCCCAACATAGTCTGTAGTATATCCTATTCATTTCATATGGGTGACCAGATGGCCGCAAATTGAAAATTGCGTCGTATGGATTCATATTGTGTTGTATGTGCCTTGTGTGTAAGCCACATGCATTTAAAATGGCACAATGTAGTAGGGTATGCTATAGAATGTGTTGCAGTAGGAAATCAAGCTCTATCTAGTATGGATCATGACTGATCACACAATATACATGACTCATTTTGCAGAAACTGGAGGCAATTTTTGAAAAACAGGCATTTAATCAATGAACAATTCTCACCACTTCTAAGCATGGCACAGGCATGAAATTGACCACAGAGCAGTGGCATGATGTTAACTGTATGCTGCACTTAGAATTATTGATCCAGATTGTATGGTTGTAGAAGTATGGGCCAAAACGTAAGGCATACTTTTTCAAACATGTGACGTAATTGAAAAACATCATACATTCAACTTCACATTTTGACTAGTTCCCAATATGCCACATACGTGATACTTCACATGGGTATGTAGAACAAGACCAGGAACAATTTCCTTTTTAAATTATGTATCTATCATATATAGATTGTGAATTATAGCAGAAAGCATAAAGTGTTCTTACAACATAATTGAAAGTGAAAAAGAAAAACGTACCTGAAGGTTACACTTGATTTGTACCTTGTCCCCATAAGCCACAAACATCAGAGTAGGCACTATATAGTGTACATGTCCTAGTTACATTCTGCAATTTAAATTAAGTCAGTACCTCATACCCTTCAAGAATTATAGTGCCCAACAGAGTCTGTAGTATATCCTATTCATTTCAAATGGGTGACCAGATGGCCGCAAATTGAAAATTGCGTCGTATGGATTCATATTGCGTTGTATGTGCCTTGTGTGTAAGCCACATGCATTTAAAATGGCACAATGTAGTAGGGTATGCTATAGAATGTGTTGCAGTAGGAAATCAAGCTCTATCTAGTATGGATCATGACTGATCACACAATATACATGACTCATTTTGCAGAAACTGGAGGCAATTTTTGAAAAACAGGCATTTAATGAATGAATAATTCTCACCACTTCTAAGCATGGCACAGGCATGAAATTGACCACAAGGCAGTGTCATGACGTTAGCTGTATGCTGAACTTGGAATTATGGATCTGGATTGTATGGTTTTAGAAGTATGGGCCAAAACGTAAGGCATACTTTTTCAAACCTGTGACGTAATTGAAAAACATCATACATTCAACTTCACATTTTGACTAGTTCCCAATATGCCACATACGTGATACTTCACATGGGTATGTAGAACAAGACTAGGAACAATTTCCTTTTTAAATTATGTATCTATCATATACAGATTGTGAATTATAGCAGAAAGCATAAAGTGTTCTTACAACATAATTGAAAGTGAAAAAGAAAAACGTACCTGAAGGTTACACTTGATTTGTACCTTGTCCCCATCAGCCACAAATGTCAGAGTTGCCACTATATAGTGTACATGTCCTAGCTACATTCTGCAATTTAAATTAAGTCAGTACCTCATACGCTTCTAGAATTATAGTGCTCAACATAGTCTGAAGTATTTCTTATTCATTTCAATTGGGTGACCAGATGGTCGCAAATTGAAAATTGCGTCGTATGGATTCATATTGCGTTGTATGCACCTCGTGTGTATGCCACATGCATTTAAAATGGCACAATGTAGTAGGGTATGCTATAGAATGTGTTGCAGTTGGAAATCAAGCTCTATCTAGTATGGATCATGACTGATGACACAATATACGTGACTCATTTTGCAAAAACTGGAGGCAAATTTTAAAAAATGTGCGTTTATTCACTGAAAGATTCTCACCACTTCTAAGCATGGCACATGCATGAAAATGGCCACAGAGCAGTGGCATGATGTTAACTGTATGCTGCACTTAGAATTATTGATCCAGATTGTATGGTTGTAGAAGTATGGGCCAAAACGTAAGGCATACTTTTTCAAACATGTGACGTAATTGAAAAACATCATACATTCAACTTCACATTTTGACTAGTTCCCAATATGCCACATACGTGATACTTCACATGGGTATGTAGAACAAGACCAGGAACAATTTCCTTTTTAAATTATGTATCTATCATATATAGATTGTGAATTATAGCAGAAAGCATAAAGTGTTCTTACAACATAATTGAAAGTGAAAAAGAAAAACGTACCTGAAGGTTACACTTGATTTGTACCTTGTCCCCATAAGCCACAAACATCAGAGTAGGCACTATATAGTGTACATGTCCTAGTTACATTCTGCAATTTAAATTAAGTCAGTACCTCATACCCTTCAAGAATTATAGTGCCCAACATAGTCTGTAGTATATCCTATTCATTTCAAATGGGTGACCAGATGGCCGCAAATTGAAAATTGCGTCGTATGGATTCATATTGCGTTGTATTTGCCTTGTGTGTAAGCCACATGCATTTAAAATGGCACAATGTAGTAGGGTATGCTATAGAATGTGTTGCAGTAGGAAATCAAGCTCTATCTAGTATGGATCATGACTGATCACACAATATACATGACTCATTTTGCAGAAACTGGAGGCAATTTTTGAAAAACAGGCATTTAATGAATGAACAATTCTCACCACTTCTAAGCATGGCACAGGCATGAAATTGACCACAAAGCAGTGGCATGACGTTAGCTGTATGCTGAACTTGGAATTATGGATCTGGATTGTATGGTTTTAGAAGTATGGGCCAAAACGTAAGGCATACTTTTTCAAACCTGTGACGTATTTGAAAAACATCATACATTCAACTTCACATTTTGACTAGTTCCCAATATGCCACATACGTGATACTTCACATGGGTATGTAGAACAAGACTAGGAACAATTTCCTTTTTAAATTATGTATCTATCATATACAGATTGTGAATTATAGCAGAAAGCATAAAGTGTTCTTACAACATAATTGAAAGTGAAAAAGAAAAACGTACCTGAAGGTTACACTTGATTTGTACCTTGTCCCCATCAGCCACAAATGTCAGAGTTGCCACTATATAGTGTACATGTCCTAGCTACATTCTGCAATTTAAATTAAGTCAGTACCTCATACGCTTCTAGAATTATAGTGCTCAACATAGTCTGAAGTATTTCTTATTCATTTCAATTGGGTGACCAGATGGTCGCAAATTGAAAATTGCGTCGTATGGATTCATATTGCGTTGTATGTACCTCGTGTGTATGCCACATGCATTTAAAATGGCACAATGTAGTAGGGTATGCTATAGAATGTGTTGCAGTTGGAAATCAAGCTCTATCTAGTATGGATCATGACTGATGACACAATATACGTGACTCATTTTGCAAAAACTGGAGGCAAATTTAAAAAAATGTGCGTTTATTCACTGAAAGATTCTCACCACTTCTAAGCATGGCACATGCATGAAAATGGCCACAGAGCAGTGGCATGATGTTACCTGTATGCTGCACTTAGACTTATTGATCCAGATTGTATGGTTGTAGAAGTATGGGCCAAAACGTAAGGCATACTTTTTCAAACATGTGACGTAATTGAAAAACATCATACATTCAACTTCACATTTTGACTAGTTCCCAATATGCCACATACGTGATACTTCACATGGGTATGTAGAACAAGACTAGGAACAATTTACTTTTTAAATTATGTATCTATCATATATAGATTGTGAATTATAGCAGAAAGCATAAAGTGTTCTTACAACATAATTGAAAGTGAAAAAGAAAAACGTACCTGAAGGTTACACTTGATTTGTACCTTGTCCCCATAAGCCACAAACGTCAGAGTTGCCACTATATAGTGTACATGTCCTAGTTACATTCTGCAATTTAAATTAAGTCAGTACCTCATACCCTTCAAGAATTATAGTGCCCAACATAGTCTGTAGTATATCCTATTCATTTCATATGGGTGACCAGATGGCCGCAAATTGAAAATTGCGTCGTATGGATTCATATTGTGTTGTATGTGCCTTGTGTGTAAGCCACATGCATTTAAAATGGCACAATGTAGTAGGGTATGCTATAGAATGTGTTGCAGTAGGAAATCAAGCTCTATCTAGTATGGATCATGACTGATCACACAATATACATGACTCATTTTGCAGAAACTGGAGGCAATTTTTGAAAAACAGGCATTTAATCAATGAACAATTCTCACCACTTCTAAGCATGGCACAGGCATGAAATTGACCACAAGGCAGTGGCATGATGTTAGCTGTATGCTGAACTTGGAATTCTGGATCTGGATTGTATGGTTGTCGAAATATGGGCCAAACCGTAAGGCATATTTTTTCAAACATGTGACGTAATTGAAAAACATCATACATTCAACTTCACATTTTGACTAGTTCCCAGTATGCCACATACATGATACTTCGCATGGGTATGTAGAACAGGACTAGAAACAATTTGCATTTTAAAATATGTCTCTATCATATATAGATTGTGAATTGTAGCAGAAAGCAGAAAGTGTTCTTACAACATAATTGAAATTGAAAAAGAAAAACGTACCTGAAGGTTACACTTGATTTGTACCTTGTCCCCATAAGCCACAAACATCAGAGTAGGCACTATATAGTGTACATGTCCTAGTTACATTCTGCAATTTAAATTAAGTCAGTACCTCATACCCTTCAAGAATTATAGTGCCCAACATAGTCTGTAGTATATCCTATTCATTTCAAATGGGTGACCAGATGGCCGCAAATTGAAAATTGCGTCGTATGGATTCATATTGCGTTGTATGTGCCTTGTGTGTAAGCCACATGCATTTAAAATGGCACAATGTAGTAGGGTATGCTATAGAATGTGTTGCAGTAGGAAATCAAGCTCTATCTAGTATGGATCATGACTGATCACACAATATACATGACTCATTTTGCAGAAACTGGAGGCAATTTTTGAAAAACAGGCATTTAATGAATGAACAATTCTCACCACTTCTAAGCATGGCACAGGCATGAAATTGACCACAAGGCAGTGGCATGATGTTAGCTGTATGCTGAACTTGGAATTATGGATCTGGATTGTATGGTTTTAGAAGTATGGGCCAAAACGTAAGGCATACTTTTTCAAACCTGTGACGTAATTGAAAAACATCATACATTCAACTTCACATTTTGACTAGTTCCCAATATGCCACATACGTGATACTTCACATGGGTATGTAGAACAAGACTAGGAACAATTTCCTTTTTCAATTATGTATCTATCATATAAAGATTGTGAATTATAGCAGAAAGCATAAAGTGTTCTTACAACATAATTGAAAGTGAAAAAGAAAAACGTACCTGAAGGTTACACTTGATTTGTACCTTGTCCCCATCAGCCACAAATGTCAGAGTTGCCACTATATAGTGTACATGTCCTAGCTACATTCTGCAATTTAAATTAAGTCAGTACCTCATACGCTTCTAGAATTATAGTGCTCAACATAGTCTGAAGTATTTCTTATTCATTTCAATTGGGTGACCAGATGGTCGCAAATTGAAAATTGCGTCGTATGGATTCATATTGCGTTGTATGTACCTCGTGTGTATGCCACATGCATTTAAAATGGCACAATGTAGTAGGGTATGCTATAGAATGTGTTGCAGTTGGAAATCAAGCTCTACCTAGTATGGATCATGACTGATGACACAATATACGTGACTCATTTTGCAAAAACTGGAGGCAAATTTTAAAAAATGTGCGTTTTTTCACTGAAAGATTCTCACCACTTCTAAGCATGGCACATGCATGAAAATGGCCACAGAGCAGTGGCATGATGTTAACTGTATGCCGCACTTAGAATTATTGATCCAGATTGTATGGTTGTAGAAGTATGGGCCAAAACGTAAGGCATACTTTTTCAAACATGTGACGTAATTGAAAAACATCATACATTCAACTTCACATTTTGACTAGTTCCCAATATGCCACAAACGTGATACTTCACATGGGTATGTAGAACAAGACTAGGAACAATTTCCTTTTTAAATTATGTCTCTATCATATATAGATTGTGAATTGTAGCAGAAAGCATAAAGTGTTCCTACAACATAATTGAAAGTGAAAAAGAAAACTGTACCTGAAGGTTACACTTGATTTGTACATTGTCCCCATAAGCCACAAACATCAGAGTAGGCAATATATAGTGTACATGTCCTAGTTACATTCTGCAATTTAAATTAAGTCAGTACCTCATACCCTTCAAGAATTATAGTGCCCAACATAGTCTGTAGTATATCCTATTCATTTCATATGGGTGACCAGATGGCCGCAAATTGAAAATTGCGTCGTATGGATTCATGTTGCGTTGTATGTGCCTTGTGTGTAAGCCACATGCATTTAAAATGGCACAATGTAGTAGGGTATGCTATAGAATGTGTTGCAGTAGGAAATCAAGCTCTATCTAGTATGGATCATGACTGATCACACAATATACATGACTCATTTTGCAGAAACTGGAGGCAATTTTTGAAAAACAGGCATTTAATGAATGAACAATTCTCACCACTTCTAAGCATGGCACAGGCATGAAATTGACCACAAAGCAGTGGCATGACGTTAGCTGTATGCTGA
Source organism: Lissotriton vulgaris (assembly GCF_964263255.1). Classification (NCBI taxonomy): domain Eukaryota; kingdom Metazoa; phylum Chordata; class Amphibia; order Caudata; family Salamandridae; genus Lissotriton; species Lissotriton vulgaris. The sequence continues at coordinate 712,652,800 of NC_141691.1, forward strand.
ACTTGGAATTATGGATCTGGATTGTATGGTTTTAGAAGTATGGGCCAAAACGTAAGGCATACTTTTTCAAACCTGTGACGTAATTGAAAAACATCATACATTCAACTTCACATTTTGACTAGTTCCCAATATGCCACATACGTGATACTTCACATGGGTATGTAGAACAAGACTAGGAACAATTTCCTTTTTAAATTATGTATCTATCATATACAGATTGTGAATTATAGCAGAAAGCATAAAGTGTTCTTACAACATAATTGAAAGTGAAAAAGAAAAACGTACCTGAAGGTTACACTTGATTTGTACCTTGTCCCCATCAGCCACAAATGTCAGAGTTGCCACTATATAGTGTACATGTCCTAGCTACATTCTGCAATTTAAATTAAGTCAGTACCTCATACGCTTCTAGAATTATAGTGCTCAACATAGTCTGAAGTATTTCTTATTCATTTCAATTGGGTGACCAGATGGTCGCAAATTGAAAATTGCGTCGTATGGATTCATATTGCGTTGTATGTACCTCGTGTGTATGCCACATGCATTTAAAATGGCACAATGTAGTAGGGTATGCTATAGAATGTGTTGCAGTTGGAAATCAAGCTCTATCTAGTATGGATCATGACTGATGACACAATATACGTGACTCATTTTGCAAAAACTGGAGGCAAATTTAAAAAAATGTGCGTTTATTCACTGAAAGATTCTCACCACTTCTAAGCATGGCACATGCATGAAAATGGCCACAGAGCAGTGGCATGATGTTACCTGTATGCTGCACTTAGACTTATTGATCCAGATTGTATGGTTGTAGAAGTATGGGCCAAAACGTAAGGCATACTTTTTCAAACATGTGACGTAATTGAAAAACATCATACATTCAACTTCACATTTTGACTAGTTCCCAATATGCCACATACGTGATACTTCACATGGGTATGTAGAACAAGACTAGGAACAATTTACTTTTTAAATTATGTATCTATCATATATAGATTGTGAATTATAGCAGAAAGCATAAAGTGTTCTTACAACATAATTGAAAGTGAAAAAGAAAAACGTACCTGAAGGTTACACTTGATTTGTACCTTGTCCCCATAAGCCACAAACGTCAGAGTTGCCACTATATAGTGTACATGTCCTAGTTACATTCTGCAATTTAAATTAAGTCAGTACCTCATACCCTTCAAGAATTATAGTGCCCAACATAGTCTGTAGTATATCCTATTCATTTCATATGGGTGACCAGATGGCCGCAAATTGAAAATTGCGTCGTATGGATTCATATTGTGTTGTATGTGCCTTGTGTGTAAGCCACATGCATTTAAAATGGCACAATGTAGTAGGGTATGCTATAGAATGTGTTGCAGTAGGAAATCAAGCTCTATCTAGTATGGATCATGACTGATCACACAATATACATGACTCATTTTGCAGAAACTGGAGGCAATTTTTGAAAAACAGGCATTTAATCAATGAACAATTCTCACCACTTCTAAGCATGGCACAGGCATGAAATTGACCACAAGGCAGTGGCATGATGTTAGCTGTATGCTGAACTTGGAATTCTGGATCTGGATTGTATGGTTGTCGAAATATGGGCCAAACCGTAAGGCATATTTTTTCAAACATGTGACGTAATTGAAAAACATCATACATTCAACTTCACATTTTGACTAGTTCCCAGTATGCCACATACATGATACTTCGCATGGGTATGTAGAACAGGACTAGAAACAATTTGCATTTTAAAATATGTCTCTATCATATATAGATTGTGAATTGTAGCAGAAAGCAGAAAGTGTTCTTACAACATAATTGAAATTGAAAAAGAAAAACGTACCTGAAGGTTACACTTGATTTGTACCTTGTCCCCATAAGCCACAAACATCAGAGTAGGCACTATATAGTGTACATGTCCTAGTTACATTCTGCAATTTAAATTAAGTCAGTACCTCATACCCTTCAAGAATTATAGTGCCCAACATAGTCTGTAGTATATCCTATTCATTTCAAATGGGTGACCAGATGGCCGCAAATTGAAAATTGCGTCGTATGGATTCATATTGCGTTGTATGTGCCTTGTGTGTAAGCCACATGCATTTAAAATGGCACAATGTAGTAGGGTATGCTATAGAATGTGTTGCAGTAGGAAATCAAGCTCTATCTAGTATGGATCATGACTGATCACACAATATACATGACTCATTTTGCAGAAACTGGAGGCAATTTTTGAAAAACAGGCATTTAATGAATGAACAATTCTCACCACTTCTAAGCATGGCACAGGCATGAAATTGACCACAAGGCAGTGGCATGATGTTAGCTGTATGCTGAACTTGGAATTATGGATCTGGATTGTATGGTTTTAGAAGTATGGGCCAAAACGTAAGGCATACTTTTTCAAACCTGTGACGTAATTGAAAAACATCATACATTCAACTTCACATTTTGACTAGTTCCCAATATGCCACATACGTGATACTTCACATGGGTATGTAGAACAAGACTAGGAACAATTTCCTTTTTCAATTATGTATCTATCATATAAAGATTGTGAATTATAGCAGAAAGCATAAAGTGTTCTTACAACATAATTGAAAGTGAAAAAGAAAAACGTACCTGAAGGTTACACTTGATTTGTACCTTGTCCCCATCAGCCACAAATGTCAGAGTTGCCACTATATAGTGTACATGTCCTAGCTACATTCTGCAATTTAAATTAAGTCAGTACCTCATACGCTTCTAGAATTATAGTGCTCAACATAGTCTGAAGTATTTCTTATTCATTTCAATTGGGTGACCAGATGGTCGCAAATTGAAAATTGCGTCGTATGGATTCATATTGCGTTGTATGTACCTCGTGTGTATGCCACATGCATTTAAAATGGCACAATGTAGTAGGGTATGCTATAGAATGTGTTGCAGTTGGAAATCAAGCTCTACCTAGTATGGATCATGACTGATGACACAATATACGTGACTCATTTTGCAAAAACTGGAGGCAAATTTTAAAAAATGTGCGTTTTTTCACTGAAAGATTCTCACCACTTCTAAGCATGGCACATGCATGAAAATGGCCACAGAGCAGTGGCATGATGTTAACTGTATGCCGCACTTAGAATTATTGATCCAGATTGTATGGTTGTAGAAGTATGGGCCAAAACGTAAGGCATACTTTTTCAAACATGTGACGTAATTGAAAAACATCATACATTCAACTTCACATTTTGACTAGTTCCCAATATGCCACAAACGTGATACTTCACATGGGTATGTAGAACAAGACTAGGAACAATTTCCTTTTTAAATTATGTCTCTATCATATATAGATTGTGAATTGTAGCAGAAAGCATAAAGTGTTCCTACAACATAATTGAAAGTGAAAAAGAAAACTGTACCTGAAGGTTACACTTGATTTGTACATTGTCCCCATAAGCCACAAACATCAGAGTAGGCAATATATAGTGTACATGTCCTAGTTACATTCTGCAATTTAAATTAAGTCAGTACCTCATACCCTTCAAGAATTATAGTGCCCAACATAGTCTGTAGTATATCCTATTCATTTCATATGGGTGACCAGATGGCCGCAAATTGAAAATTGCGTCGTATGGATTCATGTTGCGTTGTATGTGCCTTGTGTGTAAGCCACATGCATTTAAAATGGCACAATGTAGTAGGGTATGCTATAGAATGTGTTGCAGTAGGAAATCAAGCTCTATCTAGTATGGATCATGACTGATCACACAATATACATGACTCATTTTGCAGAAACTGGAGGCAATTTTTGAAAAACAGGCATTTAATGAATGAACAATTCTCACCACTTCTAAGCATGGCACAGGCATGAAATTGACCACAAAGCAGTGGCATGACGTTAGCTGTATGCTGAACTTGGAATTATGGATCTGGATTGTATGGTTTTAGAAGTATGGGCCAAAACGTAAGGCATACTTTTTCAAACCTGTGACGTAATTGAAAAACATCATACATTCAACTTCACATTTTGACTAGTTCCCAATATGCCACATACGTGATACTTCACATGGGTATGTAGAACAAGACTAGGAACAATTTCCTTTTTAAATTATGTATCTATCATATACAGATTGTGAATTATAGCAGAAAGCATAAAGTGTTCTTACAACATAATTGAAAGTGAAAAAGAAAAACGTACCTGAAGGTTACACTTGATTTGTACCTTGTCCCCATCAGCCACAAATGTCAGAGTTGCCACTATATAGTGTACATGTCCTAGCTACATTCTGCAATTTAAATTAAGTCAGTACCTCATACGCTTCTAGAATTATAGTGCTCAACATAGTCTGAAGTATTTCTTATTCATTTCAATTGGGTGACCAGATGGTCGCAAATTGAAAATTGCGTCGTATGGATTCATATTGCGTTGTATGTACCTCGTGTGTATGCCACATGCATTTAAAATGGCACAATGTAGTAGGGTATGCTATAGAATGTGTTGCAGTTGGAAATCAAGCTCTATCTAGTATGGATCATGACTGATGACACAATATACGTGACTCATTTTGCAAAAACTGGAGGCAAATTTAAAAAAATGTGCGTTTATTCACTGAAAGATTCTCACCACTTCTAAGCATGGCACATGCATGAAAATGGCCACAGAGCAGTGGCATGATGTTACCTGTATGCTGCACTTAGACTTATTGATCCAGATTGTATGGTTGTAGAAGTATGGGCCAAAACGTAAGGCATACTTTTTCAAACATGTGACGTAATTGAAAAACATCATACATTCAACTTCACATTTTGACTAGTTCCCAATATGCCACATACGTGATACTTCACATGGGTATGTAGAACAAGACTAGGAACAATTTACTTTTTAAATTATGTATCTATCATATATAGATTGTGAATTATAGCAGAAAGCATAAAGTGTTCTTACAACATAATTGAAAGTGAAAAAGAAAAACGTACCTGAAGGTTACACTTGATTTGTACCTTGTCCCCATAAGCCACAAACGTCAGAGTTGCCACTATATAGTGTACATGTCCTAGTTACATTCTGCAATTTAAATTAAGTCAGTACCTCATACCCTTCAAGAATTATAGTGCCCAACATAGTCTGTAGTATATCCTATTCATTTCATATGGGTGACCAGATGGCCGCAAATTGAAAATTGCGTCGTATGGATTCATATTGTGTTGTATGTGCCTTGTGTGTAAGCCACATGCATTTAAAATGGCACAATGTAGTAGGGTATGCTATAGAATGTGTTGCAGTAGGAAATCAAGCTCTATCTAGTATGGATCATGACTGATCACACAATATACATGACTCATTTTGCAGAAACTGGAGGCAATTTTTGAAAAACAGGCATTTAATCAATGAACAATTCTCACCACTTCTAAGCATGGCACAGGCATGAAATTGACCACAAGGCAGTGGCATGATGTTAGCTGTATGCTGAACTTGGAATTCTGGATCTGGATTGTATGGTTGTCGAAATATGGGCCAAACCGTAAGGCATATTTTTTCAAACATGTGACGTAATTGAAAAACATCATACATTCAACTTCACATTTTGACTAGTTCCCAGTATGCCACATACATGATACTTCGCATGGGTATGTAGAACAGGACTAGAAACAATTTGCATTTTAAAATATGTCTCTATCATATATAGATTGTGAATTGTAGCAGAAAGCAGAAAGTGTTCTTACAACATAATTGAAATTGAAAAAGAAAAACGTACCTGAAGGTTACACTTGATTTGTACCTTGTCCCCATAAGCCACAAACATCAGAGTAGGCACTATATAGTGTACATGTCCTAGTTACATTCTGCAATTTAAATTAAGTCAGTACCTCATACCCTTCAAGAATTATAGTGCCCAACATAGTCTGTAGTATATCCTATTCATTTCAAATGGGTGACCAGATGGCCGCAAATTGAAAATTGCGTCGTATGGATTCATATTGCGTTGTATGTGCCTTGTGTGTAAGCCACATGCATTTAAAATGGCACAATGTAGTAGGGTATGCTATAGAATGTGTTGCAGTAGGAAATCAAGCTCTATCTAGTATGGATCATGACTGATCACACAATATACATGACTCATTTTGCAGAAACTGGAGGCAATTTTTGAAAAACAGGCATTTAATGAATGAACAATTCTCACCACTTCTAAGCATGGCACAGGCATGAAATTGACCACAAGGCAGTGGCATGATGTTAGCTGTATGCTGAACTTGGAATTATGGATCTGGATTGTATGGTTTTAGAAGTATGGGCCAAAACGTAAGGCATACTTTTTCAAACCTGTGACGTAATTGAAAAACATCATACATTCAACTTCACATTTTGACTAGTTCCCAATATGCCACATACGTGATACTTCACATGGGTATGTAGAACAAGACTAGGAACAATTTCCTTTTTCAATTATGTATCTATCATATAGAGATTGTGAATTATAGCAGAAAGCATAAAGTGTTCTTACAACATAATTGAAAGTGAAAAAGAAAAACGTACCTGAAGGTTACACTTGATTTGTACCTTGTCCCCATCAGCCACAAATGTCAGAGTTGCCACTATATAGTGTACATGTCCTAGCTACATTCTGCAATTTAAATTAAGTCAGTACCTCATACGCTTCTAGAATTATAGTGCTCAACATAGTCTGAAGTATTTCTTATTCATTTCAATTGGGTGACCAGATGGTCGCAAATTGAAAATTGCGTCGTATGGATTCATATTGCGTTGTATGTACCTCGTGTGTATGCCACATGCATTTAAAATGGCACAATGTAGTAGGGTATGCTATAGAATGTGTTGCAGTTGGAAATCAAGCTCTACCTAGTATGGATCATGACTGATGACACAATATACGTGACTCATTTTGCAAAAACTGGAGGCAAATTTTAAAAAATGTGCGTTTTTTCACTGAAAGATTCTCACCACTTCTAAGCATGGCACATGCATGAAAATGGCCACAGAGCAGTGGCATGATGTTAACTGTATGCCGCACTTAGAATTATTGATCCAGATTGTATGGTTGTAGAAGTATGGGCCAAAACGTAAGGCATACTTTTTCAAACATGTGACGTAATTGAAAAACATCATACATTCAACTTCACATTTTGACTAGTTCCCAATATGCCACATACGTGATACTTCACATGGGTATGTAGAACAAGACTAGGAACAATTTCCTTTTTAAATTATGTCTCTATCATATATAGATTGTGAATTGTAGCAGAAAGCATAAAGTGTTCCTACAACATAATTGAAAGTGAAAAAGAAAACTGTACCTGAAGGTTACACTTGATTTGTACATTGTCCCCATAAGCCACAAACATCAGAGTAGGCACTATATAGTGTACATGTCCTAGTTACATTCTGCAATTTAAATTAAGTCAGTACCTCATACCCTTCAAGAATTATAGTGCCCAACATAGTCTGTAGTATATCCTATTCATTTCATATGGGTGACCAGATGGCCGCAAATTGAAAATTGCGTCGTATGGATTCATGTTGCGTTGTATGTGCCTTGTGTGTAAGCCACATGCATTTAAAATGGCACAATGTAGTAGGGTATGCTATAGAATATGTTGCAGTAGGAAATCAAGCTCTATCTAGTATGGATCATGACTGATCACACAATATACATGACTCATTTTGCAGAAACTGGAGGCAATTTTTGAAAAACAGGCATTTAATGAGTGAACAATTCTCACCACTTCTAAGCATGGCACAGGCATGAAATTGACCACAAGGCAGTGGCATGATGTTAGCTGTATGCTGAACTTGGAAATATGGATCTGCATTGTATGGTTGTTGAAATATGGGCCAAACCGTAAGGCATACTTTTTCAAACATGTGACGTAATTGAAAAACATCATACATTCAACTTCACATTTTGACTAGTTCCCAGTATGCCACATACGTGATACTTCACATGGGTATGTAGAACAAGACTAGGAACAATTTCCTTTTTAAATTATGTATCTATCATATAAAGATTGTGAATTATAGCAGAAAGCATAAAGTGTTCTTACAACATAATTGAAAGTGAAAAAGAAAAACGTACCTGAAGGTTACACTTGATTTGTACCTTGTCCCCATCAGCCACAAATGTCAGAGTTGCCACTATATAGTGTACATGTCCTAGCTACATTCTGCAATTTAAATTAAGTCAGTACCTCATACGCTTCTAGAATTATAGTGCTCAACATAGTCTGAAGTATTTCTTATTCATTTCAATTGGGTGACCAGATGGTCGCAAATTGAAAATTGCGTCGTATGGATTCATATTGCGTTGTATGTACCTCGTGTGTATGCCACATGCATTTAAAATGGCACAATGTAGTAGGGTATGCTATAGAATGTGTTGCAGTTGGAAATCAAGCTCTACCTAGTATGGATCATGACTGATGACACAATATACGTGACTCATTTTGCAAAAACTGGAGGCAAATTTTAAAAAATGTGCGTTTTTTCACTGAAAGATTCTCACCACTTCTAAGCATGGCACATGCATGAAAATGGCCACAGAGCAGTGGCATGATGTTAACTGTATGCCGCACTTAGAATTATTGATCCAGATTGTATGGTTGTAGAAGTATGGGCCAAAACGTAAGGCATACTTTTTCAAACATGTGACGTAATTGAAAAACATCATACATTCAACTTCACATTTTGACTAGTTCCCAATATGCCACATACGTGATACTTCACATGGGTATGTAGAACAAGACTAGGAACAATTTCCTTTTTAAATTATGTCTCTATCATATATAGATTGTGAATTGTAGCAGAAAGCATAAAGTGTTCCTACAACATAATTGAAAGTGAAAAAGAAAACTGTACCTGAAGGTTACACTTGATTTGTACATTGTCCCCATAAGCCACAAACATCAGAGTAGGCACTATATAGTGTACATGTCCTAGTTACATTCTGCAATTTAAATTAAGTCAGTACCTCATACCCTTCAAGAATTATAGTGCCCAACATAGTCTGTAGTATATCCTATTCATTTCATATGGGTGACCAGATGGCCGCAAATTGAAAATTGCGTCGTATGGATTCATGTTGCGTTGTATGTGCCTTGTGTGTAAGCCACATGCATTTAAAATGGCACAATGTAGTAGGGTATGCTATAGAATGTGTTGCAGTAGGAAATCAAGCTCTATCTAGTATGGATCATGACTGATCACACAATATACATGACTCATTTTGCAGAAACTGGAGGCAATTTTTGAAAAACAGGCATTTAATGAGTGAACAATTCTCACCACTTCTAAGCATGGCACAGGCCTGAAATTGACCACAAGGCAGTGGCATGATGTTAGCTGTATGCTGAACTTGGAATTATGGATCTGGATTGTATGGTTGTCGAAATATGGGCCAAACCGTAAGGCATACTTTTTCAAACATGTGACGTAATTGAAAAACATCATACATTCAACTTCACATTTTGACTAGTTCCCAGTATGCCACATACGTGATACTTCACATGGGTATGTAGAACAAGACTAGGAACAATTTCCTTTTTAAATTATGTATCTATCATATAAAGATTGTGAATTATAGCAGAAAGCATAAAGTGTTCTTACAACATAATTGAAAGTGAAAAAGAAAAACGTACCTGAAGGTTACACTTGATTTGTACCTTGTCCCCATCAGCCACAAATGTCAGAGTTGCCACTATATAGTGTACATGTCCTAGCTACATTCTGCAATTTAAATTAAGTCAGTACCTCATACGCTTCTAGAATTATAGTGCTCAACATAGTCTGAAGTATTTCTTATTCATTTCAATTGGGTGACCAGATGGTCGCAAATTGAAAATTGCGTCGTATGGATTCATATTGCGTTGTATGTACCTCGTGTGTATGCCACATGCATTTAAAATGGCACAATGTAGTAGGGTATGCTATAGAATGTGTTGCAGTTGGAAATCAAGCTCTATCTAGTATGGATCATGACTGATGACACAATATACGTGACTCATTTTGCAAAAACTGGAGGCAAATTTTAAAAAATGTGCGTTTATTCACTGAAAGATTCTCACACACTTCTAAGAATGGCACATGCATGAAAATGGCCACAGAGCAGTGGCATGATGTTAACTGTATGCCGCACTTAGAATTATTGATCCAGATTGTATGGTTGTAGAAGTATGGGCCAAAACGTAAGGCATACTTTTTCAAACCTGTGACGTAATTGAAAAACATCATACATTCAACTTCACATTTTGACTAGTTCCCAATATGCCACATACGTGATACTTCACATGGGTATGTAGAACAAGACTAGGAACAATTTCCTTTTTAAATTATGTATCTATCATATAAAGATTGTGAATTATAGCAGAAAGCATAAAGTGTTCTTACAACATAATTGAAAGTGAAAAAGAAAAACGTACCTGAAGGTTACACTTGATTTGTACCTTGTCCCCATCAGCCACAAATGTCAGAGTTGCCACTATATAGTGTACATGTCCTAGCTACATTCTGCAATTTAAATTAAGTCAGTACCTCATACGCTTCTAGAATTATAGTGCTCAACATAGTCTGAAGTATTTCTTATTCATTTCAATTGGGTGACCAGATGGTCGCAAATTGAAAATTGCGTCGTATGGATTCATATTGCGTTGTATGTACCTCGTGTGTATGCCACATGCATTTAAAATGGCACAATGTAGTAGGGTATGCTATAGAATGTGTTGCAGTTGGAAATCAAGCTCTATCTAGTATGGATCATGACTGATGACACAATATACGTGACTCATTTTGCAAAAACTGGAGGCAAATTTAAAAAAATGTGCGTTTATTCACTGAAAGATTCTCACCACTTCTAAGCATGGCACATGCATGAAAATGGCCACAGAGCAGTGGCATGATGTTACCTGTATGCTGCACTTAGACTTATTGATCCAGATTGTATGGTTGTAGAAGTATGGGCCAAAACGTAAGGCATACTTTTTCAAACATGTGACGTAATTGAAAAACATCATACATTCAACTTCACATTTTGACTAGTTCCCAATATGCCACATACGTGATACTTCACATGGGTATGTAGAACAAGACTAGGAACAATTTACTTTTTAAATTATGTATCTATCATATATAGATTGTGAATTATAGCAGAAAGCATAAAGTGTTCTTACAACATAATTGAAAGTGAAAAAGAAAAACGTACCTGAAGGTTACACTTGATTTGTACCTTGTCCCCATAAGCCACAAACGTCAGAGTTGCCACTATATAGTGTACATGTCCTAGTTACATTCTGCAATTTAAATTAAGTCAGTACCTCATACCCTTCAAGAATTATAGTGCCCAACATAGTCTGTAGTATATCCTATTCATTTCATATGGGTGACCAGATGGCCGCAAATTGAAAATTGCGTCGTATGGATTCATATTGTGTTGTATGTGCCTTGTGTGTAAGCCACATGCATTTAAAATGGCACAATGTAGTAGGGTATGCTATAGAATGTGTTGCAGTAGGAAATCAAGCTCTATCTAGTATGGATCATGACTGATCACACAATATACATGACTCATTTTGCAGAAACTGGAGGCAATTTTTGAAAAACAGGCATTTAATCAATGAACAATTCTCACCACTTCTAAGCATGGCACAGGCATGAAATTGACCACAAGGCAGTGGCATGATGTTAGCTGTATGCTGAACTTGGAATTCTGGATCTGGATTGTATGGTTGTCGAAATATGGGCCAAACCGTAAGGCATATTTTTTCAAACATGTGACGTAATTGAAAAACATCATACATTCAACTTCACATTTTGACTAGTTCCCAGTATGCCACATACATGATACTTCGCATGGGTATGTAGAACAGGACTAGAAACAATTTGCATTTTAAAATATGTCTCTATCATATATAGATTGTGAATTGTAGCAGAAAGCAGAAAGTGTTCTTACAACATAATTGAAATTGAAAAAGAAAAACGTACCTGAAGGTTACACTTGATTTGTACCTTGTCCCCATAAGCCACAAACATCAGAGTAGGCACTATATAGTGTACATGTCCTAGTTACATTCTGCAATTTAAATTAAGTCAGTACCTCATACCCTTCAAGAATTATAGTGCCCAACATAGTCTGTAGTATATCCTATTCATTTCAAATGGGTGACCAGATGGCCGCAAATTGAAAATTGCGTCGTATGGATTCATATTGCGTTGTATGTGCCTTGTGTGTAAGCCACATGCATTTAAAATGGCACAATGTAGTAGGGTATGCTATAGAATGTGTTGCAGTAGGAAATCAAGCTCTATCTAGTATGGATCATGACTGATCACACAATATACATGACTCATTTTGCAGAAACTGGAGGCAATTTTTGAAAAACAGGCATTTAATGAATGAACAATTCTCACCACTTCTAAGCATGGCACAGGCATGAAATTGACCACAAGGCAGTGGCATGATGTTAGCTGTATGCTGAACTTGGAATTATGGATCTGGATTGTATGGTTTTAGAAGTATGGGCCAAAACGTAAGGCATACTTTTTCAAACCTGTGACGTAATTGAAAAACATCATACATTCAACTTCACATTTTGACTAGTTCCCAATATGCCACATACGTGATACTTCACATGGGTATGTAGAACAAGACTAGGAACAATTTCCTTTTTCAATTATGTATCTATCATATAGAGATTGTGAATTATAGCAGAAAGCATAAAGTGTTCTTACAACATAATTGAAAGTGAAAAAGAAAAACGTACCTGAAGGTTACACTTGATTTGTACCTTGTCCCCATCAGCCACAAATGTCAGAGTTGCCACTATATAGTGTACATGTCCTAGCTACATTCTGCAATTTAAATTAAGTCAGTACCTCATACGCTTCTAGAATTATAGTGCTCAACATAGTCTGAAGTATTTCTTATTCATTTCAATTGGGTGACCAGATGGTCGCAAATTGAAAATTGCGTCGTATGGATTCATATTGCGTTGTATGTACCTCGTGTGTATGCCACATGCATTTAAAATGGCACAATGTAGTAGGGTATGCTATAGAATGTGTTGCAGTTGGAAATCAAGCTCTACCTAGTATGGATCATGACTGATGACACAATATACGTGACTCATTTTGCAAAAACTGGAGGCAAATTTTAAAAAATGTGCGTTTTTTCACTGAAAGATTCTCACCACTTCTAAGCATGGCACATGCATGAAAATGGCCACAGAGCAGTGGCATGATGTTAACTGTATGCCGCACTTAGAATTATTGATCCAGATTGTATGGTTGTAGAAGTATGGGCCAAAACGTAAGGCATACTTTTTCAAACATGTGACGTAATTGAAAAACATCATACATTCAACTTCACATTTTGACTAGTTCCCAATATGCCACATACGTGATACTTCACATGGGTATGTAGAACAAGACTAGGAACAATTTCCTTTTTAAATTATGTCTCTATCATATATAGATTGTGAATTGTAGCAGAAAGCATAAAGTGTTCCTACAACATAATTGAAAGTGAAAAAGAAAACTGTACCTGAAGGTTACACTTGATTTGTACATTGTCCCCATAAGCCACAAACATCAGAGTAGGCACTATATAGTGTACATGTCCTAGTTACATTCTGCAATTTAAATTAAGTCAGTACCTCATACCCTTCAAGAATTATAGTGCCCAACATAGTCTGTAGTATATCCTATTCATTTCATATGGGTGACCAGATGGCCGCAAATTGAAAATTGCGTCGTATGGATTCATGTTGCGTTGTATGTGCCTTGTGTGTAAGCCACATGCATTTAAAATGGCACAATGTAGTAGGGTATGCTATAGAATGTGTTGCAGTAGGAAATCAAGCTCTATCTAGTATGGATCATGACTGATCACACAATATACATGACTCATTTTGCAGAAACTGGAGGCAATTTTTGAAAAACAGGCATTTAATGAGTGAACAATTCTCACCACTTCTAAGCATGGCACAGGCATGAAATTGACCACAAGGCAGTGGCATGATGTTAGCTGTATGCTGAACTTGGAAATATGGATCTGCATTGTATGGTTGTTGAAATATGGGCCAAACCGTAAGGCATACTTTTTCAAACATGTGACGTAATTGAAAAACATCATACATTCAACTTCACATTTTGACTAGTTCCCAGTATGCCACATACGTGATACTTCACATGGGTATGTAGAACAAGACTAGGAACAATTTCCTTTTTAAATTATGTATCTATCATATAAAGATTGTGAATTATAGCAGAAAGCATAAAGTGTTCTTACAACATAATTGAAAGTGAAAAAGAAAAACGTACCTGAAGGTTACACTTGATTTGTACCTTGTCCCCATCAGCCACAAATGTCAGAGTTGCCACTATATAGTGTACATGTCCTAGCTACATTCTGCAATTTAAATTAAGTCAGTACCTCATACGCTTCTAGAATTATAGTGCTCAACATAGTCTGAAGTATTTCTTATTCATTTCAATTGGGTGACCAGATGGTCGCAAATTGAAAATTGCGTCGTATGGATTCATATTGCGTTGTATGTACCTCGTGTGTATGCCACATGCATTTAAAATGGCACAATGTAGTAGGGTATGCTATAGAATGTGTTGCAGTTGGAAATCAAGCTCTACCTAGTATGGATCATGACTGATGACACAATATACGTGACTCATTTTGCAAAAACTGGAGGCAAATTTTAAAAAATGTGCGTTTTTTCACTGAAAGATTCTCACCACTTCTAAGCATGGCACATGCATGAAAATGGCCACAGAGCAGTGGCATGATGTTAACTGTATGCCGCACTTAGAATTATTGATCCAGATTGTATGGTTGTAGAAGTATGGGCCAAAACGTAAGGCATACTTTTTCAAACATGTGACGTAATTGAAAAACATCATACATTCAACTTCACATTTTGACTAGTTCCCAATATGCCACATACGTGATACTTCACATGGGTATGTAGAACAAGACTAGGAACAATTTCCTTTTTAAATTATGTCTCTATCATATATAGATTGTGAATTGTAGCAGAAAGCATAAAGTGTTCCTACAACATAATTGAAAGTGAAAAAGAAAACTGTACCTGAAGGTTACACTTGATTTGTACATTGTCCCCATAAGCCACAAACATCAGAGTAGGCACTATATAGTGTACATGTCCTAGTTACATTATGCAATTTAAATTAAGTCAGTACCTCATACCCTTCAAGAATTATAGTGCCCAACATAGTCTGTAGTATATCCTATTCATTTCATATGGGTGACCAGATGGCCGCAAATTGAAAATTGCGTCGTATGGATTCATGTTGCGTTGTATGTGCCTTGTGTGTAAGCCACATGCATTTAAAATGGCACAATGTAGTAGGGTATGCTATAGAATGTGTTGCAGTAGGAAATCAAGCTCTATCTAGTATGGATCATGACTGATCACACAATATACATGACTCATTTTGCAGAAACTGGAGGCAATTTTTGAAAAACAGGCATTTAATGAGTGAACAATTCTCACCACTTCTAAGCATGGCACAGGCCTGAAATTGACCACAAGGCAGTGGCATGATGTTAGCTGTATGCTGAACTTGGAATTATGGATCTGGATTGTATGGTTGTCGAAATATGGGCCAAACCGTAAGGCATACTTTTTCAAACATGTGACGTAATTGAAAAACATCATACATTCAACTTCACATTTTGACTAGTTCCCAGTATGCCACATACGTGATACTTCACATGGGTATGTAGAACAAGACTAGGAACAATTTCCTTTTTAAATTATGTATCTATCATATAAAGATTGTGAATTATAGCAGAAAGCATAAAGTGTTCTTACAACATAATTGAAAGTGAAAAAGAAAAACGTACCTGAAGGTTACACTTGATTTGTACCTTGTCCCCATCAGCCACAAATGTCAGAGTTGCCACTATATAGTGTACATGTCCTAGCTACATTCTGCAATTTAAATTAAGTCAGTACCTCATACGCTTCTAGAATTATAGTGCTCAACATAGTCTGAAGTATTTCTTATTCATTTCAATTGGGTGACCAGATGGTCGCAAATTGAAAATTGCGTCGTATGGATTCATATTGCGTTGTATGTACCTCGTGTGTATGCCACATGCATTTAAAATGGCACAATGTAGTAGGGTATGCTATAGAATGTGTTGCAGTTGGAAATCAAGCTCTATCTAGTATGGATCATGACTGATGACACAATATACGTGACTCATTTTGCAAAAACTGGAGGCAAATTTTAAAAAATGTGCGTTTATTCACTGAAAGATTCTCACACACTTCTAAGAATGGCACATGCATGAAAATGGCCACAGAGCAGTGGCATGATGTTAACTGTATGCCGCACTTAGAATTATTGATCCAGATTGTATGGTTGTAGAAGTATGGGCCAAAACGTAAGGCATACTTTTTCAAACATGTGACGTAATTGAAAAACATCATACATTCAACTTCACATTTTGACTAGTTCCCAATATGCCACATACGTGATACTTCACATGGGTATGTAGAACAAGACTAGGAACAATTTCCTTTTTAAATTATGTATCTATCATATAAAGATTGTGAATTATAGCAGAAAGCATAAAGTGTTCTTACAACATAATTGAAAGTGAAAAAGAAAAACGTACCTGAAGGTTACACTTGATTTGTACCTTGTCCCCATCAGCCACAAACGTCAGAGTTGCCACTATATAGTGTACATGTCCTAGCTACATTCTGCAATTTAAATTAAGTCAGTACCTCATACGCTTCTAGAATGATAGTGCTCAACATAGTCTGAAGTATTTCTTATTCATTTCAATTGGGTGACCAGATGGTCGCAAATTGAAAATTGCGTCGTATGGATTCATATTGCGTTGTATGTACCTCGTGTGTATGCCACATGCATTTAAAATGGCACAATGTAGTAGGGTATGCTATAGAATGTGTTGCAGTTGGAAATCAAGCTCTATCTAGTATGGATCATGACTGATGACACAATATACGTGACTCATTTTGCAAAAACTGGAGGCAAATTTTAAAAAATGTGCGTTTATTCACTGAAAGATTCTCACCACTTCTAAGCATGGCACATGCATGAAAACGGCAACAGAGCAGTGGCATGATGTTAACTGTATGCTGCACTTAGAATTATTGATCCAGATTGTATGGTTGTAGAAGTATGGGCCAAAACGTAAGGCATACTTTTTCAAACATGTGACGTAATTGAAAAACATCATACATTCAACTTCACATTTTGACTAGTTCCCAGTATGCCACATACATGATACTTCACATGGGTATGTAGAACAGGACTAGAAACAATTTGCATTTTAAAATATGTCTCTATCATATATAGATTGTGAATTGTAGCAGAAAGCAGAAAGTGTTCTTACAACATAATTGAAATTGAAAAAGAAAAACGTACCTGAAGGTTACACTTGATTTGTACCTTGTCCCCATAAGCCACAAACATCAGAGTAGGCACTATATAGTGTACATGTCCTAGTTACATTCTGCAATTTAAATTAAGTCAGTACCTCATACCCTTCAAGAATTATAGTGCCCAACATAGTCTGTAGTATATCCTATTCATTTCAAATGGGTGACCAGATGGCCGCAAATTGAAAATTGCGTCGTATGGATTCATATTGCGTTGTATGTGCCTTGTGTGTAAGCCACATGCATTTAAAATGGCACAATGTAGTAGGGTATGCTATAGAATGTGTTGCAGTAGGAAATCAAGCTCTATCTAGTATGGATCATGACTGATCACACAATATACATGACTCATTTTGCAGAAACTGGAGGCAATTTTTGAAAAACAGGCATTTAATGAATGAACAATTCTCACCACTTCTAAGCATGGCACAGGCATGAAATTGACCACAAGGCAGTGGCATGATGTTAGCTGTATGCTGAACTTGGAATTATGGATCTGGATTGTATGGTTTTAGAAGTATGGGCCAAAACGTAAGGCATACTTTTTCAAACCTGTGACGTAATTGAAAAACATCATACATTCAACTTCACATTTTGACTAGTTCCCAATATGCCACATACGTGATACTTCACATGGGTATGTAGAACAAGACTAGGAACAATTCCCTTTTTAAATTATGTATCTATCATATATAGATTGTGAATTATAGCAGAAAGCATAAAGTGTTCTTACAACATAATTGAAAGTGAAAAAGAAAAACGTACCTGAAGGTTACACTTGATTTGTACCTTGTCCCCATAAGCCACAAACGTCAGAGTTGCCACTATATAGTGTACATGTCCTAGTTACATTCTGCAATTTAAAATAAGTCAGTACCTCATACCCTTCAAGAATTATAGTGCCCAACATAGTCTGTAGTATATCCTATTCATTTCATATGGGTGACCAGATGGCCGCAAATTGAAAATTGCGTCGTATGGATTCATATTGTGTTGTATGTGCCTTGTGTGTAAGCCACATGCATTTAAAATGGCACAATGTAGTAGGGTATGCTATAGAATGTGTTGCAGTAGGAAATCAAGCTCTATCTAGTATGGATCATGACTGATCACACAATATACATGACTCATTTTGCAGAAACTGGAGGCAATTTTTGAAAAACAGGCATTTAATCAATGAACAATTCTCACCACTTCTAAGCATGGCACAGGCATGAAATTGACCACAAGGCAGTGGCATGATGTTAGCTGTATGCTGAACTTGGAATTCTGGATCTGGATTGTATGGTTGTCGAAATATGGGCCAAACCGTAAGGCATATTTTTTCAAACATGTGACGTAATTGAAAAACATCATACATTCAACTTCACATTTTGACTAGTTCCCAGTATGCCACATACATGATACTTCGCATGGGTATGTAGAACAGGACTAGAAACAATTTGCATTTTAAAATATGTCTCTATCATATATAGATTGTGAATTGTAGCAGAAAGCAGAAAGTGTTCTTACAACATAATTGAAATTGAAAAAGAAAAACGTACCTGAAGGTTACACTTGATTTGTACCTTGTCCCCATAAGCCACAAACATCAGAGTAGGCACTATATAGTGTACATGTCCTAGTTACATTCTGCAATTTAAATTAAGTCAGTACCTCATACCCTTCAAGAATTATAGTGCCCAACATAGTCTGTAGTATATCCTATTCATTTCAAATGGGTGACCAGATGGCCGCAAATTGAAAATTGCGTCGTATGGATTCATATTGCGTTGTATGTGCCTTGTGTGTAAGCCACATGCATTTAAAATGGCACAATGTAGTAGGGTATGCTATAGAATGTGTTGCAGTAGGAAATCAAGCTCTATCTAGTATGGATCATGACTGATCACACAATATACATGACTCATTTTGCAGAAACTGGAGGCAATTTTTGAAAAACAGGCATTTAATGAATGAACAATTCTCACCACTTCTAAGCATGGCACAGGCATGAAATTGACCACAAGGCAGTGGCATGATGTTAGCTGTATGCTGAACTTGGAATTATGGATCTGGATTGTATGGTTTTAGAAGTATGGGCCAAAACGTAAGGCATACTTTTTCAAACCTGTGACGTAATTGAAAAACATCATACATTCAACTTCACATTTTGACTAGTTCCCAATATGCCACATACGTGATACTTCACATGGGTATGTAGAACAAGACTAGGAACAATTTCCTTTTTCAATTATGTATCTATCATATAGAGATTGTGAATTATAGCAGAAAGCATAAAGTGTTCTTACAACATAATTGAAAGTGAAAAAGAAAAACGTACCTGAAGGTTACACTTGATTTGTACCTTGTCCCCATCAGCCACAAATGTCAGAGTTGCCACTATATAGTGTACATGTCCTAGCTACATTCTGCAATTTAAATTAAGTCAGTACCTCATACGCTTCTAGAATTATAGTGCTCAACATAGTCTGAAGTATTTCTTATTCATTTCAATTGGGTGACCAGATGGTCGCAAATTGAAAATTGCGTCGTATGGATTCATATTGCGTTGTATGTACCTCGTGTGTATGCCACATGCATTTAAAATGGCACAATGTAGTAGGGTATGCTATAGAATGTGTTGCAGTTGGAAATCAAGCTCTACCTAGTATGGATCATGACTGATGACACAATATACGTGACTCATTTTGCAAAAACTGGAGGCAAATTTTAAAAAATGTGCGTTTTTTCACTGAAAGATTCTCACCACTTCTAAGCATGGCACATGCATGAAAATGGCCACAGAGCAGTGGCATGATGTTAACTGTATGCCGCACTTAGAATTATTGATCCAGATTGTATGGTTGTAGAAGTATGGGCCAAAACGTAAGGCATACTTTTTCAAACATGTGACGTAATTGAAAAACATCATACATTCAACTTCACATTTTGACTAGTTCCCAATATGCCACATACGTGATACTTCACATGGGTATGTAGAACAAGACTAGGAACAATTTCCTTTTTAAATTATGTCTCTATCATATATAGATTGTGAATTGTAGCAGAAAGCATAAAGTGTTCCTACAACATAATTGAAAGTGAAAAAGAAAACTGTACCTGAAGGTTACACTTGATTTGTACATTGTCCCCATAAGCCACAAACATCAGAGTAGGCACTATATAGTGTACATGTCCTAGTTACATTCTGCAATTTAAATTAAGTCAGTACCTCATACCCTTCAAGAATTATAGTGCCCAACATAGTCTGTAGTATATCCTATTCATTTCATATGGGTGACCAGATGGCCGCAAATTGAAAATTGCGTCGTATGGATTCATGTTGCGTTGTATGTGCCTTGTGTGTAAGCCACATGCATTTAAAATGGCACAATGTAGTAGGGTATGCTATAGAATGTGTTGCAGTAGGAAATCAAGCTCTATCTAGTATGGATCATGACTGATCACACAATATACATGACTCATTTTGCAGAAACTGGAGGCAATTTTTGAAAAACAGGCATTTAATGAGTGAACAATTCTCACCACTTCTAAGCATGGCACAGGCATGAAATTGACCACAAGGCAGTGGCATGATGTTAGCTGTATGCTGAACTTGGAATTATGGATCTGCATTGTATGGTTGTTGAAATATGGGCCAAACCGTAAGGCATACTTTTTCAAACATGTGACGTAATTGAAAAACATCATACATTCAACTTCACATTTTGACTAGTTCCCAGTATGCCACATACGTGATACTTCACATGGGTATGTAGAACAAGACTAGGAACAATTTCCTTTTTAAATTATGTATCTATCATATAAAGATTGTGAATTATAGCAGAAAGCATAAAGTGTTCTTACAACATAATTGAAAGTGAAAAAGAAAAACGTACCTGAAGGTTACACTTGATTTGTACCTTGTCCCCATCAGCCACAAATGTCAGAGTTGCCACTATATAGTGTACATGTCCTAGCTACATTCTGCAATTTAAATTAAGTCAGTACCTCATACGCTTCTAGAATTATAGTGCTCAACATAGTCTGAAGTATTTCTTATTCATTTCAATTGGGTGACCAGATGGTCGCAAATTGAAAATTGCGTCGTATGGATTCATATTGCGTTGTATGTACCTCGTGTGTATGCCACATGCATTTAAAATGGCACAATGTAGTAGGGTATGCTATAGAATGTGTTGCAGTTGGAAATCAAGCTCTACCTAGTATGGATCATGACTGATGACACAATATACGTGACTCATTTTGCAAAAACTGGAGGCAAATTTTAAAAAATGTGCGTTTTTTCACTGAAAGATTCTCACCACTTCTAAGCATGGCACATGCATGAAAATGGCCACAGAGCAGTGGCATGATGTTAACTGTATGCCGCACTTAGAATTATTGATCCAGATTGTATGGTTGTAGAAGTATGGGCCAAAACGTAAGGCATACTTTTTCAAACATGTGACGTAATTGAAAAACATCATACATTCAACTTCACATTTTGACTAGTTCCCAATATGCCACATACGTGATACTTCACATGGGTATGTAGAACAAGACTAGGAACAATTTCCTTTTTAAATTATGTCTCTATCATATATAGATTGTGAATTGTAGCAGAAAGCATAAAGTGTTCCTACAACATAATTGAAAGTGAAAAAGAAAACTGTACCTGAAGGTTACACTTGATTTGTACATTGTCCCCATAAGCCACAAACATCAGAGTAGGCACTATATAGTGTACATGTCCTAGTTACATTCTGCAATTTAAATTAAGTCAGTACCTCATACCCTTCAAGAATTATAGTGCCCAACATAGTCTGTAGTATATCCTATTCATTTCATATGGGTGACCAGATGGCCGCAAATTGAAAATTGCGTCGTATGGATTCATGTTGCGTTGTATGTGCCTTGTGTGTAAGCCACATGCATTTAAAATGGCACAATGTAGTAGGGTATGCTATAGAATGTGTTGCAGTAGGAAATCAAGCTCTATCTAGTATGGATCATGACTGATCACACAATATACATGACTCATTTTGCAGAAACTGGAGGCAATTTTTGAAAAACAGGCATTTAATGAGTGAACAATTCTCACCACTTCTAAGCATGGCACAGGCCTGAAATTGACCACAAGGCAGTGGCATGATGTTAGCTGTATGCTGAACTTGGAATTATGGATCTGGATTGTATGGTTGTCGAAATATGGGCCAAACCGTAAGGCATACTTTTTCAAACATGTGACGTAATTGAAAAACATCATACATTCAACTTCACATTTTGACTAGTTCCCAGTATGCCACATACGTGATACTTCACATGGGTATGTAGAACAAGACTAGGAACAATTTCCTTTTTAAATTATGTATCTATCATATAAAGATTGTGAATTATAGCAGAAAGCATAAAGTGTTCTTACAACATAATTGAAAGTGAAAAAGAAAAACGTACCTGAAGGTTACACTTGATTTGTACCTTGTCCCCATCAGCCACAAATGTCAGAGTTGCCACTATATAGTGTACATGTCCTAGCTACATTCTGCAATTTAAATTAAGTCAGTACCTCATACGCTTCTAGAATTATAGTGCTCAACATAGTCTGAAGTATTTCTTATTCATTTCAATTGGGTGACCAGATGGTCGCAAATTGAAAATTGCGTCGTATGGATTCATATTGCGTTGTATGTACCTCGTGTGTATGCCACATGCATTTAAAATGGCACAATGTAGTAGGGTATGCTATAGAATGTGTTGCAGTTGGAAATCAAGCTCTATCTAGTATGGATCATGACTGATGACACAATATACGTGACTCATTTTGCAAAAACTGGAGGCAAATTTTAAAAAATGTGCGTTTATTCACTGAAAGATTCTCACACACTTCTAAGAATGGCACATGCATGAAAATGGCCACAGAGCAGTGGCATGATGTTAACTGTATGCCGCACTTAGAATTATTGATCCAGATTGTATGGTTGTAGAAGTATGGGCCAAAACGTAAGGCATACTTTTTCAAACATGTGACGTAATTGAAAAACATCATACATTCAACTTCACATTTTGACTAGTTCCCAATATGCCACATACGTGATACTTCACATGGGTATGTAGAACAAGACTAGGAACAATTTCCTTTTTAAATTATGTATCTATCATATAAAGATTGTGAATTATAGCAGAAAGCATAAAGTGTTCTTACAACATAATTGAAAGTGAAAAAGAAAAACGTACCTGAAGGTTACACTTGATTTGTACCTTGTCCCCATCAGCCACAAACGTCAGAGTTGCCACTATATAGTGTACATGTCCTAGCTACATTCTGCAATTTAAATTAAGTCAGTACCTCATACGCTTCTAGAATGATAGTGCTCAACATAGTCTGAAGTATTTCTTATTCATTTCAATTGGGTGACCAGATGGTCGCAAATTGAAAATTGCGTCGTATGGATTCATATTGCGTTGTATGTACCTCGTGTGTATGCCACATGCATTTAAAATGGCACAATGTAGTAGGGTATGCTATAGAATGTGTTGCAGTTGGAAATCAAGCTCTATCTAGTATGGATCATGACTGATGACACAATATACGTGACTCATTTTGCAAAAACTGGAGGCAAATTTTAAAAAATGTGCGTTTATTCACTGAAAGATTCTCACCACTTCTAAGCATGGCACATGCATGAAAACGGCCACAGAGCAGTGGCATGATGTTAACTGTATGCTGCACTTAGAATTATTGATCCAGATTGTATGGTTGTAGAAGTATGGGCCAAAACGTAAGGCATACTTTTTCAAACATGTGACGTAATTGAAAAACATCATACATTCAACTTCACATTTTGACTAGTTCCCAGTATGCCACATACATGATACTTCACATGGGTATGTAGAACAGGACTAGAAACAATTTGCATTTTAAAATATGTCTCTATCATATATAGATTGTGAATTGTAGCAGAAAGCAGAAAGTGTTCTTACAACATAATTGAAATTGAAAAAGAAAAACGTACCTGAAGGTTACACTTGATTTGTACCTTGTCCCCATAAGCCACAAACATCAGAGTAGGCACTATATAGTGTACATGTCCTAGTTACATTCTGCAATTTAAATTAAGTCAGTACCTCATACCCTTCAAGAATTATAGTGCCCAACATAGTCTGTAGTATATCCTATTCATTTCAAATGGGTGACCAGATGGCCGCAAATTGAAAATTGCGTCGTATGGATTCATATTGCGTTGTATGTGCCTTGTGTGTAAGCCACATGCATTTAAAATGGCACAATGTAGTAGGGTATGCTATAGAATGTGTTGCAGTAGGAAATCAAGCTCTATCTAGTATGGATCATGACTGATCACACAATATACATGACTCATTTTGCAGAAACTGGAGGCAATTTTTGAAAAACAGGCATTTAATGAATGAACAATTCTCACCACTTCTAAGCATGGCACAGGCATGAAATTGACCACAAGGCAGTGGCATGATGTTAGCTGTATGCTGAACTTGGAATTATGGATCTGGATTGTATGGTTTTAGAAGTATGGGCCAAAACGTAAGGCATACTTTTTCAAACCTGTGACGTAATTGAAAAACATCATACATTCAACTTCACATTTTGACTAGTTCCCAATATGCCACATACGTGATACTTCACATGGGTATGTAGAACAAGACTAGGAACAATTCCCTTTTTAAATTATGTATCTATCATATATAGATTGTGAATTATAGCAGAAAGCATAAAGTGTTCTTACAACATAATTGAAAGTGAAAAAGAAAAACGTACCTGAAGGTTACACTTGATTTGTACCTTGTCCCCATAAGCCACAAACGTCAGAGTTGCCACTATATAGTGTACATGTCCTAGTTACATTCTGCAATTTAAAATAAGTCAGTACCTCATACCCTTCAAGAATTATAGTGCCCAACATAGTCTGTAGTATATCCTATTCATTTCATATGGGTGACCAGATGGCCGCAAATTGAAAATTGCGTCGTATGGATTCATATTGTGTTGTATGTGCCTTGTGTGTAAGCCACATGCATTTAAAATGGCACAATGTAGTAGGGTATGCTATAGAATGTGTTGCAGTAGGAAATCAAGCTCTATCTAGTATGGATCATGACTGATCACACAATATACATGACTCATTTTGCAGAAACTGGAGGCAATTTTTGAAAAACAGGCATTTAATCAATGAACAATTCTCACCACTTCTAAGCATGGCACAGGCATGAAATTGACCACAAGGCAGTGGCATGATGTTAGCTGTATGCTGAACTTGGAATTCTGGATCTGGATTGTATGGTTGTCGAAATATGGGCCAAACCGTAAGGCATATTTTTTCAAACATGTGACGTAATTGAAAAACATCATACATTCAACTTCACATTTTGACTAGTTCCCAGTATGCCACATACATGATACTTCGCATGGGTATGTAGAACAGGACTAGAAACAATTTGCATTTTAAAATATGTCTCTATCATATATAGATTGTGAATTGTAGCAGAAAGCAGAAAGTGTTCTTACAACATAATTGAAATTGAAAAAGAAAAACGTACCTGAAGGTTACACTTGATTTGTACCTTGTCCCCATAAGCCACAAACATCAGAGTAGGCACTATATAGTGTACATGTCCTAGTTACATTCTGCAATTTAAATTAAGTCAGTACCTCATACCCTTCAAGAATTATAGTGCCCAACATAGTCTGTAGTATATCCTATTCATTTCAAATGGGTGACCAGATGGCCGCAAATTGAAAATTGCGTCGTATGGATTCATATTGCGTTGTATGTGCCTTGTGTGTAAGCCACATGCATTTAAAATGGCACAATGTAGTAGGGTATGCTATAGAATGTGTTGCAGTAGGAAATCAAGCTCTATCTAGTATGGATCATGACTGATCACACAATATACATGACTCATTTTGCAGAAACTGGAGGCAATTTTTGAAAAACAGGCATTTAATGAATGAACAATTCTCACCACTTCTAAGCATGGCACAGGCATGAAATTGACCACAAGGCAGTGGCATGATGTTAGCTGTATGCTGAACTTGGAATTATGGATCTGGATTGTATGGTTTTAGAAGTATGGGCCAAAACGTAAGGCATACTTTTTCAAACCTGTGACGTAATTGAAAAACATCATACATTCAACTTCACATTTTGACTAGTTCCCAATATGCCACATACGTGATACTTCACATGGGTATGTAGAACAAGACTAGGAACAATTTCCTTTTTAAATTATATATCTATCATATAAAGATTGTGAATTATAGCAGAAAGCATAAAGTGTTCTTACAACATAATTGAAAGTGAAAAAGAAAAACGTACCTGAAGGTTACACTTGATTTGTACCTTGTCCCCATCAGCCACAAACGTCAGAGTTGCCACTATATAGTGTACATGTCCTAGCTACATTCTGCAATTTAAATTAAGTCAGTACCTCATACGCTTCTAGAATTATAGTGCTCAACATAGTCTGAAGTATTTCTTATTCATTTCAATTGGGTGACCAGATGGTCGCAAATTGAAAATTGCGTTGTATGGATTCATATTGCGTTGTATGTACCTCGTGTGTATGCCACATGCATTTAAAATGGCACAATGTAGTAGGGTATGCTATAGAATGTGTTGCAGTTGGAAATCAAGCTCTATCTAGTATGGATCATGACTGATGACACAAGATACGTGACTCATTTTGCAAAAACTGGAGGCAAATTTTAAAAAATGTGCGTTTAATCACTGAAAGATTCTAACCATTTCTAAGCATGGCACATGCATGAAAATGACCACGGAGCAGTGGCACGATGTTAACTGTATGCTGCACTTAAAATTATTGATCCAGATTCTATGGTTGTAGAATTATGGGCCAAAACTTAGGGCATACTTTTTCAAACATGTGACGTAATTGAAAAACATCATACATTCAACTTCAAATTTGGACTAGTTCCAAATATGCCACATACATGATACTTCACATGGGTATGTAGAACAGGACTAAAAACAATATGCGTTTTACATTATGTCTCTATGATATATAGATTGTGAATTATAGCATAAAGCATAAAGTGTTCTTACAACATAATTGAAAGTGAAAAAGAAAAACCTACCTGAAGGTTACGCTTGATTTGTACCGTGTCCCTATAAGCCACAAACTTCAGAGTTCACACTATATAGTGTACATGTCCTAGCTACATTCTGCAATTTAAATTAAGTCAGTACCTCAAACGCTTCCAGACTTATAGTGCACAACATAGTCTGTAGTATATCCTATCCATTTCAATTGGGTGACCAGATGGCCGCAAATTGAAAATTGCGTTGTATGGATTCATATTGCGTTGTATGTACCTTGTGTGTATGCCACATGCATTTAAAATGGCACAATGTAGTAGGGTATGCTATAGAATGTGTTGCAGTTGGAAATCAAGCTCTATCTAGTATGGATCGTGACTGATGACACAAGATACGTGACTCATTTTGCAAAAACTGGAGGCAAATTTAAAAAAATGTGTGTTTATTCACTGAAAGATTCTCACCACTTCTAAGCATGGCACATGCATGAAAATGACCACAGAGCAGTGGCATGATGTTAACTCTATGCTGCACTTAGAATTATTGATCCAGATTGTATGGTTGTAGAAATATGGGCCAAAACGTAAGGCATACTTTTTCAAACATGTGATGTAATTGAAAAACATCATACATTCAACTTCAAATTTGGACTAGTTCCAAATATGCCACATACATGATACTTCACATGGGTATGTAGAACAGGACTAGAAACAATTTGCGTTTTACATTATGTCTCTATGATATATAGATTGTGAATTATAGCAGAAAGCATAAAGTGTTCTTACAACATAATTGAAAGTGAAAAAGAAAAACCTACCTGAAGGTTACGCTTGATTTGTACCGTGTCCCTATAAGCCACAAACTTCAGAGTTCACACTATATAGTGTACATGTCCTAGATACATTCTGCAATTTAAATTAAGTCAGTACCTCATACGCTTCCAGAATTATAGTGCACAACATAGTCTATAGTATTTCGTATTCATTTCAATTGGGGGACCAGATGGCCGCAAATTGAAAATTGCGTTGTATGGATTCATATTGCGTTGTATGTACCTTGTGTGTAAGCCACATGCATTTAAAATGGCGCAATGTAGTAGGGTATGCTTTAGAATGTGTTGCAGTTGGAAATCAAGCTCTATCTAGTATGGATCATGACTGATGACACAAGATACGTGACTCATTTTGCAAAAACTGGAGGCAAATTTTAAAAAATGTGCATTTAATCACTGAAAGATTCTAACCATTTCTAAGCATGGCACATGCATGGAAATTACCACAGAGCAGTGGCATGATGTTACCTGTATGCTGCACTTAGAATTATTGATTCAGATTGTATGGTTGTAGAATTATGGGCCAAAACGTAGGGCATACTTTTTCAAACATGTGACGTAATTGAAAAACATCATACATTCAACTTCACATTTTGACTAGTTCCCAATAAGCCACATACATGATACTTCCCATGGGTATGTATAACAGGACTAGAAACAATTTGCATTTAAAATTATGTCTCTATCATATATAGATTGTGAATTATAGCAGAAAGCATAAAGTGGTCTTACAACATAATTGAAAGTGAAAAAGAAAAACCTACCTGAAGGTTACACTTGATTTGTACCTTGTCCCCATAAGCCACAAACATCAGAGTTGCCACTATATAGTGTACATGTCCTAGCTACATTCTGCAATTTAAATTAAGTCAGTACCTCATACGCTTCCAGAATTATAGTGCTCAACATAGTCTGTAGTATTTCTTATTCATTTCAATTGGGTGACCAGATGGCCGCAAATTGAAAATTGCGTCGTATGGATTCATATTGCGTTGTATGTACCTCGTGTGTATGCCACATGCATTCAAAATGGCACAATGTAGTAGGGTATGCTATAGAATGTGTTGCAGTTGGAAATCAAGCTCTATCTAGTATGGATCATGACTGATGACACAAGATACGTGCCTCATTTTGCAAAAACTGGAGGCAAAATTAAAAAAATGTGCGTTTATTCACTGAAAGATTCTCACCACTTCTAAGCATGGCAAAGGCATGGAAATGTCCACATGAAGGTGGCATGATGTTAGGTGTATGGTGCACTTTGGATTATGGATCCAGATTGTATGGTTTATGAATTATGGGCCAAAACGTAAGGCATACTTTTTCAAACATGTGACGTAATAGAAAAACATCATACATTCAACTTCACATTTTGACTAGTTCCCAATAAGCCACATACATGATACTTCACATGGGTATGTATAACAAGACTAGGAACAATTTCCTTTTTAAATTATGTCTCTATCATATATAGATTGTGAATTATAGCAGAAAGCATAAAGTGGTCTTACAACATAATTGAAAGTGAAAAAGAAAAACCTACCTGAAGGTTACACTTGATTTGTACCTTGTCCCCATAAGCCACAAACATCAGAGTTGCCACTATATAGTGTACATGTCCTAGCTACATTTTGCAATTTAAATTAAGTCAGTACCTCATAGGCTTCCAGAATTATAGTGCACAACATAGTCTATAGTATTTCCTATTCATTTCAATTGAGTGACCAGATGGTCGCAAATTGAAAATTGCGTTGTATGGATTCATATTGCATTGTATGTACCTTGTGTGCATGCCACATGCATTTAAAATGGCAAAATGTAGTAGGGTATGCTATAGAATGTGTTGCAGTTGGAAATCAAGCTCTATCTAGTATGGATCATGACTGATGACACAAGGTGACTCATTTTGCAAAAACTGGAGGCAAATTTTAAAAAATGTGCGTTTATTCACTGAAGGATTCTCACCACTTCTAAGCATGGCACATGCATGAAAATGACCACAGAGCAGTGGCATGATGTTAACTGTATGCTGCACTTAGAATTATTGATCCAGATTGTATGGCTGTAGAAATATGGGTCAAAACGTAAGGCATACTTTTTCAAACATGTGACGTAATTGAAAAACATCATACATTCAACTTCAAATTTGGACTAGTTCCAAATATGCCACATACATGATACTTCACATGGGTATGTAGAACAGGACTAGAAACAATATGCGTTTTACATTATGTCTCTATGATATATAGATTGTGAATTATAGCATAAAGCATAAAGTGTTCTTACAACATAATTGAAAGTGAAAAAGAAAAACCTACCTGAAGGTTACGCTTGATTTGTACCGTGTCCCTATAAGCCACAAACTTCAGAGTTCACACTATATAGTGTACATGTCCTAGCTACATTCTGCAATTTAAATTAAGTCAGTACCTCAAACGCTTCCAGACTTATAGTGCACAACATAGTCTGTAGTATATCCTATCCATTTCAATTGGGTGACCAGATGGCCGCAAATTGAAAATTGCGTTGTATGGATTCATATTGCGTTGTATGTACCTTGTGTGTATGCCACATGCATTTAAAATGGCACAATGTAGTAGGGTATGCTATAGAATGTGTTGCAGTTGGAAATCAAGCTCTATCTAGTATGGATCATGACTGATGACACAAGATACGTGACTCATTTTGCAAAAACTGGAGGCAAATTTAAAAAAATGTGCGTTTATTCACTGAAAGATTCTCACCACTTCTAAGCATGGCACATGCATGAAAATGACCACAGAGCAGTGGCATGATGTTAACTCTATGCTGCACTTAGAATTATTGATCCAGATTGTATGGTTGTAGAAATATGGGCCAAAACGTAAGGCATACTTTTTCAAACATGTGATGTAATTGAAAAACATCATACATTCAACTTCAAATTTGGACTAGTTCCAAATATGCCACATACATGATACTTCACATGGGTATGTAGAACAGGACTAGAAACAATTTGCGTTTTACATTATGTCTCTATGATATATAGATTGTGAATTATAGCAGAAAGCATAAAGTGTTCTTACAACATAATTGAAAGTGAAAAAGAAAAACCTACCTGAAGGTTACGCTTGATTTGTACCGTGTCCCTATAAGCCACAAACTTCAGAGTTCACACTATATAGTGTACATGTCCTAGCTACATTCTGCAATTTAAATTAAGTCAGTACCTCATACGCTTCCAGAATTATAGTGCACAACATAGACTATAGTATTTCGTATTCATTTCAATTGGGGGACCAGATGGCCGCAAATTGAAAATTGCGTTCTATGGATTCATATTGCGTTGTATGTACCTTGTGTGTAAGCCACATGCATTTAAAATGGCACAATGTAGTAGGGTATGCTTTAGAATGTGTTGCAGTTGGAAATCAAGCTCTATCTAGTATGGATCATGACTGATGACACAAGATACGTGACTCATTTTGCAAAAACTGGAGGCAAATTTTAAAAAATGTGCGTTTAATCACTGAAAGATTCTAACCATTTCTAAGCATGGCACATGCATGAAAATGACCACGGAGCAGTAGCATGATGTTAACTGTATGCTGCACTTAGAATTATTGATCCAGATTGTAAGGTTGTAGAATTATGGGCCAAAACGTAGGGCATACTTTTTCAAACATGTGACGTAATTGAAAAACATCATACATTCAACTTCACATTATGACTAGTTCCCAATATGCCACATACATGATACATCGCATGGGTATGTATAACAGGACTAGAAACAATTTGCATTTGAAATTATGTCTCTATCATATATAGATTGTGAATTATAGCAGAAAGCATAAAGTGTTCTTACAACATAATTGAAAGTGAAAAAGAAAAACCTACCTGAAGGTTACGCTTGATTTGTACCGTGTCCCTATAAGCCACAAACTTCAGAGTTCACACTATATAGTGTACATGTCCTAGATACATTCTGCAATTTAAATTAAGTCAGTACCTCATACGCTTCCAGAATTATAGTGCACAACATAGTCTATAGTATTTCGTATTCATTTCAATTGGGGGACCAGATGGCCGCAAATTGAAAATTGCGTTGTATGGATTCATATTGCGTTGTATGTACCTTGTGTGTAAGCCACATGCATTTAAAATGGCGCAATGTAGTAGGGTATGCTTTAGAATGTGTTGCAGTTGGAAATCAAGCTCTATCTAGTATGGATCATGACTGATGACACAAGATACGTGACTCATTTTGCAAAAACTGGAGGCAAATTTTAAAAAATGTGCATTTAATCACTGAAAGATTCTAACCATTTCTAAGCATGGCACATGCATGGAAATTACCACAGAGCAGTGGCATGATGTTACCTGTATGCTGCACTTAGAATTATTGATTCAGATTGTATGGTTGTAGAATTATGGGCCAAAACGTAGGGCATACTTTTTCAAACATGTGACGTAATTGAAAAACATCATACATTCAACTTCACATTTTGACTAGTTCCCAATAAGCCACATACATGATACTTCCCATGGGTATGTATAACAGGACTAGAAACAATTTGCATTTAAAATTATGTCTCTATCATATATAGATTGTGAATTATAGCAGAAAGCATAAAGTGGTCTTACAACATAATTGAAAGTGAAAAAGAAAAACCTACCTGAAGGTTACACTTGATTTGTACCTTGTCCCCATAAGCCACAAACATCAGAGTTGCCACTATATAGTGTACATGTCCTAGCTACATTCTGCAATTTAAATTAAGTCAGTACCTCATACGCTTCCAGAATTATAGTGCTCAACATAGTCTGTAGTATTTCTTATTCATTTCAATTGGGTGACCAGATGGCCGCAAATTGAAAATTGCGTCGTATGGATTCATATTGCGTTGTATGTACCTCGTGTGTATGCCACATGCATTCAAAATGGCACAATGTAGTAGGGTATGCTATAGAATGTGTTGCAGTTGGAAATCAAGCTCTATCTAGTATGGATCATGACTGATGACACAAGATACGTGCCTCATTTTGCAAAAACTGGAGGCAAAATTAAAAAAATGTGCGTTTATTCACTGAAAGATTCTCACCACTTCTAAGCATGGCAAAGGCATGGAAATGTCCACATGAAGGTGGCATGATGTTAGGTGTATGGTGCACTTTGGATTATGGATCCAGATTGTATGGTTTATGAATTATGGGCCAAAACGTAAGGCATACTTTTTCAAACATGTGACGTAATAGAAAAACATCATACATTCAACTTCACATTTTGACTAGTTCCCAATAAGCCACATACATGATACTTCACATGGGTATGTATAACTAGACTAGGAACAATTTCCTTTTTAAATTATGTCTCTATCATATATAGATTGTGAATTATAGCAGAAAGCATAAAGTGGTCTTACAACATAATTGAAAGTGAAAAAGAAAAACCTACCTGAAGGTTACACTTGATTTGTACCTTGTCCCCATAAGCCACAAACATCAGAGTTGCCACTATATAGTGTACATGTCCTAGCTACATTTTGCAATTTAAATTAAGTCAGTACCTCATAGGCTTCCAGAATTATAGTGCACAACATAGTCTATAGTATTTCCTATTCATTTCAATTGAGTGACCAGATGGTCGCAAATTGAAAATTGCGTTGTATGGATTCATATTGCATTGTATGTACCTTGTGTGTATGCCACATGCATTTAAAATGGCAAAATGTAGTAGGGTATGCTATAGAATGTGTTGCAGTTGGAAATCAAGCTCTATCTAGTATGGATCATGACTGATGACACAAGGTGACTCATTTTGCAAAAACTGGAGGCAAATTTTAAAAAATGTGCTTTTATTCACTGAAGGATTCTCACCACTTCTAAGCATGGCACATGCATGAAAATGACCACAGAGCAGTGGCATGATGTTAACTGTATGCTGCACTTAGAATTATTGATCCAGATTGTATGGCTGTAGAAATATGGGTCAAAACGTAAGGCATACTTTTTCAAACATGTGACGTAATTGAAAAACATCATACATTCAACTTCAAATTTGGACTAGTTCCAAATATGCCACATACATGATACTTCACATGGGTATGTAGAACAGGACTAGAAACAATATGCGTTTTACATTATGTCTCTATGATATATAGATTGTGAATTATAGCATAAAGCATAAAGTGTTCTTACAACATAATTGAAAGTGAAAAAGAAAAACCTACCTGAAGGTTACGCTTGATTTGTACCGTGTCCCTATAAGCCACAAACTTCAGAGTTCACACTATATAGTGTACATGTCCTAGCTACATTCTGCAATTTAAATTAAGTCAGTACCTCAAACGCTTCCAGACTTATAGTGCACAACATAGTCTGTAGTATATCCTATCCATTTCAAATGGGTGACCAGATGGCCGCAAATTGAAAATTGCGTTGTATGGATTCATATTGCGTTGTATGTACCTTGTGTGTATGCCACATGCATTTAAAATGGCACAATGTAGTAGGGTATGCTATAGAATGTGTTGCAGTTGGAAATCAAGCTCTATCTAGTATGGATCATGACTGATGACACAAGATACGTGACTCATTTTGCAAAAACTGGAGGCAAATTTAAAAAAATGTGCGTTTATTCACTGAAAGATTCTCACCACTTCTAAGCATGGCACATGCATGAAAATGACCACAGAGCAGTGGCATGATGTTAACTCTATGCTGCACTTAGAATTATTGATCCAGATTGTATGGTTGTAGAAATATGGGCCAAAACGTAAGGCATACTTTTTCAAACATGTGATGTAATTGAAAAACATCATACATTCAACTTCAAATTTGGACTAGTTCCAAATATGCCACATACATGATACTTCACATGGGTATGTAGAACAGGACTAGAAACAATTTGCGTTTTACATTATGTCTCTATGATATATAGATTGTGAATTATAGCAGAAAGCATAAAGTGTTCTTACAACATAATTGAAAGTGAAAAAGAAAAACCTACCTGAAGGTTACGCTTGATTTGTACCGTGTCCCTATAAGCCACAAACTTCAGAGTTCACACTATATAGTGTACATGTCCTAGCTACATTCTGCAATTTAAATTAAGTCAGTACCTCATACGCTTCCAGAATTATAGTGCACAACATAGACTATAGTATTTCGTATTCATTTCAATTGGGGGACCAGATGGCCGCAAATTGAAAATTGCGTTCTATGGATTCATATTGCGTTGTATGTACCTTGTGTGTAAGCCACATGCATTTAAAATGGCACAATGTAGTAGGGTATGCTTTAGAATGTGTTGCAGTTGGAAATCAAGCTCTATCTAGTATGGATCATGACTGATGACACAAGATACGTGACTCATTTTGCAAAAACTGGAGGCAAATTTTAAAAAATGTGCGTTTAATCACTGAAAGATTCTAACCATTTCTAAGCATGGCACATGCATGAAAATGACCACGGAGCAGTAGCATGATGTTAACTGTATGCTGCACTTAGAATTATTGATCCAGATTGTAAGGTTGTAGAATTATGGGCCAAAACGTAGGGCATACTTTTTCAAACATGTGACGTAATTGAAAAACATCATACATTCAACTTCACATTATGACTAGTTCCCAATATGCCACATACATGATACATCGCATGGGTATGTATAACAGGACTAGAAACAATTTGCATTTGAAATTATGTCTCTATCATATATAGATTGTGAATTATAGCAGAAAGCATAAAGTGGTCTTACAACATAATTGAAAGTGAAAAAGAAAAACCTACCTGAAGGTTACACTTGATTTGTACCTTGTCCCCATAAGCCACAAACATCAGAGTTGCCACTATATAGTGTACATGTCCTAGCTACATTCTGCAATTTAAATTAAGTCAGTACCTCATACGCTTCCAGAATTATAGTGCACAACATAGTCTATAGTATTTCCTATTTATTTCAATTGGGTGACCAGATGACCGCAAATTGAAAATTGCGTTGTATGGATTCATATTGTGTTGTATGTACCTTGTGTGTATGCCACATGCATTTAAAATGGCACAATGTAGTAGGGTATGCTATCGAATGTGTTGCAGTTGGAAATCAAGCTCTATCTAGTATGGATCATGACTGATGACACAAGATACGTGACTCATTTTGCAAAAACTGGAGGCAAATTTTAAAAAATGTGTGTTTATTCACTGAAAGATTCTCACCATTTCTAAGCATGGCACATGCATGGAAATGACCACAGAGCAGTGGCATGATGTTAACTGTATGCTTCACGTAGAATTATTGATCCAGATTGTATGGTTGTAGAAATATGGGCCAAAATGTAAGGCATACTTTTTCAAACATGTGACGTAATTGAAAAACATCATACATTCAACTTCACATTTTGACTAGTTCCCAATATGCCACATACATGATACTTCACATGGGTATGTATACCAAGACTAGAAAAAATTTGCATTTGAAATTATGTCTCTATCTTATATAGATTGTGAATTGTAGCAGAAAGCATAAAAGTGTTCTTACAACATAATTGAAAGTGAAAAAGAAAAACGTACCTGAAGGTTACACTTGATTTGTACCTTGTCCCCATAAGCCACAAACATCAGAGTTGGCACTATATAGTGTACATGTCCTAGTTACATTCTGTAATTTAAATTAAGTCAGTACCTCATACCCTTCAAGAATTATAGTGCACAACATAGTCTGTAGTATATCCTATTCATTTCAAGTTTTTGACCAGATGGCCGCAAATTGAAAATTGCGTCGTATGGATTCATATTGCATTGTATGTACCTTGTGTGTATGCCACATGCATTTAAAATGGCACAATGTAGTAGGGTATGCTATAGAATGTGTTGCAGTAGGAAATCAAGCTCTATATAGTATGGATCAAGACTGATGACACAATATACGTGACTCATTTTGCAAAAAATGGAGGGACATTTTAAAAAACATGTGTTTTATCACTGAAAGATTCTCACCACTTCTGAGCATGGCAAAGG
Source organism: Lissotriton vulgaris (assembly GCF_964263255.1). NCBI lineage: Eukaryota > Metazoa > Chordata > Amphibia > Caudata > Salamandridae > Lissotriton > Lissotriton vulgaris. The sequence continues at coordinate 712,690,141 of NC_141691.1, forward strand.
CATGGAAATGACCACATGGAGGTGGCATGATGTTAGGTGTATGGTGCACTTTGGATTATGGATCCAGATTGCATGGTTTATGAATTATGGGCCAAAACGTAAGGCATACTTTTTCAAACATGTGACGTAATTGAAAAACATCATACATTCAACTTCACTTTTTGACTAGTTCCCAATATGCCACATACGTGATACTTCACATGGGTATGTAGAACAAGACTAGGAACAATTTCCTTTTTAAATTATATATCTATCATATAAAGATTGTGAATTATAGCAGAAAGCATAAAGTGTTCTTACAACATAATTGAAAGTGAAAAAGAAAAACGTACCTGAAGGTTACACTTGATTTGTACCTTGTCCCCATAAGCCACAAACATCAGAGTAGGCACTATATAGTGTACATGTCCTAGTTACATTCTGCAATTTAAATTAAGTCAGTACCTCATACCCTTCAAGAATTATAGTGCCCAACATAGTCTGTAGTATATCCTATTCATTTCAAATGGGTGACCAGATGGCCGCAAATTGAAAATTGCGTCGTATGGATTCATATTGCGTTGTATGTGCCTTGTGTGTAAGCCACATGCATTTAAAATGGCACAATGTAGTAGGGTATGCTATAGAATGTGTTGCAGTAGGAAATCAAGCTCTATCTAGTATGGATCATGACTGATCACACAATATACATGACTCATTTTGCAGAAACTGGAGGCAATTTTTGAAAAACAGGCATTTAATGAATGAACAATTCTCACCACTTCTAAGCATGGCACAGGCATGAAATTGACCACAAGGCAGTGGCATGATGTTAGCTGTATGCTGAACTTGGAATTATGGATCTGGATTGTATGGTTTTAGAAGTATGGGCCAAAACGGAAGGCATACTTTTTCAAACCTGTGACGTAATTGAAAAACATCATACATTCAACTTCACATTTTGACTAGTTCCCAATATGCCACATACGTGATACTTCACATGGGTATGTAGAACAAGACTAGGAACAATTTCCTTTTTAAATTATATATCTATCATATAAAGATTGTGAATTATAGCAGAAAGCATAAAGTGTTCTTACAACATAATTGAAAGTGAAAAAGAAAAACGTACCTGAAGGTTACACTTGATTTGTACCTTGTCCCCATCAGCCACAAACGTCAGAGTTGCCACTATATAGTGTACATGTCCTAGCTACATTCTGCAATTTAAATTAAGTCAGTACCTCATACGCTTCTAGAATTATAGTGCTCAACATAGTCTGAAGTATTTCTTATTCATTTCAATTGGGTGACCAGATGGTCGCAAATTGAAAATTGCGTCGTATGGATTCATATTGCGTTGTATGTACCTCGTGTGTATGCCACATGCATTTAAAATGGCACAATGTAGTAGGGTATGCTATAGAATGTGTTGCAGTTGGAAATCAAGCTCTATCTAGTATGGATCATGACTGATGACACAATATACGTGACTCATTTTGCAAAAACTGGAGGCAAATTTTAAAAAATGTGCGTTTATTCACTGAAAGATTCTCACCACTTCTAAGCATGGCACATGCATGAAAATGGCCACAGAGCAGTGGCATGATGTTAACTGTATGCCGCACTTATAATTATTGATCCAGATTGTATGGTTGTAGAAGTATGGGCCAAAACGTAAGGCATACTTTTTCAAACATGTGACGTAATTGAAAAACATCATACATTCAACTTCACATTTTGACTAGTTCCCAATATGCCACATACGTGATACTTCACATGGGTATGTAGAACAAGACTAGGAACAATTTCCTTTTTAAATTATGTATCTATCATATAAAGATTGTGAATTATAGCAGAAAGCATAAAGTGTTCTTACAACATAATTGAAAGGGAAAAAGAAAAACGTACCTGAAGGTTACACTTGATTTGTACCTTGTCCCCATCAGCCACAAACGTCAGAGTTGCCACTATATAGTGTAAATGTATTAGCTACATTCTGCAATTTAAATTAAGTCAGTACCTCATACGCTTCTAGAATTATAGTGCTCAACATAGTCTGAAGTATTTCTTATTCATTTCAATTGGGTGACCAGATGGTCGCAAATTGAAAATTGCGTCGTATGGATTCATATTGCGTTGTATGTACCTCGTGTGTATGCCACATGCATTTAAAATGGCACAATGTAGTAGGGTATGCTATAGAATGTGTTGCCGTTGGAAATCAAGCTCTATCTAGTATGGATCATGACTGATGACACAATATACGTGACTCATTTTGCAAAAACTGGAGGCAAATTTCAAAAAATGTGCGTTTATTCACTGAAAGATTCTCACCACTTCTAAGCATGGCACATGCATGAAAATGGCCACACAGCAGTGGCATGATGTTAACTGTATGCTGCACTTAGAATTATTGATCCAGATTGTATGGTTGTAGAAGTATGGGCCAAAACGTAAGGCATACTTTTTCAAACATGTGACGTAATTGAAAAACATCATACATTCAACTTCACATTTTGACTAGTTCCCAATATGCCACATACGTGATACTTCACATGGGCATGTAGAACAAGACTAGGAACAATTCCCTTTTTAAATTATGTATCTATCATATATAGATTGTGAATTATAGCAGAAAGCATAAAGTGTTCTTACAACATAATTGAAAGTGAAAAAGAAAAACGTACCTGAAGGTTACACTTGATTTGTACCTTGTCCCCATAAGCCACAAACGTCAGAGTTGCCACTATATAGTGTACATGTCCTAGTTACATTCTGCAATTTAAATTAAGTCAGTACCTCATACCCTTCAAGAATTATAGTGCCCAACATAGTCTGTAGTATATCCTATTCATTTCATATGGGTGACCAGATGGCCGCAAATTGAAAATTGCGTCGTATGGATTCATATTGTGTTGTATGTGCCTTGTGTGTAAGCCACATGCATTTAAAATGGCACAATGTAGTAGGGTATGCTATAGAATGTGTTGCAGTAGGAAATCAAGCTCTATCTAGTATGGATCATGACTGATCACACAATATACATGACTCATTTTGCAGAAACTGGAGGCAATTTTTGAAAAACAGGCATTTAATCAATGAACAATTCTCACCACTTCTAAGCATGGCACAGGCATGAAATTGACCACAAGGCAGTGGCATGTTGTTAGCTGTATGCTGAACTTGGAATTCTGGATCTGGATTGTATGGTTGTCGAAATATGGGCCAAACCGTAAGGCATATTTTTTCAAACATGTGACGTAATTGAAAAACATCATACATTCAACTTCACATTTTGACTAGTTCCCAGTATGCCACATACATGATACTTCGCATGGGTATGTAGAACAGGACTAGAAACAATTTGCATTTTAAAATATGTCTCTATCATATATAGATTGTGAATTGTAGCAGAAAGCAGAAAGTGTTCTTACAACATAATTGAAATTGAAAAAGAAAAACGTACCTGAAGGTTACACTTGATTTGTACCTTGTCCCCATAAGCCACAAACATCAGAGTAGGCACTATATAGTGTACATGTCCTAGTTACATTCTGCAATTTAAATTAAGTCAGTACCTCATACCCATCAAGAATTATAGTGCCCAACATAGTCTGTAGTATATCCTATTCATTTCAAATGGGTGACCAGATGGCCGCAAATTGAAAATTGCGTCGTATGGATTCATATTGCGTTGTATGTGCCTTGTGTGTAAGCCACATGCATTTAAAATGGCACAATGTAGTAGGGTATGCTATAGAATGTGTTGCAGTAGGAAATCAAGCTCTATCTAGTATGGATCATGACTGATCACACAATATACATGACTCATTTTGCAGAAACTGGAGGCAATTTTTGAAAAACAGGCATTTAATGAATGAACAATTCTCACCACTTCTAAGCATGGCACAGGCATGAAATTGACCACAAGGCAGTGGCATGATGTTAGCTGTATGCTGAACTTGGAATTATGGATCTGGATTGTATGGTTTTAGAAGTATGGGCCAAAACGTAAGGCAAACTTTTTCAAACCTGTGATGTAATTGAAAAACATCATACATTCAACTTCACATTTTGACTAGTTCCCAATATGCCACATACGTGATACTTCACATGGGTATGTAGAACAAGACTAGGAACAATTTCCTTTTTAAATTATGTATCTATCATATAAAGATTGTGAATTATAGCAGAAAGCATAAAGTGTTCTTACAACATAATTGAAAGTGAAAAAGAAAAACGTACCTGAAGGTTACACTTGATTTGTACCTTGTCCCCATCAGCCACAAACGTCAGAGTTGCCACTATATAGTGTACATGTCCTAGCTACATTCTGCAATTTAAATTAAGTCAGTACCTCATACGCTTCTAGAATTATAGTGCTCAACATAGTCTGAAGTATTTCTTATTCATTTCAATTGGGTGACCAGATGGTCGCAAATTGAAAATTGCGTCGTATGGATTCATATTGCGTTGTATGTACCTCGTGTGTATGCCACATGCATTTAAAATGGCACAATGTAGTAGGGTATGCTATAGAATGTGTTGCAGTTGGAAATCAAGCTCTATCTAGTATGGATCATGACTGATGACACAATATACGTGACTCATTTTGCAAAAACTGGAGGCAAATTTTAAAAAATGTGCGTTTATTCACTGAAAGATTCTCACCACTTCTAAGCATGGCACATGCATGAAAATGGCCACAGAGCAGTGGCATGATGTTAACTGTATGCCGCACTTAGAATTATTGATCCAGATTATATGGTTGTAGAAGTATGGGCCAAAACGTAAGGCATACTTTTTCAAACATGTGACGTAATTGAAAAACATCATACATTCAACTTCACATTTTGACTAGTTCCCAATATGCCACATACATGATACTTCACATGGGTATGTAGAACAAGACTAGGAACAATTTCCTTTTTAAATTATGTATCTATCATATAAAGATTGTGAATTATAGCAGAAAGCATAAAGTGTTCTTACAACATAATTGAAAGTGAAAAAGAAAAACGTACCTGAAGGTTACACTTGATTTGTACCTTGTCCCCATCAGCCACAAACGTCAGAGTTGCCACTATATAGTGTACATGTCCTAGCTACATTCTGCAATTTAAATTAAGTCAGTACCTCATACGCTTCTAGAATTATAGTGCTCAACATAGTCTGAAGTATTTCTTATTCATTTCAATTGGGTGACCAGATGGTCGCAAATTGAAAATTGCGTCGTATGGATTCATATTGCGTTGTATGTACCTCTTGTGTATGCCACATGCATTTAAAATGGCACAATGTAGTAGGGTATGCTATAGAATGTGTTGCAGTTGGAAATCAAGCTCTATCTAGTATGGATCATGACTGATGACACAATATATGTGACTCATTTTGCAAAAACTGGAGGCAAATTTTAAAAAATGTGCGTGTATTCACTGAAAGATTCTCACCACTTCTAAGCATGGCACATGCATGAAAATGGCCACACAAAAGTGGCATGATGTTAACTGTATGCTGCACTTAGAATTATTGATCCAGATTGTATGGTTGTAGAAGTATGGGCCAAAACGTAAGGCATACTTTTTCAAACATGTGACGTAATTGAAAAACATCATACATTCAACTTCACATTTTGACTAGTTCCCAATATGCCACATACGTGATACTGCACATGGGTATGTAGAACAAGACTAGGAACAATTTCCTTTTTAAATTATGTATCTATCATATATAGATTGTGAATTATAGCAGAAAGCATAAAGTGTTCTTACAACATAATTGAAAGTGAAAAAGAAAAACGTACCTGAAGGTTACACTTGATTTGTACCTTGTCCCCATAAGCCACAAACGTCAGAGTTGCCACTATATAGTGTACATGTCCTAGTTACATTCTGCAATTTAAATTAAGTCAGTACCTCATACCCTTCAAGAATTATAGTGCCCAACATAGTCTGTAGTATATCCTATTCATTTCATATGGGTGACCAGATGGCCGCAAATTGAAAATTGCGTCGTATGGATTCATATTGTGTTGTATGTGCCTTGTGTGTAAGCCACATGCATTTAACATGGCACAATGTAGTAGGGTATGCTATAGAATGTGTTGCAGTAGGAAATCAAGCTCTATCTAGTATGGATCATGACTGATCACACAATATACATGACTCATTTTGCAGAAACTGGAGGCAATTTTTGAAAAACAGGCATTTAATCAATGAACAATTCTCACCACTTCTAAGCATGGCACAGGCATGAAATTGACCACAAGGCAGTGGCATGATGTTAGCTGTATGCTGAACTTGGAATTCTGGATCTGGATTGTATGGTTGTTGAAATATGGGCCAAACCGTAAGGCATACTTTTTCAAACATGTGACGTAATTGAAAAACATCATACATTCAACTTCACATTTTGACTAGTTCCCAGTATGCCACATACATGATACTTCACATGGGTATGTAGAACAGGACTAGAAACAATTTGCATTTTAAAATATGTCTCTATCATATATAGATTGTGAATTGTAGCAGAAAGCATAAAGTGTTCTTACAACATAATTGAAATTGAAAAAGAAAAACGTACCTGAAGGTTACACTTGATTTGTACCTTGTCCCCATAAGCCACAAACATCAGAGTAGGCACTATATAGTGTACATGTCCTAGTTACATTCTGCAATTTAAATTAAGTCAGTACCTCATACCCTTCAAGAATTATAGTGCCCAACATAGTCTGTAGTATATCCTATTCATTTCAAATGGGTGACCAGATGGCCGCAAATTGAAAATTGCGTCGTATGGATTCATATTGCGTTGTATGTGCCTTGTGTGTAAGCCACATGCATTTAAAATGGCACAATGTAGTAGGGTATGCTATAGAATGTGTTGCAGTTGGAAATCAAGCTCTATCTAGTATGGATCATGACTGATGACACAATATATGTGACTCATTTTGCAAAAACTGGAGGCAAATTTTAAAAAATGTGCGTGTATTCACTGAAAGATTCTCACCACTTCTAAGCATGGCACATGCATGAAAATGGCCACACAAAAGTGGCATGATGTTAACTGTATGCTGCACTTAGAATTATTGATCCAGATTGTATGGTTGTAGAAGTATGGGCCAAAACGTAAGGCATATTTTTTCAAACATGTGACGTAATTGAAAAACATCATACATTCAACTTCACATTTTGACTAGTTCCCAATATGCCACATACGTGATACTGCACATGGGTATGTAGAACAAGACTAGGAACAATTTCCTTTTTAAATTATGTATCTATCATATATAGATTGTGAATTATAGCAGAAAGCATAAAGTGTTCTTACAACATAATTGAAAGTGAAAAAGAAAAACGTACCTGAAGGTTACACTTGATTTGTACCTTGTCCCCATAAGCCACAAACGTCAGAGTTGCCACTATATAGTGTACATGTCCTAGTTACATTCTGCAATTTAAATTAAGTCAGTACCTCATACCCTTCAAGAATTATAGTGCCCAACATAGTCTGTAGTATATCCTATTCATTTCATATGGGTGACCAGATGGCCGCAAATTGAAAATTGCGTCGTATGGATTCATATTGTGTTGTATGTGCCTTGTGTGTAAGCCACATGCATTTAACATGGCACAATGTAGTAGGGTATGCTATAGAATGTGTTGCAGTAGGAAATCAAGCTCTATCTAGTATGGATCATGACTGATCACACAATATACATGACTCATTTTGCAGAAACTGGAGGCAATTTTTGAAAAACAGGCATTTAATCAATGAACAATTCTCACCACTTCTAAGCATGGCACAGGCATGAAATTGACCACAAGGCAGTGGCATGATGTTAGCTGTATGCTGAACTTGGAATTCTGGATCTGGATTGTATGGTTGTTGAAATATGGGCCAAACCGTAAGGCATACTTTTTCAAACATGTGACGTAATTGAAAAACATCATACATTCAACTTCACATTTTGACTAGTTCCCAGTATGCCACATACATGATACTTCACATGGGTATGTAGAACAGGACTAGAAACAATTTGCATTTTAAAATATGTCTCTATCATATATAGATTGTGAATTGTAGCAGAAAGCATAAAGTGTTCTTACAACATAATTGAAATTGAAAAAGAAAAACGTACCTGAAGGTTACACTTGATTTGTACCTTGTCCCCATAAGCCACAAACATCAGAGTAGGCACTATATAGTGTACATGTCCTAGTTACATTCTGCAATTTAAATTAAGTCAGTACCTCATACCCTTCAAGAATTATAGTGCCCAACATAGTCTGTAGTATATCCTATTCATTTCATATGGGTGACCAGATGGCCGCAAATTGAAAATTGCGTCGTATGGATTCATATTGTGTTGTATGTGCCTTGTGTGTAAGCCACATGCATTTAAAATGGCACAATGTAGTAGGGTATGCTATAGAATGTGTTGCAGTAGGAAATCAAGCTCTATCTAGTATGGATCATGACTGATCACACAATATACATGACTCATTTTGCAGAAACTGGAGGCAATTTTTGAAAAACAGGCATTTAATCAATGAACAATTCTCACCACTTTTAAGCATGGCACAGGCATGAAATTGACCACAAGGCAGTGGCATGATGTTAGCTGTATGCTGAACTTGGAATTCTGGATCTGGATTGTATGGTTGTCGAAATATGGGCCAAACCGTAAGGCATATTTTTTCAAACATGTGACGTAATTGAAAAACATCATACATTCAACTTCACATTTTGACTAGTTCCCAGTATGCCACATACATGATACTTCGCATGGGTATGTAGAACAGGACTAGAAACAATTTGCATTTTAAAATATGTCTCTATCATATATAGATTGTGAATTGTAGCAGAAAGCAGAAAGTGTTCTTACAACATAATTGAAATTGAAAAAGAAAAGCGTACCTGAAGGTTACACTTGATTTGTACCTTGTCCCCATAAGCCACAAACATCAGAGTAGGCACTATATAGTGTACATGTCCTAGTTACATTCTGCAATTTAAATTAAGTCAGTACCTCATACCCTTCAAGAATTATAGTGCCCAACATAGTCTGTAGTATATCCTATTCATTTCAAATGGGTGACCAGATGGCCGCAAATTGAAAATTGCGTCGTATGGATTCATATTGCGTTGTATGTGCCTTGTGTGTAAGCCACATGCATTTAAAATGGCACAATGTAGTAGGGTATGCTATAGAATGTGTTGCAGTAGGAAATCAAGCTCTATCTAGTATGGATCATGACTGATCACACAATATACATGACTCATTTTGCAGAAACTGGAGGCAATTTTTGAAAAACAGGCATTTAATGAATGAACACTTCTCACCACTTCTAAGCATGGCACAGGCATGAAATTAACCACAAAGCAGTGGCATGATGTTAGCTGTATGCTGAACTTGGAATTATGGATCTGGATTGTATGGTTTTAGAAGTATGGGCCAAAACGTAAGGCATACTTTTTCAAACCTGTGACGTAATTGAAAAACATCATACATTCAACTTCACATTTTGACTAGTTCCCAATATGCCACATACGTGATACTTCACATGGGTATGTAGAACAAGACTAGGAACAATTTCCTTTTTAAATTATATATCTATCATATAAAGATTGTGATTTATAGCAGAAAGCATAAAGTGTTCTTACAACATAATTGAAAGTGAAAAAGAAAAACGTACCTGAAGGTTACACTTGATTTGTACCTTGTCCCCATCAGCCACAAACGTCAGAGTTGCCACTATATAGTGTACATGTCCTAGCTACATTCTGCAATTTAAATTAAGTCAGTACCTCATACGCTTCTAGAATTATAGTGCTCAACATAGTCTGAAGTATTTCTTATTCATTTCAATTGGGTGACCAGATGGTCGCAAATTGAAAATTGCGTCGTATGGATTCATATTGCGTTGTATGTACCTCGTGTGTATGCCACATGCATTTAAAATGGCACAATGTAGTAGGGTATGCTATAGAATGTGTTGCAGTTGGAAATCAAGCTCTATCTAGTATGGATCATGACTGATGACACAATATACGTGACTCATTTTGCAAAAACTGGAGGCAAATTTTAAAAAATGTGCGTTTATTCACTGAAAGATTCTCACCACTTCTAAGCATGGCACATGCATGAAAATGGCCACAGAGCAGTGGCATGATGTTAACTGTATGCCGCACTTAGAATTATTGATCCAGATTGTATGGTTGTAGAAGTATGGGCCAAAACGTAAGGCATACTTTTTCAAACATGTGACGTAATTGAAAAACATCATACATTCAACTTCACATTTTGACTAGTTCCCAATATGCCACATACGTGATACTTCACATGGGTATGTAGAACAAGACTAGGAACAATTTCCTTTTTAAATTATGTATCTATCATATAAAGATTGTGAATTATAGCAGAAAGCATAAAGTGTTCTTACAACATAATTGAAAGTGAAAAAGAAAAACGTACCTGAAGGTTACACTTGATTTGTACCTTGTCCCCATCAGCCACAAACGTCAGAGTTGCCACTATATAGTGTACATGTCCTAGCTACATTCTGCAATTTAAATTAAGTCAGTACCTCATACGCTTCTAGAATTATAGTGCTCAACATAGTCTGAAGTATTTCTTATTCATTTCAATTGGGTGACCAGATGGTCGCAAATTGAAAATTGCGTCGTATGGATTCATATTGCGTTGTATGTGCCTTGTGTGTAAGCCACATGCATTTAAAATGGCACAATGTAGTAGGGTATGCTATAGAATGTGTTGCAGTAGGAAATCAAGCTCTATCTAGTATGGATCATGACTGATCACACAATATACATGACTCATTTTGCAGAAACTGGAGGCAATTTTTGAAAAACAGGCATTTAATGAGTGAACAATTCTCACCACTTCTAAGCATGGCACAGGCATGAAATTGACCACAAGGCAGTGGCATGATGTTAGCTGTATGCTGAACTTGGAATTATGGATCTGGATTGTATGGTTTTTGAAATATAGGCCAAAACGTAAGGCATACTTTTTCAAACATGTGACGTAATTGAAAAACATCATACATTCAACTTCACATTTTGACTAGTTCCCAATATGCCACATACATGATACTTCACATGGGTATGTAGACCAGGACTAGAAACAATTTGCATTTGAGATTATGTCTCTATCATATATAGATTGTGAATTATAGCAGAAAGCATAAAGTGTTCTTACAACATAATTGAAAGTGAAAAAGAAAAACCTACCTGAAGGTCACACTTGATTTGTACCTTGTCCCCATAAGCCACAAACATCAGAGTTGCCACTATATAGTGTACATGTCCTAGCTACATTCTTCAATTTAAATGAAGTCAGTACTTCATACGCTTCCAGAATTATAGTGCACAACATAGTCTATAGTATTTCGTATTCATTTCAATTGGGGGACCAGATGGCCGCAAATGGAAAATTGCGTCGTATGGATTCATATTGCGTTGTATGTGCCTTGTGTGTAAGCCACATGCATTTAAAATGGCACAATGTAGTAGGGTATGCTTTAGAATGTGTTGCAGTTGGAAATCAAGCTCTATCTAGTATGGATCATGACTGATGACACAAGATACGTGACTCATTTTGCAAAAACTGGAGGCACATTTTAAAAAATGTGTGTTTAATCACTGAAAGATTCTAACCATTTCTAAGCATGGCACATGCATGAAAATGACCACAGAGCAGTGGCATGATGTTAACTGTATGCTGCACTTAGAAATATTGATCCAGATTGTATGGTTGTAGAATTATGGGCGACCAAGAATTATAGTGCCCAACATAGTCTGTAGTATATCCTATTCATTTCAAATGGGTGACCAGATGGCCGCAAATTGAAAATTGCGTCGTATGGATTCATATTGCGTTGTATGTGCCTTGTGTAGGAAGGGGGAGGCTCTAGTTGGCGCAGTGCAACACTAGCGACAAGCAGGGACTCTCTCTTCCTCGTCAGGGCTGATAGTTACCTTCCAGACAACCTCTGCTTACCCTCTAGGTAGTGTGGCTTAAGCAGTCGTAGGCTAATCTTTGGGGCACATAGGGTTAAACACTTGCAACAGTACACCTTTACAACCAACCCACCACACAACGAGACCAGACTGTATTCTGTAAAAATATATATCTTTATATAGATTTTAAGCAGGCTTGTGAATACAGTCGATATACTTTATGAAAACGGTTGCAGTTTACTTGATTCAGGTTACCACAGTTCTTATAGCAGTTCTCTTGAGGCCCGTAGGCCGGTGTTAGTCAAAGTTCTTTGTGGAGCCGGCGGCTTCCAGGGGATCTGTCCCACGTCGCGTTGCCTTCCCGGGGTCGCTGATCGTTGCGGCTCTTCGGCCGAGCAGGTCACTGGTCGTCCGGGGCAGCGGTGTTCTGTGGCGGCAGGGTCCTCTCCTCGTCGTCCGCTCCGCCCCTGGAGACGACGGCTGTGCGGCGGTGACAAGTGGCAGTACGGTCCCCAAGTGCAGGACGTACCCGGCCAAATGTCGGTGCAGCTGTGGGCTCACAGCTGGGCTGTCGGGCAGGCTACCGACCTTGTGGATTCTCGTAGGGCAACTGCCCGTCCTTGCAGGTGAGTGACTGCTCGCTATGCAGTCTCCTCGAGAGCTCGGACCGGACGGGTCCTCCTTCCCTTTGCTCTCGGGCTCCCTGTGCAGTTGCGGTCACGGTGTTCGGGCCAGCGGCGGCTGGTCCTTGCTTTGCTCCCGCTGTTGCTGTGGGCCCGGTCACGGTGGTCGGGATGACGTTGATGCCTTAGAGGAGATTCCTCTTTGTCGATACTGCGGCGATGGTCAGCACCCGCAGTCGCTTTCTTCCGAGGGGGTTAGCGTCCACTGGTCCTGGGACGCTGGTCAGGGGGCAAGTTCAGTGGCAAGCCCTTGGAGATCTCTTTAGCAGAATTTGGCACAAGTAAAGCAAAAGTCTTCTCGTAGTCTTTTCTCTTGTCTCTCCTTCAGCAGCAAGGCACCAGACACAGGCAAGAGTCAGCACCCCTCCTTGTCTTTCACGGTCCTTCTCGTCGGGCAGAGTCCTTCTGTGGCCCAAACCGGATCTAACTTTCAAGGAGCAGGGCTCCTTCTTTTATAGGCCAATTCTTTTGTTCTCGCAGGCCAGGGGGGCCTTTGCATAGCCACTCTCAGTTCTGGAGTACCCCGGCGGGTGTACTCCGGCTTCTGCTTTCAGTGTGAGGGGCAGGCGCATCAGACGCCCCACAGGAGGTGGAGCCAGCATTGTCCGGACAGGGGTGGCCAGAGTACCTTGTTGATGGGGGCTTCGCCCTTCCTGGGCCAGGTGCCGGCAGAGTCATCCGCCGCTCCCCAGGAGGGTGGAGCCAGCATTGTGGTGGCCGAGCACAGTGACAGCTCGAGTCAAGAGGCACTCCTACCTCCCACTAAGGTGTAATCTGCGCATTCACCACCTGTCATCCCTCCAGCCCTGTCACTCACACATCCCAGACAGTCAGATACACATACCAGCGGAGGCAACTGAAATGGTTAAGCAAGCAAATGCTAACTTTCTAAAAGTAGCATTTGCAAACCCAGGATACTAAAATAAACTTGACTACAAGAAATATCTCATTATCCTGAGTTCAGGCATACTAAACATGACTCACTACCATGCCCCTTGAGCTTGCGGGGATTATAGGGTGTAATAATCCTCGCAGCTCAGTCTGGCCTAATGGAACAGGTAGCCTTCAGTAGTGAAATACGGTCTTCGTGGTAAGTCACTACTAGGACATGCCACGCACATCAGGGCTGGTCCTACCTTACACCTACAACGCACCCTGCCCGTAGGCCTACCATAGGGGTGACTAATATGTAGTCAAGGGAAGGGTCGGGGCTGGCAAGTGGGGACACTTGCCCAGCTAGCGTGACGGTACGAGACCGCACGCGGGTTCTGCGGTCGCAGTTCCCAGACACATCTTTACGGCTGCTTCGGTGGGTGGCGCAACCAGCGCTGCAGGCCCACCAGCAGTATTGGCATCTACAAGCCCCGGCACTCTCTCGTGCACTTTACTAGGGACTAACAGTAAATCCAATGCACCAATCATGGATACCAATCGTATGTACAATTTACAGTAGGGAGCACTTGCGCTGCGGCACGGATCAGCCGTGGCGCAGCGCCCTGAGTATCGGAAAACCAGCAAAACATCGGAGGCACATCAGCAAAAAGTGGAAGGGAGACTCACGCCAAGGTGCCAGGTCTAACACCTTGTGTGTAAGCCACATGCATTTAAAATGGCACAATGTAGTAGGGTATGCTATAGAATGTGTTGCAGTAGGAAATCAAGCTCTATCTAGTATGGATCATGACTGATCACACAATATACATGACTCATTTTGCAGAAACTGGAGGCAATTTTTGAAAAACAGGCATTTAATCAATGAACAATTCTCACCACTTCTAAGCATGGCACAGGCATGAAATTGACCACAAGGCAGTGGCATGATGTTAGCTGTATGCTGAACTTGGAATTATGGATCTGGATTGTATGGTTTTAGAAGTATGGGCCAAAACGTAAGGCATACTTTTTCAAACATGTGACGTAATTGAAAAACATCATACATTCAACTTCACATTTTGACTGGTTCCCAATATGCCACATACGTGATACTTCACATGGGTATGTAGAACAAGACTAGGAACAATTTCCTTTTTAAATTATGTATCTATCATATAAAGATTGTGAATTATAGCAGAAAGCATAAAGTGTTCTTACAACATAATTGAAAGTGAAAAAGAAAAACGTACCTGAAGGTTACACTTGATTTGTACCTTGTCCCCATAAGCCACAAACGTCAGAGTTGCCACTATATAGTGTACATGTCCTAGCTACATTCTGCAATTTAAATTAAGTCAGTACCTCATACGCTTCTAGAATTATAGTGCTCAACATAGTCTGTAGTATTTCTTATTAATTTCAATTGGGTGACCAGATGGTCGCAAATTGAAAATTGCGTCGTATGGATTCATATTGCGTTGTATGTACCTCGTGTGTATGCCACATGCATTTAAAATGGCACAATGTAGTAGGGTATGCTATAGAATGTGTTGCAGTTGGAAATCAAGCTCTATCTAGTATGGATCATGACTGATGACACAATATACGTGACTCATTTTGCAAAAACTGGAGGCAAATTTTAAAAAATGTGCGTTTATTCACTGAAAGATTCTCACCATTTCTAAGCATGGCACATGCATGAAAATGGCCACAGATTAGTGGCATGATGTTAACAGTATGCTGCACTTAGAATTATTGATCCAGATTGTATGGTTGTAGATATATGGGCCAAAACGTAAGGCATACTTTTTCAAACATGTGACGTAATTGAAAAACATCATACATTCAACTTCACATTTTGACTAGTTCCCAGTATGCCACATACATGATACTTCACATGGGTATGTAGAACAGGACTAGAAACAATTTGCATTTTAAATTATGTCTCTATCATATATAGATTGTGAATTGTAGCAGAAAGCATAAAGTGTTCCTACAACATAATTGAAAGTGAAAAAGAAAAACGTACCTGAAAGTTACACTTGATTTGTACCTTGTCCCCATAAGCCACAAACATCAGAGTAGGCACTATATAGTGTACATGTCCTAGTTACATTCTGCAATTTAAATTAAGTCAGTACCTCATACCCTTCAAGAATTATAGTGCCCAACATAGTCTGTAGTATATCCTATTCATTTCAAATGGGTGACCAGATGGCCGCAAATTGAAAATTGCGTCGTATGGATTCATATTGCGTTGTATGTGCCTTGTGTGTAAGCCACATGCATTTAAAATGGCACAATGTAGTACGGTATGCTATAGAATGTGTTGCAGTAGGAAATCAAGCTCTATCTAGTATGGATCATGACTGATCACACAATATACATGACTCATTTTGCAGAAACTGGAGGCAATTTTTGAAAAACAGGCATTTAATCAATGAACAATTCTCACCACTTCTAAGCATGGCACAGGCATGAAATTGACCACAAGGCAGTGGCATGATGTTAGCTGTATGCTGAACTCGGAATTCTGGATCTGGATTGTATGGTTGTCGAAATATGGGCCAAAACGTAAGGCATACTTTTTCAAACATGTGACGTAACTGAAAAACATCATACATTCAACTTCACATTTTGACTAGTTCCCAGTATGCCACATACATGATACTTCACATGGGTATGTAGAACAGGACTAGAAGCAATTTGCATTTTAAAATATGTCTCTATCATATATAGATTGTGAATTGTAGCAGAAAGCATAAAGTGTTCTTACAACATAATTGAAAGTGAAAAAGAAAAACGTACCTGAAGGTTACACTTGATTTGTACCTTGTCCCCATAAGCCACAAACATCAGAGTAGGCACTATATAGTGTACATGTCCTAGTTACATTCTGCAATTTAAATTAAGTCAGTACCTCATACCCTTCAAGAATTATAGTGCCCAACATAGTCTGTAGTATATCCTATTCATTTCAAATGGGTGACCAGATGGCCGCAAATTGAAAATTGCATCGTATGGATTCATATTGCGTTGTATGTGCCTTGTGTGTAAGCCACATGCATTTAAAATGGCACAATGTAGTAGGGTATGCTATAGAATGTGTTGCAGTAGGAAATCAAGCTCTATCTAGTATGGATCATGACTGATCACACAATATGCATGACTCATTTTGCAGAAACTGGAGGCAATTTTTGAAAAACAGGCATTTAATCAATGAACAATTCTCACCACTTCTAAGCATGGCACAGGCATGAAATTGACCACAAGGCAGTGGCATGATGTTAGCTGTATGCTGAACTTGGAATTACGGATCTGGATTGTATGGTTTTAGAATTATGGGCCAAAACGTAAGGCATATTTTTTCAAACATGTGACGTAATTGAAAAACATCATACATTCAACTTCAAATTTGGACTAGTTCCAAATATGCCACATACATGATACTTCACATGGGTATGCAGACCAGGACTAGAAACAATTTGCGTTTTAAATTATGTCTCTATGATACATAGATTGTGAATTATAGCAGAAAGCATAAAGTGTTCTTACAACATAATTGAAAGTGAAAAAGACAAACATCCTACAGGGTACACTTGATTTGTACCTTGTCCCCATAAGCCACAAACATCAAAGTTGCCAATATATAGTGTATATGTCCTAGCTACATTCTGCAATTTAAATTAAGTCAGTACCTCATACGTTTCCAGAATTATAGTGCTCAACATAGTCTGTAGTATTTCTTATTCATTTCAATTGGGTGACCAGATGGCCGCAAATTGAAAATTGCGTCGTATGGATTCATATTGCGTTGTATGTACCTTGTGTGTAAGCCACATGCATTTAAAATGGCACAATGTAGTAGGGTATGCTATAGAATGTGTTGCAGTTGGAAATCAAGCTCTATCTAGTATGGATCATGACTGATGCCACAAGATACGTGACTCATTTTGCAAAAACTGGAGGCAAATTTTTAAAAATGTGCATTTAATCACTGAAAGATTCTCACCACTTCTAAGCATGGCACAGGCATGCAAATGACCACATGGAGGTGGCATGATGTTAACTGTATGCTGCATTTGAAATTATGGATGCAGGCTGGGGGCAAGATGGCCGCTATGCTGCTGTAGAGAGCAGTCGCACCTACTCCTTCTCCTGGACCCATGGACTACGAGGCTGGATGGAAGGGTAAATTATGCTGAATTTCCGGGGAGCTTCCTGCAGTAAAGAAGGCATCAAGGAATCTACTGGTACCAAGATATTACGGAAGGTGATCTCAACCCTGAGGTTCTATTACGGCGAATCTTTCAGGAGAGTGCTGGTATATGGTATCACTGCAGGCTTGAGGATGTCACAACGCACTGGCGCGATCCCAAAAGCCACTCTGAACAAGCGAGCCGTAGCATCTACAGCATCTACTGCCCAAAAGATGCAAGCTAAGATAGGAGAGAAATCCACTAAAGAAAAGGAAAAGATCGATTCCAAGGCCGATTCCAAAGCGGCACTACAAGAGACGCAAGCGGGAACTCCTGGAGCCAGAGGGCAGTCGCAACAGCCACAACAACAGAGGCGCTCGCAATCGGACAGCGGAGCACTAAAACACATGAACGCTGTACCTGTTTCAAGTAGAGATCTGCGACAGTCTACAGTTACAGAGGCGTTTGCGGGGAGAAGTCAGCCCTCAATTGTGGTTACGGGAAGCATCTCAGAGCCGGCCACGAAGGTAAACGCGGAAGGCGTCCTCGCCGACCGCGAGGACGCAAGTACGGCGGTTGCTAGGCAACCGGCGTTGCAGACGTGTACGCATCAAGCGAGAGCCGCGGGAGCCGCGCAGGGAGAGGCGACGCTGAGAAGACTGGCGAGGATAGGAACAGAGGCGGGGATGCAGATACAGAGACAATGGCATCAAGCAGCACTGGTAAGCCTGGCAAGGGGCAGCTAGAGGAGTTGGCAGCTCCAGTGAATAACAATAATGCCCTAATGCTTGAAGCACTTATGGAAGTAAATGTGGCACTCACACCTACAGACAAAATTGGCATGGCACAGTCTAATTGGGGAAGTATGAGAAGCCTAGAGAGCCGCACAACAAAGGGGGCTAAAGGAAGGAGAGTACGTTCCCCGGAGGCGGAAAAATTCTACTCAGTGACAGAGGGCTCAGACTCTTCTCTGTTGGGGTCAGAGGAGGAGGGCAGTATTACAGATCTCTCATCAGGAACTGAATCAGAAGAATCTCTTTCTAGTGAGCATAGAAGTAAGGAAACTCAAAAAAAAAGAAGAAGAACTATGATAAGGCGAGAAAGAGACTTAGATAGAGCTGCGTCAAGTACAAATAGGAAGCTGTTATGGGATTATGGAAGCACCGCCAAAATGTATCAGGAACAGGACCTGGGTGACGCACCTGAGAACTATCCTTTAAATGCACCTCAAGACGCATCTGATATCCCACCTCAAGCGACTCTGGACGGAATGTTTTCCATGCTTAAACAAATGCACCTAGAGGCTCGCCTAGAAAGTAGAAGAGCGAGACAAGACACCAAGAGAATTCAAGCGAGCATTAGGAAAATGAATAGGAAATATGTGGAGGTGGAAGGCAGGGTGGAACAAGTAGAAGAGAGGACCGGAAGACTGGAGGATGAAGTCACGGACTGGCAGAATGCAAGAACAGAGCAAGGAAAAGTGATTGAGGACTTACAGTGGAAACTGAAAGATTTCGAAAATCGCCAAAGGCGGAACAACTTACGCTTTTTGGGCTTAGAGGAAGGGCTGGAAGGGAAGGACCCAAGGGGGTTTATGATTAAATTATTAAAAGACGCATACCCAGAGGCGCAGTGGCAATGGGAGCTGGAAGTACAGAGAGCGCACAGATTTCCGCTAACGCAGAAGGGAGGAAGAGGAACTAATCAGAATGGTTTACCTAGGGCAATGTTGGTTTTTTTTGGTAACTTCTTGGCCAGGCAGGAAATTATGGAGACTGCGAGACCAGATAGGAAAAAGTCAGTTGAAGGAATTACCTTTTTTACTAGACCTGACTTTTGTCATACAACGGTGGAAAGGAGGTGGAAACTTAGGCAGCTTATCACTCCGTTCCAACGTCAGGGCTCTGAGGCATATCTGATGTATCCATCTAAGCTAAAAGTTATCACAGGGGGACGCACCAGAATGTTTTTTTCGGAAGTAAAGGCAGGCGAATACCTCGCAGAGATTACAGAGAATCAGAAAGGTAGGAAAAGTAGGGAATCGGAACCAGCATAGGATGTCTTAATGTGAGTAACTTGGGCGGGAGAAGGAGGCGACACTACAGTAGAGAGCAGCCACACATAGGTCAAGATTGACCTATTTGCCTGTAACAGGGGGTGGGTTAGCAAGGGGAGTGGGGGAAAGGGGGGGTTGAGGGAGGGGGGGGTGGGGAAGGTGGCGGACAGGAGGTAAGGGTATGTACAGCACAAAGTATGAAGGTTTGTAGGCACAACCAGGTGGCAACAAAAGATTTGAGGAGAGTGATTGTGGGACCTATTTCAAAATCAAATGGCAATAAGACTTGCTACCATTAATATTTGCGGGTTGAATGATGGCGGGAAAAGGCAGAAAGTAGCGGCCATGTGTAGATTACTAAAATTGGATGTCATCTGTCTTCAGGAGACACATGTGAGAGGAAAAGATAAATACCTTATGGATCAGCTAGGATATGAAGTTTTAGCATATACACAGCAAGATGTTAAGTCAAAGGGAGTCGCTATCCTTGCAAAAAAAGGTTTTGTGCTAGTAAAGAGGAAGAAGGTAGACGCTGAAGGTAGATGGGTAATGGTAGAGGGAGAAATAACAACTGGAGGTAGATACACAATTGTTTCTGTTTATGGCTCGAATGAAGACGAACCTGAATTATTTGATTTCTTAGACACAGAATTGGCTTTATGGCCAGAACCAGTAATCTTTTGTGGGGATTTTAATATCAATGGTCTGTATGGGTTGGGTATGACGGGAGGGGGGATGTTGGGAGACCGGAAGAGAAGAACAAGAAGGGTATTGCTAATTTAATGTATAACAACGCGCTGGTAGATGTTTGGTCAGCATATAACCCTGCAGGGTCAGGTAGTACCTTCTACTCAGCTCCCCACAAGAGTATAGCAAGATTGGATTATTTCTTAGTCTCAAGTCCCTTAGTATCAGAAGTGAAAATTGAAATGTTACCCCGGGTCTTCTCGGACCACAATCCATTGGTGCTCTCTATATCCCGGAATTGTAACGCATGTCATAAAGAATATAACTGGACATTCGAAAGGAGGCTACTTAAGGAACCCTGATTATGTCAGTAGAATGAAGGTATGGATTAGACAATTCTGGGAGGTAAATAGAGGTACGGCATCTACAGGTATGGTTTGGGACGCATTTAAGTCAGGGATAAGGGGGGAAACACTGGCTTATACTCTATATAGGAGTAAGAAAGAGAAACTGGAATTGACTAGTAGGCTACAAGACTTAATGAAGTTAGAACAACAACTTATTCAGGCGGTCATGAGTCGCGAACCCCTCGAGCAGATCTTATTAGAAACAGAGCTGAAAAAGGCAGAGACTGGTGAAAGATTGGCAAACAAAGCAGCGAGCAATTACTTAGCAAAAAAAGAAAAATGTTACGAATTTAATGAAAGGGTTGGACATTTGCTAGCAGTTCGTATCAGACAAGATCTGGCAGCCGGGGAAATCAAAGAAATTAAGAATAAAGGAGGGAATGTTGTAACTAAGGTGGAAGATGTGAGGGAGGTGTTTAGGGAATTTTACTCAGAACTGTATGATCAAGACTTGAGTACTGGGGCGGAGGTGATAGAGGATTACTTGGCAGGAATCCCTCATAAAGAATTGATGTTAGAGGATAAAGAGGCTATGGACCTACCATTAACACTGGGCGAAATATATAATGCGGTAATGAAACTCCCGTCTGGAAAGGCCGCAGGGCCCGACCAAATTCCGGCAGAATTTTATAAGACTTTCTGGGATGCGCTGCGGATTGATATGTTAGAAATTCTAAGGCATGCACAGATGGGGGAAAATATACCACAATCATGGGCCGGAGCAAGTATTGTAGTTATCCTGAAAAAGAATATATCACATCTGGACCCTGGCTCATATAGACCAATCACGCTCATGAATGCGGATGCAAAAATATATTCTAAGGCCCTTTCACTTAGGCTTAGCAGGGTAATTGAGGGGCTGGTATACACAACACAGCATGGCTTCATTCCAGGTAAAGGGACCACGGAACACACAAGGAGGATGGTTACCATTTTGGATGCTGCGGGTGCTGCAGGAGACCCTGCCTCGGCTATCTTTTTGGACGCAGAAAAGGCCTTTGACAGGGTCTCCTGGAGCTATCTGTGGAAAGTCTTGGGATGGTTTGGGATAGGTACAGGCTATATAAAGGCTATTAAAGCGCTATATTTAAACCCAACAGCTAAGGTAAGGATAAACAGAGGGTATACGGAGAGCATAAGCATAAAGCGAGGTACAAGACAGGGTTGCCCGGCTTCACCATTACTCTTCGCCCTATATTTAGACCCCCTTTTGAGAAGATTAGAGGGAAATCTAAATATTTTCCCGATTGGATTCCATGGACATGAGTATAAAACGCTTGCATATGCAGATGACGTGGCAGTTGTCACACCAGATCCAAGGTCAGCTATTATAGAAATTGAACAAGAGGCTGCACATTTTGGTATGTTCGCAGGGTACTCGTTAAACAAAGGTAAAACTCAAATAATACAGAACAACTGGGTAAACTATCAGGATATAAGAACAGCACCCGAAGTCACATATTTAGGGGTGAAGATTACAGCTGATTTAGACAGTTTAGTAGAAATCAACATGCGCTCACTACTAGAAAAAATTAAAACAAATACGGAAAGAATGAATAATCTACATCTGACCCTAATGGGCCGAATCAATGTTATTAAAATGGTAACATTCCCCAAAGTTTTGTATTTATTTAGATCCATACCGTTATTTTTTGACACTTTATGGTTCAACAAGTTAGAAGCGATCCTGAATAAATTTATTTGGGTTAAAGGGAAAACAAGGAGAGCATATAGGCACTTAACTGTAGGAAGGGAAAAAGGAGGTTGGGGAGCACCGGATTTCAGGCTTTATTATTGGGCAGCAGTACTACAATATAGCAGGGTGTTATTAGGTGGGGGAGGGTCAGAACATTTAATGGGAATCAATGAAGGATTAGCCAATGTCTATATGATACTTTTGGGTGAGGAGGCTGAGAATGGGCTCTTAAATACAACTGACTTCACGTATTTTAAACACACGAGATTCAAGACCTTGGAAGCAGTATATAGGGTGTGGAAAGGAGTGGCCAAAAAATTTGGCTTAGGCAGATACAATAATTATACAAGATTATATACAAACTGTTCTCTACCGAGGGAGATCTTTAAGGATGCCACTATGTATGATTGGTATAACAAAGGCATAGTGAAGATAGGAAACCTACTGGATAGTCAGGGTAATATGATACAGTTTGGGTTGCTTAAAACGAAATTTGGTTTAGAGCAAAATAGCTTTTTTAAATATCTTCAAACCAGGAGTTTCTTAACACAAAAGCAAGGTGGCACGGCAGGGATGGGACAATGCAAGTTCATGGAATATATAGGAACAACTAATAAATGCACGATAAGACAATTATATGCTGAATTGAAAGAAAACAAATCAGATGAAAGGGCGAAATACTCGCAGAAATGGATGGAAAAACTGGGGGTAGGCTCAGAAACTTTCCAGGAGTCATTGGATTTGGGTAGAACAGTGTTATGCTCGGCAACCCTTCAATCACAGCATTTCAAAACAGTGTTCTCACTCTATCACACCCCGGCTAGGATCGCTCAGTGGGGTGGGACAACGGGAACAACATGCCCTCGGTGCAACGCGAATGGGGCAGACATTGTACACATGTTCTCGCAATGTCCACAATTGTTTACTCTGAAAACGGTCATCGAAGAATTTTTTGATAAAACATTAAGGATTAAAATTAAACTTGAAGATAAATTAGTTATTTTAGGGGTGGCCGATACGGTAGAAGCTATGCCAGTAGAGTTTATTTTTGTTTCAATTGCAGTTTTTCGTATTTGCATAGCAAGGAATTGGCTGAATAAGACTCCACCATTATTTTCGGATTGGATAGCCAGCCTTCTCACTATATACAACTTAGAAAAAGCAATATACGCCAGGAAAGGCAGAAGGGCTAAAGCATTAGGCGATATAATATGGCAACCTATTACGAGGTGGAAAAGTAGTAGGACAATCCTTGTACAGCATAAGAAAGTGTGATATATAATTAATTTCTGCACTTGTATGTTTCCTTTCCCTTTCTTTGATGTTTGGAATATGGTTCGGAGCTGGGTAGTATGTAGTTTACAAGTTGTGTATACTTACTCTATTTTTTCTTTATGTTTTTCTTTATGTTTTAATGTATTGGAATGTATAGATAAATGTATATAGAACCACCAGAGGAAATGGAATGTGCTGTAAACATATGTTGGATTACTTGGAAAAAAAAATTGAAAATTTAATAAACATTATTAAAAAAAAAAAATGAAATTATGAATGCAGATTGTATGGTGTTTAAATTATGGGCCAAAACGTAAGGCATACTTTTTCAAACATGTGACGTAATTGAAAAACATCATACATTCAACTTCACATTTTGACTAGTTCCCAATATGCCACATACATGATACTTTACATAGGTATGTAGAACAAGACTAGGAACAATTTCCTTTTTAAATTATGTATCTATCATATATAGATTGTGAATTATAGCAGAAAGCATAAAGTGTTCTTACAACATAATTGAAAGTGAAAAAGAAAAACGTACCTGAAGGTTACACTTGATTTGTACCTTGTCCCCATAAGCCACAAACGTCAGAGTTGCCACTATATAGTGTACGTGTCCTAGCTACATTCTGCAATTTAAATTAAGTCAGTACCTCATACGCTTCCAGAATTATAGTGCTCAACATAGTCTGTAGTATTTCTTATTCATTTCAAATGGGTGACCAGATGGTCGCAAATTGAAAATTGCGTTGTATGGATTCATATTGCGTTGTATGTACCTCGTGTGTATGCCACATGCATTTAAAATGGCACAATGTAGTAGGGTATGCTATAGAATGTGTTGCAGTTGGAAATCAAGCTCTATCTAGTATGGATCATGACTGCTGACACAAGATACGTGACTCATTTTGCAAAAACTGGAGGCAAATTTTAAAAAATGTGCGTTTATTCACTGAAAGATTCTCACCATTTCTAAGCATGGCACATGCATGAAAATGGCCACAGATTAGTGGCATGATGTTAACAGTATGCTGCACTTAGAATTATTGATCCAGATTGTATGGTTGTAGAAATATGGGCCAAAACGTACCTGAAGGTTACACTTGATTTGTACCTTGTCCCCATAAGCCACAAACATCAGAGTAGGCACTATATAGTGTACATGTCCTAGTTACATTCTGCAATTTAAATTAAGTCAGTACCTCATACCCTTCAAGAATTATAGTGCCCAACATAGTCTGTAGTATATCCTATTCATTTCAAATGGGTGACCAGATGGCCGCAAATTGAAAATTGATTTGTATGGATTCATATTGCGTTGTATGTGCCTTGTGTGTAAGCCACATGCATTTAAAATGGCACAATGTAGTAGGGTATGCTATAGAATGTGTTGCAGTAGGAAATCAAGCTCTATCTAGTATGGATCATGACTGATCACACAATATACATGACTCATTTTGCAGAAACTGGAGGCAATTTTTGAAAAACAGGCATTTAATCAATGAACAATTCTCACCACTTCTAAGCATGGCACTGGCATGAAATTGACCACAAGGCAGTGGCATGATGTTAGCTGTATGCTGAACTTGGAATTCTGGATCTGGATTGTATGGTTTTAGAATTATGGGCCAAAACGTAAGGCATACTTTTTCAAACATGTGACATAATTGAAAAACAACATACATTCAACTTCACATTTTGACTAGTTCCCAGTATGCCACATACATGATACTTCACATGGGTATGTAGAACGGGACTAGAAACAATTTGCATTTTAAAATATGTCTCTATCATATATAGATTGTGAATTGTAGCAGAAAGCATAAAGTGTTCTTACAACATAATTGAAAGTGAAAAAGAAAAACGTACCTGAAGGTTACACTTGATGTGTACCTTGTCCCCATAAGCCACAAACATCAGAGTAGGCACTATATAGTGTACATGTCCTAGTTACATTCTGCAATTTAAATTAAGTCAGTACCTCATACCCTTCAAGAATTATAGTGCCCAACATAGTCTGTAGTATATCCTATTCATTTCAAATGGGTGACCAGATGGCCGCAAATTGAAAATTGATTCGTATGGATTCATATTGCGTTGTATGTGCCTTGTGTGTAAGCCACATGCATTTAAAATGGCACAATGTAGTAGGGTATGCTATAGAATGTGTTGCAGTAGGAAATCAAGCTCTATCTAGTATGGATCATGACTGATCACACAATATACATGACTCAATTTGCAGAAACTGGAGGCAATTTTTGAAAAACAGGCATTTAATCAATGAACAATTCTCACCACTTCTAAGCATGGCACTGGCATGAAATTGACCACAAGGCAGTGGCATGATGTTAGCTGTATGCTGAACTTGGAATTCTGGATCTGGATTGTATGGTTTTAGAATTATGGGCCAAAACGTAAGGCATATTTTTTCAAACATGTGACGTAATTGAAAAACATCATACATTCAACTTCAAATTTGGACTAGTTCCAAATATGCCACATACATGATACTTCACATGGGTATGTAGACCAGGACTAGAAACAATTTGCGTTTTAAATTATGTCTCTATGATATATAGATTGTGAATTATAGCAGAAAGCATAAAGTGTTCTTACAACATAATTGAAAGTGAAAAAGACAAACATCCTACAGGGTACACTTGATTTGTACCTTGTCCCCATAAGCCACAAACATCAAAGTTGCCAATATATAGTGTACATGTCCTAGCTACATTCTGCAATTTAAATTAAGTCAGTACCTCATACGTTTCCAGAATTATAGTGCTCAACATAGTCTGTAGTATTTCTTATTCATTTCAATTGGGTGACCGGATGGCCGCAAATTGAAAATTGCGTCGTATGGATTCATATTGCGTTGTATGTACCTTTTGTGTAAGCCACATGCATTTAAAATGGCACAATGTAGTAGGGTATGATATAGAATGTGTTGCAGTTGGAAATCAAGCTCTATCTAGTATGGATCATGACTGATGACACAAGATACGTGACTCATTTTGCAAAAACTGGAGGCAAATTTTTAAAAATGTGCGTTTAATCACTGAAAGATTCTCACCACTTCTAAGCATGGCACAGGCATGCAAATGACCACATAGTGGTGGCTTGATGTTAACTGTATGTTGCATTTGAAATTATGGATGCAGATTGTATGGTGTTTAAATTATGGGCCAAAACGTAAGGCATACTTTTTAAAACATGTGACGTAATTGAAAAACATCATACATTCAACTTCACATTTTGACTAGTTCCCAATATGCAACATACATGATACTTTACATAGGTATGTAGAACAAGACTAGGAACAATTTGATGTTTAAATTATGTCTCTATCATATAGAGATAGTGAATTACAGCAGAAAGTATAAAGTGTTCTTACAACATAATTGAAAGTAAAAACGAAAAAACTACCTGAAGGTTACACTTGATTTGTACCTTGTCCCTATAAGCCACAAACATCAGAGTTGCCACTATATAGTGTACATGTCCTAGCTACATTCTGCAATTTAAATTAAGTCAGTACCTCATACGCTTCAAGAATTATAGTGCACAACATAGTCTGTAGTATATCTTACCCATTTCAATTGGGTGACCAGATGGCCGCAAATTGAAAATCGCCTTGTATGTATTCATATTGCGTTGTATGTACCTTGTGTGTACGCCACATGCATTTAAAATGGCACAATGTAGTAAGGTATGCTATAGAATGTGTTGCAGTTGGAAATCAAGCTCTATCTAGTATGGATCATGACTGATGACACAACATACGTGACTCATTTTGCAAAAACTGGAGGAAAATTTTAAAAAACATGTGTTTAATCACTGAAAGGTTTTCACCACTTCTAAGCATGGCACAGGATGAACATGACCACAGGGCAGTGGCATGATGTTAACTACATGCTGCACTTGGAACTATGAATCCAGATTGTATGGTTTTGGAAATATGGGCCAAAACGTAAGGCATACTTTTTCAAACATGTGACGTAATTGAAATAAATCATACATTCAGCTTCACATTTTGACTAGTTTCCAATATGCCAAATACATGATACTTCACATGGGTAAGTAGAACAAGAATAGGAACAATGTGCTGTTTAAATTTTGTCTCTATCTTATATAGATTGTGAATTATAGCAGAAAGCATAAAGTGTTCTTCAACATACATGAAAGTGAAAAGGAAAAACCTACCTGAAGGTTACACTTGATTTGTACCTTGTCCCTATAAGCCACAGACATCAGAGTTGCCACGAGGGTCCGGGTGCTGAGGACATGGGGTCCAGCGGGGTGCATGGGAGGCTCTCCCCAGCCTGGATAGGGTTCAGAAGCTGGGCCTAGGCCTGGGGCATGAGCGCTGTCCTGCAAGCCGGCCTTGGGTGTGGGCATTCACCGGGGCTAGTGTTCAGAAGCAGGGACCAGGCTCGGGCTTGATCTCCACCCGGCAGGCCGTGGGGTGCTGGAGCTTCCCCTTTCCTGGAGGCCAGCCGAGGGTGCATGCACCGGGGCACAGGGAGGCTTTCCCCGGCCATGGCTAGGGTTCAGAAGCAGGGACCGGGCCCGGGGCTTGAGCTCTGTCCAAAAGGCCATGGGGTGCTGGGGCTTCCCCTTTCCAGTAGGCCAGCTGAGGGTCTGGCCATCCACTGAGGGCCCCGGGAGGCTCTCCCCATCAGAGGCTAGGGTTCAGAAGCAGGGACCGGGCCCAGGGGCTTGATCTCCACCCGGCAGGCGGTGTGGTGCTGGAGAACACCCGTCCTGCAAGCCAGCCGAGGGTCTGGTGGTTCACCGGGGGCCCAGGGAGGCTCTACCCGGCCGGGGCTAGGTTTCGGAAGCAGGGACCGGGCCCGGGGCTTGATCTCCACCCGGCAGGCCGTGGGTCTCGGGCAGTCCTTCCCCGGGCGTCCGGGCCAGAGAAGTCCGGTTGTCCTCCCAGTGCTTGAGGCCCAGCTTGGGGTTTCAGAGCCCCCTGAGCCCTGCAGCCCCAAGCCCTGCAGCCCTGGAGCCCAGGAGCCTTGCAGACCTGGAGTCCTGCATCCCCAGAGCCCTGCAGCCCCGGAACTCTGCGGAACCAGAGCACTGCAACCCCTAAGCCCCAGAGCCCTCCAGCCCCGGAGTCATGCAGCCCCGGAGCCCTGCAGACCCCAAGCCCTGTAGCACCTGAGCCCTACAGACCTGGAGCCCAGCAGCCCCGGAGCCCTGCAGACCTGGAGCCCTGCAGCCCCTGAGCCTGCTGCCCTGGAGCCCTGCAGACCCCGAGCCCTGCAGCCCCCGAGCCCTGCAGCCCCCGAGCCCTGCAGCCGCCGAGCCCTGCAGCCCCCGAGCCCTGCAGACCCGGAGCCCTGCAGCCCCCGAACCCCAGGCCCTGCATACCCACAGCCCTGCAGCCCCAGAGCCCTGTATCCCCCTGAGCCCTGCAGCCCTGGATCCCTATTGCCCCGGAGCCCTGCAGACCCCGAGCCCTACATTCCGGGAGCCCTGCAGCCCCCCTCGCTCGGCTGTGTTCAGGAGCTCTTGGTCGGGGACCCTGAGGCCCCGTGGAGGGCGGCCTCCCCATCCCGGGCTCTGTCCTTGGTCCTGCTGTGTGGTAGAGTGCCTGGGACGGGGTCCGGAGGGCACAGGGAGGCGTTCCATGTGCCACCAAGCTCGGGAGCCCCAGATGGGTCCAGGGGCCAGGTCGGGTGCCACGTGCCTGCAGCCCCCAAGCCCTGTAGCCCCCGAGCCCCTGCAGGCACCGAGCTCTGCAGACCCGGAGCCCTGCCGCCCGGGAGCACTGTAACCCCCTGAGCACTGTAGCCCCCAATACCTACAGACCCAGACCCCTGCACCCCCTTAGCCCTGCAGCCTCCCCATCCCGGGATCCGTCCTTGGTCCTGCTGAGTGGCAGAGTGCCTGGGATGAGGTCAGGAGGGCACGGGGAGACTTCCCATGTGCCACCAAGCTTGGGAGCCCCAGATGGGGCCAGGGGCCCGGTAGGGTGCCACGGCGCTCCAGCCCCCGAGCCCTATAGCCACCCGAGCCCCGGGGCCCTGCTGCCCCGGAGCACTGTAGCCCCCCTGAGCCCTGCAGCCCCGGAGCCCTGCAGCCCCAGAGCCCTGCAGACCCCGAGCCCTACAGCCTCTGAGCCCTGCAGACCCGGAGCCCTGCAGCCCCCGAGCCCTGTTGCCCCCCGAGCCTAGCAGACCTGGAGCCCTGCAGCCCCCGGATCCCTCTGAGCCCTGGTACATGTTTGATTCCTTTTTCTGATATTTCGAGGTGTTTGGTGTCAAACTCATTTTTTCCATTATAGGCCATAGAGCCCGGAGTCACATCACATTCCTAGTTCTGAACCCAAGGACCCCATAATGTACCTCAGATGACATTGCAGGAGTGTCTATGACCCATTTCTAGACTCCTCGGTGACTTTTTGAAGTTTTTGGGTTTAAGGGGGCAAAGTCACTTCTTCCACCCAGCCCTAGGTGCTCAAAATCTGGTACGATATCAGGTTTTTCCCTTGGCTGAAAGCTGAAAAAAAACTTCAGATCATACCAAAGGTATATATATCACATGAAAGCATCAGATGTGACCTTTCTAACAAGTGTATTCATATCTTGTGCACTCAAACAGTGTCTCTGATATCCATTCTGAGCTATTTGGAAAATTAGCAAATCTTGCCAAAAAAACATTTTTTGACGATTTTTGCTAATTTTCAGTATCAACCCTCCTGACTGTTTTTGGGTCCCTGTGGCCAGCAGGAGCCCATATTATATCTCAGGTGATATAGCAAGAGTGGCTAGGGCTCATTTCCAGCCTCCAGGTACATGTCTGAGTCCTATTTCTGACATTTTGAGGTGTTGGTGTCAAATCCATGTTTTCCATTATGGGCCATAGAGCTCAGAGTCACATCACATTTCTAGTTCTGGGCCCAAGAACACCATAGTATACCTCAGATGACATGCCAAGAGTGTCTAAGACCCATTTCTGGCCTCCAGGGGTGACGTTTTGGAAGTTTTTGGGTTTAAGGGGGCAAAGTCACTTTTTTCACCCAGCCCAAAGTGCTCAAGATCGGGTACGATATCAGGTTTTTCCCTTGGGTGGAAGCTGAAAAAAAAACTTTATATAATACCAAAGGTATATAGATCACATGAAAGCATCAGATCTGACCTTTCTAACAAGTGTATTTATGTCTTGTACACTCAAACAGTGTCTCTGATATCCAGTATGAGCTATTTGAAAAATTAGCAAAACTCGCTAAAAGTGCTCACTATTAGCGGGTTTTGCTAATTTTCAGTATCAACCCTAATAACTGTTTGTGGGTTCCTGTGGCCACCAGGACCCTATATTATATCTCAGGTAATATAGCAAGAGTGGCTAGGGCTCATTTCCAGCCTCCAGGTACATGTCTGAGTCCTATTTCTGACATTTTGAGGTGTTTGGTGTCAAATTCATTTTTTCCATTATAGGCCCTAGTTCTCAGAGTCACATCACATTTCTAGTTCTGGACCCAAGAACACCATAGTATACCTCAGATGACATGCCAAGAGTGTCTAAGACCCATTTCTGGCCTCCAGGGGTGACTTTTTGAAGTTTTTGCGTTTAAGGGGCAAAGTCACTTTTTGCACCCAGCCCAAAGTTCTCAAAATCGGGTACGATATTAGGTGTTTCCCTGGGCTGGAAATTGAAAAAAAACCTTTATATAATACCAAAGGTATATATATCACATGAAAGCATCAGATCTGACCTTTCTAATACGTGTATTCATATCTTGTGCACTCAAACAGTGTCTCTGATATCCAATCTGAGCTATTTGGAAAATTAGCAAATCTTGTCAAAAAAATATTTTTTGACGATTTTTGCTAATTTTCAGTATCAACCCTAATGACTGTTTTCAGGTCCCTGTAGCCACCAGGACCCCATTATATAGCTCAGGTGATATAGCAAGAGTGGCTAGGGCTCATTTCCAGCCTCCAGGTACATGTTTGACTCCTATTTCTGACATTTTGAGGTGTTTGGTGTCAAACTCATTTTTTCCATTATAGGCCATAGAGCCCAGAGTCACATCACATTTCGATTTCTGGA
This sequence comes from Lissotriton vulgaris, assembly GCF_964263255.1. Classification (NCBI taxonomy): domain Eukaryota; kingdom Metazoa; phylum Chordata; class Amphibia; order Caudata; family Salamandridae; genus Lissotriton; species Lissotriton vulgaris. The sequence goes on from NC_141691.1 coordinate 712,722,054, forward strand.
GCCAAGGACCCCATAGTGTACCTCAGATGACATTGCAGGAGTGTCTATGACCCATTTCTAGACTCCAGGGGTGACGTTTTGAAGTTTTTGGGTTTAAGGGGGCAAAGTCACTTCTTCCACCCAGCCCAAGGTGCTCAAAATCGGGTACGATATCAAGTTTTTCCCTTGGCTGGAAGCTGAAAAAAAACCTTTATATAATACCAAAGGTATATATATATCACATGAAAGCATCAGATCTGACCTTTCTAACAAGTGTATTTATGTCTTGTACACTCAAACAGTGTCTCTGATATCCAGTATGAGCTATTTGAAAAATTTGCAAAACTCGCTAAAAGTGCTCACTATTAGCGAGTTTTGCTAATTTTCAGAATCAACCCTAATGACTGTTTTTGGGTCCCTGTGGCCACCAGGACCCTATATTATATCTCAGGTGATATAGCAAGAGTGGCTAGGGCTCATTTCCAGCCTCCAGGTACATGTCTGAGTCCTATTTCTGACATTTTGAGGTGTTTGGTGTCGAATTCATTTTTTCCATTATCAATCAATCAATCAATCATAGACATTTATAGAGCGCTCTACTTACCCGGAGGGTCTCAAGGCGCTAGGGGGGGGGGGGGGGGTGCTGCTACTGCTCGAACAGCCAGGTCTTGAGTTTCTTCCTGAAGGCGAGGTGGTCTTGGGTCACCCAACCCCCTGCAGGACCCCCACCCCCCCTGAACATCCTCAATGACTGGAAGCCACTCTCCACTGAGGACACCATCCGTCTGATGAACTCTATCCACTCAGGATCCCCCACAGACCCATGCCCTCACCACATCTTCAACAAAGCAGACTCCATCATAGCACCACACCTTCGAGACGTCATCAACTGCTCCCTCAACTCCGCAACCGTCCCGGAAAGCTGGAAACATGCCGAACTCCGCGCCCTCCTGAAGAAACCCACAGCTGACCCCACCAAACTCAAAAACTACCGCCCTATCTCACTCCTTCCATTCCCGGCCAAAGTCATCGAGAAAGCGGTCAACAACCAGCTCGCCGCATTCCCCGAAACCAACAAATCCCTCGACTCCTCACAATCCGGCTTCCGAGCAAGCACAGCACTGAAACCGCCCTCATCGCAGCAACAGACGACATTCGAACTCTACTGGACAATGGAGACACAGTCGCCCTCATCCTCCTCGACCTCTCCGCAGCCTTCGACACGGTCTGTCATAGCACCCTTTTACAACGCCTCAGAAACGTCGGAATCCAAGGAAAAGCACTGGAATGGATCACCTCGTTCCTCACCGGAAGAACCCAGAGAGTCCGCCTTCCACCATTCAAGTCAGAGGCCACTGAAGTCATCTGCGGCGTACCACAAGGTTCTTCACTCAGCCCCACCCTCTTCAACGTATACATGAGCCCCCTCGCGGTCATCGCATGCCAACACAACCTCAACATCATCTCCTACGCCGACGACACTCAACTGATCCTATCACTCACCAGAGACCCTAACACTGCCAAAACCAACCTGCATGAAGGAATGAAAGAAGTAGCCGAATGGATGAAGCACAGCCGTCTGAAAATGAACTCAGACAAAACAGAAGTCCTCATCCTAGGCACCTCCCCCTCCGCCTGGGATGACTCTTGGTGGCCAGAGGCCCTTGGAAAAGCACCCATCCCTACGGACCACGCACGGAACCTAGGCATCATCCTGGATTCCTCCCTCTCGATGAACAGACAAGTCAACGCGTTTCCTCATCTTGCTTCAACATTCTTCGCATGCTCAAAAAAACATTTCACTGGATCCCCACCGAAACTAGAAAAACAGTCACCCACGCTCTGGTCACGAGCCGACTGGACTACGGAAACACCCTCTACGCCGGTACCACCGCAAAACTCCAGAAAAAACTCCAACGCATCCAGAACGCCTCAGCCAGGCTCATACTTGACATCCCGCGCAAAGAACACATCTCTGGTCACCTGAAAAACCTCCACTGGCTCCCCGTCAATAAGAGGATTACTTTCCGGCTCCTAACCCACGCACACAAAGCACTCTACGAAATCGGACCCGAATGCCTCAACACACGACTGTCCTTCTACACCCCCTCCCGCCAGCTACGATCCTCCAACCAGGCCCTTGCCACTGTACCTCGCATTAACAAAACCATCATGGGAGGTAGATCCTTCTCCTACCTGGCAGCTAAAACCTGGAACTCACTTCCCACTCACCTTCGCCTTACTCAGAACCACCTAGCATTCAGAAAGCAACTCAAAACGTGGATATTTGACAAGTAATTCCCCACCCTCCTTCAAGCGCCTTGAGACCCTCTGGGTATGTACCGCGCTATATAAATTTATTGACTTGACTTGACTTTGCGGCCAGGTAGGAGAAGGACCTTCCTCCTGTCGTCGCTCTTCGGATGCGGGGGACGGCGGCGAGGGCGTGACTGGCTGATCGGAGGTGCCGTTTGGGAGCGTAGAAGTTGATGCGGTTGTTGAGGTAGCTTGGGCCTTGATCGTGCAGAGCTTTGTGTGCATGGGTGAGGAGACGGAAGGTAATTCTCTTGTTGACCGGGAGCCAGTGCAGGTCTCTCAGGTGTCCGGAGATGTGGCTGTGTCGTGGGACGTCGAGGATGAGTCTGGCTGAGGCGTTCTGGATCTGTTGGAGTCTCTTCTGGAGCTTGGCGGTGGTTCCGGCGTAGAGGGCGTTGCCGTAGTCCAGTCGGCTGGTGACGAGGGCCTGGGTGACCGTCTTCCTGGTCTCGGTGGGGATCCACCGGAAGATCTTACGTAGCATGCGCAGGATGTTGAAGCATGACGAGGAGACGGCGTTGACTTGTTTGGTTATGGAGAGGGAGGAGTCCAGGATGAAGCCCAGGTTGCGTGCGTGATCTGTCGGTTTGGGTGCGGTGCCCAGGGCGGGGGGCCACCAGGAGTCGTCCCAGGCGGAGGGCGAGGTTCCCAGGATGAGGACTTCCGTCTTGTCCGAGTTCAGCTTCAGGCGACTGGTCGACATCCACTCGGCTACCTCTTTCATCCCTTCGTGAAAGTTGGCTCTGGCGGCGGTGGGGTCGTTGGTCAGGGAGAGGATCAGCTGGGTGTCGTCGGCGTAGGAGATGATGTTCAGGTTGTGTTGGCGTGCCATGGCCGCGAGGGGGCTCATGTAGACGTTGAAGAGGGTTGGGCTCAGCGAGGATCCTTGGGGTACGCCACAGATGACTTCGGTGGCCTCTGACTTGTACGGTGGTAGGCGGACTCTCTGTGTCCTTCCGTCGAGGAAGGAGATGATCCATTCCAGTGCCTTCTCCTGGATTCCGACGATGTTGAGGCGCTGCGCTAGGGTGCGGTGGCATACGGTGTCGAAGGCCGCGGAGAGGTCTAGGAGGATGAGGGCCGCTGTTTCTCCGTTGTCCCTCATGGCTCGAATGTCATCGGTGGCAGCGATGAGGGCGGTCTCGGTGCTGTGGTTGGCCCGGAAGCCAGACTGTGAGGGGTCGAGGGATCCATTTGTCTTGAGGAAGGCGGCTAGCTGCTTGTTGACGGTCTTCTCGATGACTTTGGCCGGAAACGGGAGCAGCGAGATGGGGCGGTAGTTCTTGAGTTTGGTGGGGTCCGCTGTTGGTTTCTTGAGTAGAGCGCTGAGTTCGGCATGCTTCCAGCTCTCCGGGAAGGTGGCGGTGGTGAAGGAGGTGTTGATGATGTCCCGCAGGTGGGGTGCGATGACAGCATCGGCCTTGTTGAAGATGTGGTGAGGACAGGGGTCGGTCGGAGATCCGGAGTGGATGGAGTTCATCATGCGGACGGTGTCTTCGGTGCTGATCGGGGTCCAGGCGCGAAGGGTGGTGGTGGGGGGCGTTGGTTTGGTCGTGACGGTCGTGGCGTTCGTCGGTTGGGTGCTGAAGCTGTTGTGTATGTCCGCGATCTTGTTGTGGAAGTAGGAGGCGAGGGAGTTGCAGAGTTCTTGCGATGGGGTGATGTCGTTGTTTCCGGCGTTGGGGTTGGAGAGCTCTTTCACGATGTTGAAGAGTTCCTTGCTGTTGTGTGTGTTGTTGTCCAGCCGGTCCTTGAATGCAGTTTTCTTGGTGGCGCGGATCAGTTGGTGGTGCTTCCGGGTGGCGAGCTTGAGGGTGGTCATGTTGTCTGGTGTTGGCTCCCTTCTCCAGGCTTTCTCGAGGGCTCGGCAGTTCTTCTTAGAGCTCTTGAGTTCGTCGGTGAACCATGGGGCCTTCTTGCTGCCGGGTCTGCTGGGCGGGGTCCTCAGTGGGGCGAGTTCGTCTGCGCAGTTGCTGATCCACTTCGTGAGGTTGTCGGCGGCCTGGCTGGGGTTCGCTGAGCTGGCGGGAGGGTGCTGGCTCAAGGAAGCGGCGAGCTGGTCGGCTGTGATCTTGTTCCAGCTTCTACGGGCAACCTGTTGCTGGTGGTGGTGGATCGTCGTTCTTTTGAAGGTGAAGTGTACGCAGCTGTGGTCCGTCCAGTGGAGTCCGGTGGCGTGGGTGAAGGCGATGTCTTTGCTGGATGAGAAGACGGCGTCGAGTGTGTGTCCGGCGAGGTGGGTGGGGGTGGACACCATCTGCTTGAGTCCGAGGTTGGCGAGGTTGTCGAGCAGGGTGGAGGTGTTGCGGTCGTTGTTGTTCTCCAGGTGGAAGTTGAGGTCCCCAAGGAGGATGTAGTCAGCGGAGCGGAGGGCATGCGGGCTGACGAAGTCTGCGATGTCCTCGCTGAATTGGGTGCGTGGCCCCCGGGGGTCGGTAGATCAGGGTGCCTCTGAGGGTGGTCTTCGGGTCGGTGTGGATCTGGAAGTGTAGGTGTTCGGCGGTGGTCAGGATGTCGTCGGTGTTGGTCGTGATGCGGAGGGTGTCCCTGTGGATGATGGCGATGCCTCCTCCCATCTGGTTGGCGGTGCGGTCCCTCCGGGTGATCTTGTAGCCCTCTGGGATAGCGATGGCGATGTCGGGTGCTGAAGAGGCGTTCATCCAGGTCTCCGTGCGGAAGGCAGCGTCTGTGGAAGGAGCGGGTGTTGAGCAGGATGCACTTGAGGTGGTTGCTGCTGTTGGTCAGCTTGGCAGGTGCGAGTGCGGGGCAGGTCCGGATGCAGGTGAACTTGCAGGCGGTGCACCAGAAGGGTCCGTGGGTGCGCCTCGGGGTGGCACGGTAGCATCCCGGGAATCGGCCGTCGTTGAGTGCGTTGAGGGTGGCGGCGTCGTAGGTCCGGCGGGTCGGCTTGCTTCGGCGGAGACCAGGGGTTCTGGCGCTGGGCGCGGTCCAGGCGCGGACGGCGCAGACGGGCTTACCTTTGGCACGCCTTTGGCGCTCAATCGGCGCTCCCGCTGCGCGTGACCGCTGCGCGTTCGCACGGTCGCCATATATGGCGAAGTGCGAGGGAGGGCGGAGCAGCTGGGAGGCGGGAGCGGGGAGGGTACAGAAGGAAAAAAGGGGTGGGGTTAGCGGCGGTGGCGGGAAGCGGGGAGGGATGAGACGGGGACGAAAAAATACAGGCAAACAGGCTCTGAGGGAAACACAGATACAAATCCAATTCAAACAATACGCAGGGGTACAAGGCAGTAAAGGGACCACAAATGCTATGTGAACAAAAATACAGGGGTACAAGGTAGAAAAGCCGGTCAGGCAATCACAGACCACGCCGCTCGATGGTAGGGGGCGTGGTCATGCGGCGGCAGCCGGGGCAGCGAGGGCAGGCAGGCGGGGGGGCACACGCAGCAGCTGGTGGCCGTGCGGCGCGGGGGTGTCCCAGCAAGAGTGTCTAGGCCCTAGTTCTCAGAGTCACATCACATTTCTAGTGCTGGTCCCAAGAACACCATAGTATACCTCAGATGACATACCAGGAGTGTCTAAGACCCATTTCTGGCCTCCAGGGGTGACTTTTTGGAAGTTTTTGGGTTTAAGGGGGCAAAGTCACTTTTTGCACCCAGCCCAAGGTTCTCAAAATCGGGTACGATATCAGGTGTTTCCCTGGGCTGGAAGCTGAAAAAAAACTTTATATAATACCAAAGGTATATAGATCACATGAAAGCATCAGATCTGACCTTTCTAACAAGTGTATTTATGTCTTGTACACTCAAACAGTGTCTCTGATATCCAATCTGAGCTATTTGGAAAATTAGCAAATCTTGTCAAAAAAATATTTTTTGACGATTTTTGCTAATTTTCAGTATCAACCCTAATGACTGTTTTCAGGTCCCTGTAGCCACCAGGACCCCATTATATAGCTCAGGTGATATAGCAAGAGTGTCTAGGGCTCATTTCCAGCCTCCAGGTACATGTTTGACTCCTATTTCTGACATTTCGAGGTGTTTGGTGTCAAACTCATTTTTTCCATTATAGGCCATAGAGCCCAGAGTCACATCACATTTCTATTTCTGGAGCCAAGGACCCCATAGTGTACCTCAGATGACATTGCAGGAGTGTCTATGACCCATTTCTAGACTCCAGGGGTGACTTTTTGAAGTTTTTGGGTTTAAGGGGGCAAAGTCACTTCTTCCACCCAGCCCAAGGTGCTCAAAATCGGGTACGATATCAGGTTTTTCCCTTGGCTGGAAGCTGAAAAAAAACTTTATATAATACCAAAGGTATATATATTCAGATCTGACCTTTCTAACAAGTGTATTCATATCTTGTGCACTCAAACAGTGTCTCTGATATCCAATCTGAGCTATTTGGAAAATTAGCAAATCTTGTCAAAAAAATATTTTTTGACGATTTTTGACGGGTTTCTGCCAGTTCGCGAGGGTTTTGTACAATTTCGCAAACGCGAACTTACCTGTCGGGTCGCAAGTTTTGCGAACTTGTTGTTTCTACGTGTCCAGCCTGTTTGGGACACTCTTCTTCATCACTGCCACCCTCTGTCACCACTGCCACTCTCTGACTACTCATGCCACCCTCTGGCCCACCCATGCCACCCTCTGTTTCATCACACAGCACCCTCTGGTTGTCCAGTGTACATTATTGTGGCAAAGCAAAGCACACCTTCCCTGCCTCAAGTGACCTGAATTAATTTGGGGCTGATTAATGTGTCACAGAATATTTTTTTAGCTGGCACCTGCTTCCTTAGTGCTTCCTGATTAGTGATCTTTTGCACTTGCTAAGTGCTTTCATTGTTGCAAAATTAGTTACAACACCTGCCCTGCCCCAACTGACAATAATGAATTAGGGGCTGATTAATGTGTCACTGTTGGATTTGAACTTCCAGCCTGGCTCCTGCTTGTCTCCCTTAGCTGTAATTCAGGACCTTTGTGGCATATGTGTAACTATTCTGAGGGTCAGAGCAGGGTCACATAATAGTTGCAAGTAGGCAACTGAACTCTGGAGGGGCCCCTCAGGAAGCACTACAGGAAATGGCTACTAATGATGAGCTTGAACTTTTGAACCTGGTAAGTAGTTTCAGTTTTGCTAAGATCGTATTTCTGCAATTTAGCGCTTATTCGCGGGGCGCGAAGTTGAACTGGGAAGCCGCGAACTCACGCGAACAGTGCGAGCAAGCCATAAAATCCGCTGCTCGCGGATTTGCGTATTTCGCGTGAAATTCGCGAATCTCGCGGATTGCGAATTTACCGAAAATCCGCAACATCCGCGAGCGGAACAGATTTTCCGCCCATACTTAAAAGGTATATATATCACGTGAAAGCATCAGATCTGAACTTTCTAACAAGTGTATTCATATCTTGTGCACTCAAACAGTGTCTCTGATATCCATTCTGAGCTATTTGGAAAATTAGCAAATCTTGTCCCAAAAATATTTTTTGACGATTTTTGCTAATTTTCAGTATCAACCCTCATGACTGTTTTCAGGTCCCTGTAGCCACTAGGACCTGATAATATATCTCAGGTGATATAGCAAGTGTGGCTAGGTTTCATTTCCAGCCTCCAGGTACATGTCGGACCCCTATTTGTGACATTTTGAGGTGTTTGGTGTCAAACTAATTTTTTCCATTATAGGCCATAGTCACCTCACGGAACCCACATTATCCCTCAGGTGACATAGCAGCAATGTCTGAGACCAAATGATAGCATCCAGCCACCTGTTTTATTGATATTCGTTATATTTTTATGTGTTCAGGGAGTCCTGTGTACCTCCAAAATGAATTTCTAACACTTTTGAAGTCTCCATAAAGTGAAAAATCACTAAGTCCAAAAACATCATTGGTGCATCAAGATGTTCAAAAAAGGTCACAATTGTGTTAAAATTTAAAAAAAACATAGTGCTACAGTGGCCCAATGGCATGCTAAACATATAATGAATGATATAGAATGAATAGTTTTACAAAAAACATTGGAAAATTGTTATTTTAAATTTCTGAGGGACGAGGTCACGGAAGTCATGGAACTCCGAGTGGGGTAAAAGTTCAGCTTGAGGGCCCTCCCCATGGAGGTCAAAAATGTTATCACATCAAAATCATTTAAAAACTATATAGGTGTAATTGCAGTGTCCTAAATGCTATATAACTGCATTTGCACTGTTCTGTGCACCTCCAAAATCAATTTCCAACACTTTTGAAGTCTTCATGAAGTGCAAAAAATGACTAAGTCCAAAACCACCATTGGCGTATCAAAGTGTTCAAAAAAGGTCAAAATTGGTTTAAAATTAAAAAAACATAGTGCTACAGTGGCCCAATGGCATGCTAAACATATAATGAATGATATAGAATGAATAGTTTTACAAAAACATTGGAAAATTGTTATTGTAAATTTCAGGGGGACGAGGTCACGGAAGTCATGGAACTCTGAGCGGGGTAATAGTTCAGCTTGAGGGCCCTCCCCATGGAGGTCAAAAATGTTATCACATCAAAATCATTTAAAAACTATATAGGTGTAATTGCAGTGTCCTAAATGCTTTATACCTGCATTTGCACTGTTCTGTGTACCTCCAAAATAACTTTCTAACACTTTTGAAGTCTCCAAGAAGCAGAAAATGACTAAGTCCAAAGAGCATCAAAGTGTCCCAAAACGGTCAAAAATGTCTAAAAATGTAAAAAAGCAAGTGCTACAGTGGCCCAATATCATGCTAAACACATAATGAATGACACAGAATGAATAGATTTACAGATAACTTGGAAAATGCAATTTTAAATTTTAGGGGGACAAGGTCACGGAAGTCATGGAACTCCGAGCGGTGTAAAAGTTCAAACTTCCCCCCCCTTATGGAGGTCAAAATTTTAAATTAATCAACATCATTTAAAAACTATATAGGTGGAATTGGAGTGTCCTGAATGCTATGTAGGTGCATGTGCACTGTTCTGTGTATCTCCAAAATGAATTTATAACACTTTTGAAGTCTCCATGAAGTAGAAAAGTCCAAAGACCATTTGGAGCATCAAAGTGTTCCAAAACGGTCAAAAATGCATACATATTAAAAAAACAAAGTGCTACAGTGGGCCAATAGCAAGCTAAACACACTATGAATGACACAGAATGAATAGTTTTACAAATTACTTGGAAAATGCCATTTAAAATTTCAGGGGGACAAGGTCACGAAAGTCATGGAACTCCGAGTGGGGTAAAAGTTCAACCTTTCCCCCCTTATGGAGGTCAAAATTTTAATACATCAAAATCATTTAAAAACTATATAGGTGTGATTGCAGTGTCTTTGATACATGTCACATGAATTTTAAACACATTAGGAGCATCTCTGATCAAATTAATCATTAAAATCCCAAAGCTCCACCGGTGCTTCAAAGTGCTCCAAAACGCTCAAAAATGGTGGAAAATGAAAAAAAATCATCATTTCCGAGGCTTTATAACATTCCTTAGATAATGTATATCTTCAATTAATTTTAAATCCCTTTATGAAAAAAATACCTTTTTATGCTACACTGGTGCAACGCCTCAAGTCTGAGAAGCTGCACCAGTGGAGCAAAAGCTACACTGGTGCAGCCGAAGCTGTACTGGTGTAACAGGAGTCAAGCTCCCCGGCCTGGCTAGGGTTCGGAAGGTGGGACCGGGTCCAGGGCTTGAGCTCCGTCCGTCCGGCCCCGGGGTGCATGAACCCCCCCATCCTGCAAGCCATCAGAGGGTCCGCGCGCTGGGGACGGGGCTCCACTGGGGCCCGGGGAGGCTCTCCCCGGTCTGGCTAGGGTTTGGAAGGTGGGACCGGGCCCGGGGCTTGAGCTCCGTCTGGCCGGACCTGGGGTGCGTGAGCCCCCATCCTGTAAGCCATCAGAGAGTCCGGGCGCTGGGGATGGGGCTTCACCGGGGCCCGGGGAGGCTCTCCCCGGCCTGGCTAGGGTTCAGAAGCTGGGACCGGGCCCGGGGCTTGAGCTTCGTCCGGCCGGCCCCGGGGTGCGTGAGCCCCCCATCCTTCAAGCCATCAGAGGGCCCGGGTGCTGGGGATGGGGCTCCACCGGGGCCCAGGGAGGCTCTCCCAGGCCTGGCTAGGGTTCGGAAGCTGGGACCGGGCCCAGAGCTTGAGCTCCGTCCATCCGTCCCCGTGGTGCGTGAGCCCCCCCTGTCCTGCAAGCCATCAGAGGGTCCGGGTGCAGGGGACGGGGCTCCATTGGGCAGGCGGGAGCCCTCCAGTGGAGGCTCGGGGCAGGCAGATTGGCGTCATTTCGGTCCCGGCCATCTGGTCGCCCCCTCTCGCCTCGGCCATCTGGTCGCCCCCAATGCTTTCCTATGGCGCAACCAGATAGCCAGGCTTCCTTGGAAGTCCCAATTAGGTGCCATTCGCCTCCTGGATCCCAGGCAGGGCTCCATGAGGTCAGGCACGTTTGCGCCCTGGGTCCCCTCTGTCACCTCGAGTGCACGGATTACAAGAAAGGGGGGTAATTTTCCTCCGGTTTACTAGGGGCAAGGGTATGCCCGGACACCCTCCTGGGGCTGGTGGTTCCCTGCCGGGGACCAGATGGGCTGTCTTCCCGGGCAACACCTCCCAGGCATCTGGGGCTCCCTCCTCTGGCCCGCAGCGTGGCAAAGTACCTGGGACGGGCTCCATGGGTCCTGGGCCCTGCAACCCCGGAGCCCCAGAGCCCCGGAGCCCCGGAGCCCCGGAGCCCCACAGCTCCGGGGCCCTGCAGCCCCAGAGCCCTGCAGCCCCAGAGCGCTGTAGCCCCGGAGCGCTGCAGCCCCAGAGCACTGGAGCCCTGCAGTCCCTGGAGCCCTGCAGCCTCGGAGCCCTGGAGACCCGCAGCCCTGCAGCCACGGAACGTGGGCAAGCGGGAGCCCTACCACGAAAGCCTCGGGATGGGCAGATGAGGAGACCTTTTGGTCCCAGCCATCTGGTCGCCCTTCTCCCCTCGGCCATCTGGTCGCCCACAATGCTTTCTTATGGAGCGACCAGATGGCAGGAATTCCCTGGAAGTCCCGATGAGGTGCCATTCGCCTCCCGGGTCCCAGCCAGGGCTCCAGGAGGTCAGGCACATTCGCACCTAGGGTCCCCTGAGCCTCGCGGTGTGCACTTGTTCCCGGAAAGAGGGGTAGCCTTCCTCCGGATTACTAGGGACAAGGTACTCTGGGACCCCTCTCAGCCTAGCGGTCCTCAGCTGGCAGCTGGATGGGCCAGGATGCCGTCCAGCCCCGGGTCCGTCCCTGGGTCTGCTGCGTGGCAGGATGCCCTGGATAGGGTCTGGAAGGGCCCGGGCCTGGGGTCCCCGTCCCCCACGGCCTGCTTCACTTCCCGGTGCAGTGGGGGTTCCATTGTGCCCAGAGAGCCTGGCTGGGTTCAGGAGCTCCGGCCGGGGCTCAGTCCTGGGTCCTACCGCGTGGCAGGGTGTCCGTGACGGGGTCCGGAGGGCCCGGGAAAGCTTCTCCTGTGCTTCTGGGCCTGGGAACCCCGGCGGGATCCAGGGGCCCCCCTGGGCCCCGGGTGGGGTGCTCAAGCCCAGGGCCCTGTCCCCCGGCCTAGGGCCCTGTCCCCCGGCCTGCCGCACTGCCAAAGGTCCGGGACGGGGTTCCGTGGTGCCCAGAGAGCCTCCCTGTGCTTGGCTGGGTTCAGGAGCTCAGTCAGGGGCCCCTGAGGGCCCCTGGGAGGGTGGCCTCCCCACCCAGGGCTCCGTCCTGGGTCCAGCTGCGTAGCAGGGTGCCAGTGATGGGGTCCGGGGAGGCTTCTCCTGCGCCTCGGGCCTGGGAACCCAAGCGGGGTCCAGGGGCCCCGCTGGGCTCCGGGTGGGGTGCTCTGGCCCAGGGCTCTGTCCCCCGGCCTAGGGCCCTGTCCCCCGGCCTGCTGCACTGCCAAAGGCTTGGGAAGCCTCCCCGTGCTTGGCTGGGTTCAGGAGCTCCGTCCGGGGCCCTCAGGGGCCCCGGGAGGGTGGCCTCCCCACCCGGGGCTCTGTCCTGGGTCCTGCCACACGGCAGGGTGCCCGGGACGGGGTCCTGAGGCTCCAGGCGGCTTCCCTTTCGTGCCCGGCCATCTGGTCGCCCAGATCCCCTCGGCCATCTGTTTGCCCGGATCCCATCAGCCATCTGGTCGCCCGCAATGCTTTCTTGTGCAGAATTGCAAATTTTGCAATTTCGCGATTGCTAGATTGTTGCTGCCCTCCGCTTCTACGTGTTCGCAATTGTTTACTCCCGCGATGCGTGATCACGAGCCTTTATGACGTACTCGAGTTGACAAACTCTCGCTGTGCAAGGTGGCGGGCGCGATGACGTAATCGCGGTCGACAAACTCCCGCGGGATCACGCAGCAAGATCCAAAATGGTGCAGCACACGCAAACATGGAGTAAAACAACTCTTCAAAAGTTGAATGACGGTAAGTGAACGCCGCGCGCCGCAATATTGTATTTGTCAAGCACGACCAAGCAAAAAAATCTGCTGCGTGCGAATTTGCGAAATTTCGGCAAATTCGCGAGGATTCGCGGATCGCGAATTTGCCGAAAAATCCGCAAATTCCGCGAGCGGAACTGATTTTACGCCCATGCTTAGTGTCCAGACAGCTTCCCTTTCGTGCCCGGCCATCTGGTCTCCCAGATCCCATCGGCCATCTGGTCGCCCGGATGCCCTCGGCCATCTGGTCGCCCGCAATGCTTTCCTATGAGGCGACCAAATGGCCGGACTTCCCTGGAAGTCCCGATGAGGTGCTATTCACCTACCGGATCCCAGCGAGGGCTCCAGGAGGTCGGGTACTTTCGTGCCTTGAGTCCCCCGAGTCTCGCGATGCGCACTTTTTCCCAGAAAGAGGGGTAGCCTTCCTCCGGATTACTAGGGACAAGGTACTCTGGGACCCCTCACGGCCTAGCAGACCTCAGTCCTCAGCCGGCAGCTGGCTGGGCCAGGATGCCGCCCCAGCCCCGGGTACATCCCTGGGCCTGCCGCGTGGCAGGAAGCCCTGGATGGGGTCCAGGAGGGCCCGGGGAGGCGTCCCCTGTGCCTCCGGGCTCCTGGCTTGAGAGCCCGGAGGTGCTCTTGGCCTTGTCCCCGGCCTGCCACGCTACCAAAGGCCCGGGACAGGGTTCAGTGGTGCCCGGGGAGCCTCCCCTTGCTCGGCTGGGTTCAGGAGCTCCGTCCAGGGCGCTCCGTCCAGGGCCCCTGAGGGGCCAGAGGAGGGCGGCCTCCCCACCCGGGGCTCCGTCCTGGGTCCTGCCGCATGGCAGGGTTCCTGGGAAAGGGTCTGGAGGGCCCGGAGTAGGCTTCCCCTGCACCTCCAGGCCTGGGAGCCCCGGCTGGGTCCAGGGGCCCCACCAGGACCCGGGTCGGGTGCTCGGGCTTAGGGACCTGTCCACACAGCCTGCGGCACTGCCAAAGGCCCCTGACCGGGGTTCCGTGGTGCCCGGGGAGCCTCTCTTTGCTCGGCTGGCTTCAGGGGCCCTAGGAAGGGTGGCCTCCCCACCCGGGGCTCCGACCTGGGTACAGCCGTGTGGCAGGGTACCCGGGACGGGGTCCGGAGGGTCCAGGCTTCCCTTTCGTGCCCGGCCATCTGGTCGCCCAGATCGCCTCGGCCATCTGGTCGCCCACCATGCTTTCCTATTGGGCGACCAGATGGCCGGACTTCCCTGGAAGTCCCGATGAGATGCCATTCGCCTCCCGGATCCCAGCCAGGGCTCCAGGAGGTCGGGCACGTTCGCGCCTAGGGTCCCCTGAGCCTCGCGGTGCGCACTTGTTCCCAGAAAGAGGGGTAGCCTTCCTCCGGATTACAAGGGACAAGGTACTCTGGGACCCCTCTCGACCTAGCGGTCCTCAGCCGGCAGCTGGACGGGCCAGGATGCCGCCCCAGCCCCGGGTCTGTTCCTGGGCCTGCCGCGTGGCAGGAAGCCCTGGATGGGGTCTGAAAGCACCTGGGGAGGCATCCCCTGCGCCTCCGGGCTGCCGGCGGGGGCCAGGGGCCTGGCCGGGCCCTGGGTCGGGTGCCCCGGCTCCGGGCCCCATCCCCCAGCCTGCTGTACTGCCAAAGCCGGGAACGGGGTTCCGTTGGCCCGGGGAGCCTCCCCTTGCATGGCTGGGTTCAGGAGCTCTGTCCAGGGGCCTCTGAGGGGCCCCGGGGAGGGTGGCCTCCCCCCCCGGGGCTCTGTCCTGGGTCCTGCCGCGAAAGCAGGGTGCCTAGGACGGGTCCGGAGGGCCCGGGGTAGGCTTCCCCTGCGCCTCTGGGCCTGGGAGCCCCGGCTTGGTCCAAGGGCCCCGCCGAGCCCCGGGTCGGGTGCTCGGGCCCTGGGCCCTGGGCCCTGTCCCCAAGGCCCGCTGTACTGCCAAAGGCCCGGGTCGGGGTTCTGTTGCACCCAGGCAGGCCTCCCCTGCTCATCAAGGTGTCCGGAGGCCCCGGGTTGGAGGGCCTGTCGGGGCCTCCTGGCGGCCTCCATGGCTGGGGTCCAGCTGGGGCCTTGGGCCTCTGGTCCGCCATGCCCCGGTGCCCGCTCACTCCTTGGTTGGGGCACAGGGTGTCCAGTAAGCATGGGTGAATTTTACGAATTCGCGATCAGCAAATTTGCGGATTTGAGAACTCGCAATTCGCAAAATTTGCGAATTCATGTGTATTTGCGAATTTGCTGTTTTTGCCACTTCGCGTTTCGACACATGCTTTGTGGCTTCTTCAGGACAAGTTCAGCGAGATACTCTAAACATGTGAAAAGGAAAATTTTCTGAAGTAAAAAGGTTTCAGGATGTAGATATGTGGACTTCATCTTATTTGCTTCTATGTGCGAAGTCGACACAAAACAATTCTTTTATTCACAAAGCATGTGTCGAAACGCGTTTACAGGAATCAGCTTTTACAATTATTTTCGGGAATCATCAATGTGTTAATATTTCCCTGATTACTGTATAATCTTTACATTGAAGATTTGTCCTTGTAAACAAACTTCCCCCTTTTTTTTTTTACTATGTGTATTATTGAATATGTTCATATCAATTTTTATGAATGCAATTACATTTCTCATGTTATCATATAATATTTTTTCTTTGAGTCTTTTTCTCCTTATGCTGTTTTTTACCTTCTTTTATACTTGTTTCTGCCAGTTAATTTGTTTTTTATTTTGCCTGGGCTTTTACCCTTGCACATGATTGCTTTACCCTGACCTACGAAATTTATCCCATTCAGGGGGTCCTTGTTGCTTTACCATAAGTTTACGTTCATATTGCAGGCACCTCAGCTGCTTTCGGGCCTTAAAAGAATGGTTGAAATGTGTGCACATTCTTCGGCAGGTGGTCAGTAACTCGCACACTGGACTTTCTTCACTAAAGAATGTTTTAACAACCAGGTTTATACAGTGCGCCAAACACGGCACTCTGAAATAGTTACCCTTATCCATGGCCTTAACTACATTGGCGCCATTATCCGTGGAAACATAACCAATCATGCGTTTTATTTGGGACAGCCATTGAAAGACCTTTGTGTTAAACTCACACAAAATGTTTTCTCCTGTATGATTTTTCTCCATGGCAAACATGGCTAGTGTTGCATGATTCCGAGCAGCTTTATAAACTTTGACGGGTCAAAACCTGCGGTTACCTTTGCTTTAACCCCTGAAAAAGAGACCAAGTGTGCAGTGATGCACATGTAATCAATGGCTTGGCAACTGGTCCACATGTCTGTTGTCAGATGTATAGTGTGAACCGCACTCTTCTGCAAAGCTGCCCCAATCACCTCCAGCACATCTTCATGTAGTGCTGGAACCGCAACTCTGGCAAAATAGAACCGGCTAGGAACCTTCCATTTAGGGCAGAGCGTTGCCATAATTCAAGAAAACCCACCCCTTCCACAAAAGAAAAAGGGAGAAGGTCCAGCACTAGCCTTTTAGCCAGCTTAGTGTTATACAGACGCATCATTGGGTGGTTGCGTTCAAATGGCGCATCTGAAAACAACATGCTTCTAATGGTGGGATGGACCATTTTACGGGATGATGATGAGTTCTTCGACCCAGTTACGCTCGGTGATGATGAACTTTTTCGCATTGGTGTCTCACTCTCTCCCACACTCTTAGTGTGGCTCATATATCTTGCAGGGGGTGTGCTGCTGACAGGGGTACTGGGTGTAAGTGAAGAAATGTTTGACGTTTCTTCCTCCTCGTCATCATCAGATGAAACATCAACGGATACAATTTGTTGACTTGCAATTCGGGCTGCCTTGATCTCCTTTAGGTGCGCATGCCATTTGACAGTGTGCTGTCTTTCAAGATGACCTCTCTGGCCTCCGGTACTATAGTTGGTAACAGGCTTACCACGACTAACTCGAAGCTTACAAATGGTACAAATGGCTATGTTTTCCCTTGTTGGGCTAACACTAAAGAAGTCCCAAACTGCGGACTTCAAATGGCTGTGGGAGGGCGGAGGAGGCGATACTGGGAATGCTAATGCCAGATGAAGTGGAGGATGTGTGTTGCCAAAATTTACTACGTTGTGCACTTACAGCACCACTAATTGAGGAAATGGAGGTCGAGGTGGATGGAGGTCCTTTCTGGCGAGAAAATATGGAAGCAGTAGGTGGTGGTGTACTAGTTAACTGCATTGGTGGTGGTCCCATTGCCATGTCGCCAACAAC
Organism: Lissotriton vulgaris; assembly: GCF_964263255.1. Taxonomy (NCBI): domain Eukaryota; kingdom Metazoa; phylum Chordata; class Amphibia; order Caudata; family Salamandridae; genus Lissotriton; species Lissotriton vulgaris. Next base: position 712,738,952 of record NC_141691.1, read on the forward strand.
ACGCCCAGCGGCATTTCGGGCTAGGGTAAAAATGTCTGTTTGCTCTGTGCCCCCTGAGGCTGCAGTGACGTCTATTATGACTGCGTCGTCGTCGTTTGAGTATTCATCAGCAGGAGTATACGCCACTTCTTGTTCAATGTCATCATCACACTCCATAACTATGAGACTTTTGGGGACCTTCCTTTTACGTTTAGCTACCTTTGTCAGATCATGGTGTGCCTCACTCTCAGACGGCCGTGGTGGTTCCCAATTTTCATCCATATCAACAGAAGGAAGGGGGCTTGAAGAAGATGTAGACACCATCCTTGATGTTTTCCTTGCTAGGGATCTGGAAGACAATGAATGATCAGGAGGAGTGGCTTCCTTAAATGATACCCTCGCTTGAATGTCGATTTCCTGATGTGCCCCTACTTCGGGAGGAACAACTATTGTGGGCACTTGTGCCGCTCCATGCACCTCTGCTTGCGCATCTTCTTGCGCCGCCTCTCCTTCCACATGTGCTTGGGCTAGTACTTGCACATGTGGTTGTTGTTGCGGCTGTGGTTGTTGAACACTCGTCAGATGAGTTACAACAACCTGTGTTGATTGAGGGATGCTGCTACTTTCTTGCGATGAGCCAACATCACTGGTCGATCGTGATTGAACAACTATACTGGCAGCCTCTGCAGCACTCAAGGGCTTGGACTTAAGTTGGCGTGGTGGTGGTGGCACTGAGACCAATGGAGCAGGGGTGCTGCTCCCAGCTTGGTCCCCAGCAGAGCCCCCTGCTGCTGCAGGCGTACTTTTTTTTCCCAAAAAATGCGGCGGTCGGCACACCAGTCTCCTTGGTAAGTGGCACCACTTGCTTCTTCTGCTCCTTACTGGCAACTTTCTTGCTAGAGGAGCTACGGGCAACTTTTTTTGGGGCCATCTTCTTCAGATGTCAGAACAGCAGGCCGCAGTTGCACAAGTTGCAGAGTTTTCTGTGGCCACACGTGACGTTGTGCTGCACACACCGCAGCAGGACTTGTTCCTGGCATTGATGAGGAACGATGAGGCTGATGATTCGTCTTTCTGCACCTAAAAGCAAACGAAGCCAGAGGAACATCAGTTAAATAATTGTTGCATATGTAGCACTTCAATTAATAGTTTGCAAGTAATCATTTTTATTATACCCACCCCCCAAAATGGAAAGACCAATAAAATGCACCACTGACAGAGTACCCCTGGGCATAATGGATGAAAGCACCCACATGGACAGGCCCCATCGACACCCCAAAAAATCGAAAAACACACAAAAATCACCACAATCCAATGCCATCTATGCCCTCCATGATGTTTACATTAAAGAGACCCCACAGAAAGACTCAGTCCATGCACCACTGAGAACCCCTGGGTAAAAGGCCACAACAACAGCCGAAAAACCAAAAAATGCACAAAAATCACAACAATCCTATGCCATCCATGCCCTCAATCATGTTCAAATTCAAGACACCCCACAGAAACACTAGGCCCATGCACCACTGAGTACCCCTGGGCATAATGGATGAAAGCATGGCAGACTGAGTGCAGGCCTATGGCACAACAAAGCACACTGCCTGGCTTCAAAATGGTCCCTAGACCCCCACCACATGGCCAGGCCCTGCCTGTACCAGTCCTCAAAATGGCCCCCACCCACATGGACAGGCCCCATCAACACCCCAAAAACATCGAAAAACACACAAAAATCACCACAATCCAATGCCTCCATGTGCGTTTATTCACTGAAAGATTCTCACCATTTCTAAGCATGGCACATGCATGAAAATGGCCACAGATTAGTGGCATGATGTTAACAGTATGCTGCACTTAGAATTATTGATCCAGATTGTATGGTTGTAGAAATATGGGCCAAAACGTAAGGCATACTTTTTCAAACATGTGACGTAATTGAAAAACATCATACATTCAACTTCACATTTTGACTAGTTCCCAGTATGCCACATACATGATACTTCACATGGGTATGTAGAACAGGACTAGAAACAATTTGCATTTTAAATTATGTCTCTATCATATATAGATTGTGAATTGTAGCAGAAAGCATAAAGTGTTCCTACAACATAATTGAAAGTGAAAAAGAAAACTGTACCTGAAGGTTACACTTGATTTGTACCTTGTCCCCATAAGCCACAAACATCAGAGTAGGCACTATATAGTGTACATGTCCTAGTTACATTCTGCAATTTAAATTAAGTCAGTACCTCATACCCTTCAAGAATTATAGTGCCCAACATAGTCTGTAGTATATCCTATTCATTTCAAATGGGTGACCAGATGGCCGCAAATTGAAAATTGCGTCGTATGGATTCATATTGCGTTGTATGTGCCTTGTGTGTAAGCCACATGCATTTAAAATGGCACAATGTAGTAGGGTATGCTATAGAATGTGTTGCAGTAGGAAATCAAGCTCTATCTAGTATGGATCATGACTGATCACACAATATACATGACTCATTTTGCAGAAACTGGAGGCAATTTTTGAAAAACAGGCATTTAATGAGTGAACAATTCTCACCACTTCTAAGCATGGCACAGGCATGAAATTGACCACAAGGCAGTGGCATGATGTTAGCTGTATGCTGAACTTGGAATTATGGATCTGGATTGTATGGTTTTAGAAATATAGGCCAAAACGTAAGGCATACTTTTTCAAACATGTGACATAATTGAAAAACATCATACATTCAACTTCACATTTTGACTAGTTCCCAATATGCCACATACATGATACCTCACATGGGTATGTAGACCAGGACTAGAAACAATTGGCATTTGAAATTATGTCTCTATCATATATAGATTGTGAATTATAGCAGAAAGCATAAAGTGTTCTTACAACATAATTGAAAGTGAAAAAGAAAAACCTACCTGAAGGTCACACTTGATTTGTACCTTGTCCCCATAAGCCACAAACATCAGAGTTGCCACTATATAGTGTACATGTCCTAGCTACATTCTTCAATTTAAATGAAGTCAGTACTTCATACGCTTCCAGAATTATAGTGCACAACATAGTCTATAGTATTTCGTATTCATTTCAATTGGGGGACCAGATGGCCGCAAATGGAAAATTGCGTTGTATGGATTCATATTGCGTTGTATGTGCCTTGTGTGTAAGCCACATGCATTTAAAATGGCACAATGTAGTAGGGTATGCTTTAGAATGTGTTGCAGTTGGAAATCAAGCTCTATCTAGTATGGATCATGACTGATGACACAAGATACGTGACTCATTTTGCAAAAACCGGAGGCACATTTTAAAAAATGTGCGTTTAATCACTGAAAGATTCTAACCATTTCTAAGCATGGCATATGCATGAAAATGACCACAGAGCAGTGGCATGATGTTAACTGTATGCTGCACTTAGAAATATTGATCCAGATTGTATGGTTGTAGAAATATGGGCCAAAACGTAAGGCATACTTTTTCAAACATGTGACGTAATTGAAAAACATCATACATTCAACTTCACATTTTGACTAGTTCCCAGTATGCCACATACATGATACTTCACATGGGTATGTAGAACAGGACTAGAAACAATTTGCATTTTAAATTATGTCTCTATCATATATAGATTGTGAATTGTAGTAGAAAGCATAAAGTGTTCCTACAACATAATTAAAAGTGAAAAAGAAAACTGTACCTGAAGGTTACACTTGATTTGTACCTTGTCCCCATAAGCCACAAACATCAGAGTAGGCACTATATAGTGTACATGACCTAGTTACATTCTGCAATTTAAATTAAGTCAGTACCTCATACCCTTCAAGAATTATAGTGCCCAACATAGTCTGTAGTATATCCTATTCATTTCAAATGGGTGACCAGATGGCCGCAAATTAAAAATTGCGTCGTATGGATTCATATTGCGTTGTATGTGCCTTGTGTGTAAGCCACATGCATTTAAAATGGCACAATGTAGTAGGGTATGATATAGAATGTGTTGCAGTAGGAAATCAAGCTCTATCTAGTATGGATCATGACTGATCACACAATATGCATGACTCATTTTGCAGAAACTGGAGGCAATTTTTGAAAAACAGGCATTTAATCAATGAACAATTCTCACCACTTCTAAGCATGGCACAGGCATGAAATTGGCCACAAGGCAGTGGCATGATGTTAGCTGTATGCTGAACTTGGAATTCTGGATCTGGATTGTATGGTTGTCGAAATATGGGCCAAAACGTAAGGCATACTTTTTCAAACATGTGACATAATTGAAAAACATCATACATTCAACTTCACATTTTGACTAGGTCCCAGTATGCCACATACATGATACTTCACATGGGTATGTAGAACAGGACTAGAAACAATTTGCATTTTAAAATATGTCTCTATCATATATAGATTGTGAATTGTAGCAGAAAGCATAAAGTGTTCTTACAACATAATTGAAAGTGAAAAAGAAAAACGTACCTGAAGGTTACACTTGATTTGTACCTTGTCCCCATAAGCCACAAACATCAGAGTAGGCACTATATAGTGTACATGTCCTAGTTACATTCTGCAATTTAAATTAAGTCAGTACCTCATACCCTTCAAGAATTATAGTGCCCAACATAGTCTGTAGTATATCCTATTCATTTCAAATGGGTGACCAGATGGCCGCAAATTGAAAATTGCGTCATATGGATTCATATTGCGTTGTATGTACCTTGTGTGTAAGCCACATGCATTTAAAATGGCACAATGTAGTAGGGTATGCTATAGAATGTGTTGCAGTAGGAAATCAAGCTCTATCTAGTATGGATCATGACTGATCACACAATATACATGACTCATTTTGCAGAAACTGGAGGCAATTTTTAAAAAACAGGCATTTAATGAATGAACAATTCTCACCACTTCTAAGCATGACACAGGCATGAAATTGACCACAAGGCAGTGGCATGATGTTAGCTGTATGCTGAACTTGGAATTATGGATCTGGATTGTATGGTTTTGGAAGTATGGGCCAAAACGTAAGGCATACTTTTTCAAACATGTGACGTAATTGAAAAACATCATACATTCAACTTCACATTTTGACTAGTTCCCAATATGCCACATACGTGATACTTCACATGGGTATGTAGAACAAGACTAGGAACAATTTCCTTTTTAAAATATGTATCTATCATATAAAGATTGTGAATTATAGCAGAAAGCATAAAGTGTTCTTACAACATAATTGAAAGTGAAAAAGAAAAACGTACCTGAAGGTTACACTTGATTTGTACCTTGTCCCCATCAGCCACAAACGTCAGAGTTGCCACTATATAGTGTACATGTCCTAGCTAAATTCTGCAATTTAAATTAAGTCAGTACCTCATACGCTTCTAGAATTATAGTGCTCAACATAGTCTGAAGTATTTCTTATTCATTTCAATTGGGTGACCAGATGGTCGCAAATTGAAAATTGCGTCGTATGGATTCATATTGCGTTGTATGTACCTCGTGTGTATGCCACATGCATTTAAAATGGCACAATGTAGTAGGGTAAGCTATAGAATGTGTTGCAGTTGGAAATCAAGCTCTATCTAGTATGGATCATGACTGATGACACAATATACGTGACTCATTTTGCAAAAACTGGAGGCAAATTTTAAAAAATGTGCGTTTATTCACTGAAAGATTCTCACCACTTCTAAGCATGGCACATGCATGAAAATGGCCACAGAGCAGTGGCATGATGTTAACTGTATGCCGCACTTAGAATTATTGATCCAGATTGTATGGTTGTAGAAGTATGGGCCAAAACGTAAGGCATACTTTTTCAAACATGTGACGTAATTGAAAAACATCATACATTCAACTTCACATTTTGACTAGTTCCCAATATGCCACATACGTGATACTTCACATGGGTATGTAGAACAAGACTAGGAACAATTTCCTTTTTAAATTATGTATCTATCATATAAAGATTGTGAATTATAGCAGAAAGCATAAAGTGTTCTTACAACATAATTGAAAGTGAAAAAGAAAAACGTACCTGAAGGTTACACTTGATTTGTACCTTGTCCCCATCAGCCACAAACGTCAGAGTTGCCACTATATAGTGTACATGTCCTAGCTACATTCTGCAATTTAAATTAAGTCAGTACCTCATACGCTTCTAGAATTATAGTGCTCAACATAGTCTGAAGTATTTCTTATTCATTTCAATTGGGTGACCAGATGGTCGCAAATTGAAAATTGCGTCGTATGGATTCATATTGCGTTGTATGTGCCTTGCGTGTAAGCCACATGCATTTAAAATGGCACAATGTAGTAGGGTATGCTATAGAATGTGTTGCAGTAGGAAATCAAGCTCTATCTAGTATGGATCATGACTGATCACACAATATACATGACTCATTTTGCAGAAACTGGAGGCAATTTTTGAAAAACAGGCATTTAATGAGTGAACAATTCTCACCACTTCTAAGCATGGCACAGGCATGAAATTGACCACAAGGCAGTGGCATGATGTTAGCTGTATGCTGAACTTGGAATTATGGATCTGGATTGTATGGTTTTAGAAATATAGGCCAAAACGTAAGGCATACTTTTTCAAACATGTGACGTAATTGAAAAACATCATACATTCAACTTCACATTTTGACTAGTTCCCAATATGCCACATACATGATACTTCACATGGGTATGTAGACCAGGACTAGAAACAATTTGCATTTGAAATTATGTCTCTATCATATATAGATTGTGAATTATAGCAGAAAGCATAAAGTGTTCTTACAACATAATTGAAAGTGAAAAAGAAAAACCTACCTGAAGGTCACACTTGATTTGTACCTTGTCCCCATAAGCCACAAACATCAGAGTTGCCACTATATAGTGTACATGTCCTAGCTACATTCTTCAATTTAAATGAAGTCAGTACTTCATACGCTTCCAGAATTATAGTGCACAACATAGTCTATAGTATTTCGTATTCATTTCAATTGGGGGACCAGATGGCCGCAAATGGAAAATTGCGTCGTATGGATTCATATTGCGTTGTATGTGCCTTGTGTGTAAGCCACATGCATTTAAAATGGCACAATGTAGTAGGGTATGCTTTAGAATGTGTTGCAGTTGGAAATCAAGCTCTATCTAGTATGGATCATGACTGATGACACAAGATACGTGACTCATTTTGCAAAAACTGGAGGCACATTTTAAAAAATGTGTGTTTAATCACTGAAAGATTCTAACCATTTCTAAGCATGGCACATGCATGAAAATGACCACAGAGCAGTGGCATGATGTTAACTGTATGCTGCACTTAGGAATATTGATCCAGATTGTATGGTTGTAGAATTATGGGCGACCAAGAATTATAGTGCCCAACATAGTCTGTAGTATATCCTATTCATTTCAAATGGGTGACCAGATGGCCGCAAATTGAAAATTGCGTCGTATGGATTCATATTGCGTTGTATGTGCCTTGTGTAGGAAGGGGGAGGCTCTAGTTGGCGCAGTGCAACACTAGCGACAAGCAGGGACTCTCTCTTCCTCGTCAGGGCTGATAGTTACCTTCCAGACAACCTCTGCTTACCCTCTAGGTAGTGTGGCTTAAGCAGTCGTAGGCTAATCTTTGGGGCACATAGGGTTAAACACTTGCAACAGTACACCTTTACAACCAACCCACCACACAACGAGACCAGACTGTATTCTGTAAAAATATATTTCTTTATATAGATTTTAAGCAGGCTTGTGAATACAGTCGATATACTTTATGAAAACGGTTGCAGTTTACTTGATTCAGGTTACCACAGTTCTTATAGCAGTTCTCTTGAGGCCCGTAGGCCGGTGTTAGTCAAAGTTCTTTGTGGAGCCGGCGGCTTCCAGGGGATCTGTCCCACGTCGCGTTGCCTTCCCTGGGTCGCTGATCGTTGCGGCTCTTCGGCCGAGCAGGTCACTGGTCGTCCGGGGCAGCGGTGTTCTGTGGCGGCAGGGTCCTCTCCTCGTCGTCCGCTCCGCCCCTGGAGACGACGGCTGTGCGGCGGTGACAAGTGGCAGTACGGTCCCCAAGTGCAGGACGTACCCGGCCAAATGTCGGTGCAGCTGTGGGCTCACAGCTGGGCTGTCGGGCAGGCTACCGACCTTGTGGATTCTCGTAGGGCAACTGCCCGTCCTTGCAGGTGAGTGACTGCTCGCTATGCAGTCTCCTCGAGAGCTCGGACCGGACGGGTCCTCCTTCCCTTTGCTCTCGGGCTCCCTGTGCAGTTGCGGTCACGGTGTTCGGGCCAGCGGCGGCTGGTCCTTGCTTTGCTCCCGCTGTTGCTGTGGGCCCGGTCACGGTGGTCGGGATGACGTTGATGCCTTAGAGGAGATTCCTCTTTGTCGATACTGCGGCGATGGTCAGCACCCGCAGTCGCTTTCTTCCGAGGGGGTTAGCGTCCACTGGTCCTGGGACGCTGGTCAGGGGGCAAGTTCAGTGGCAAGCCCTTGGAGATCTCTTTAGCAGAATTTGGCACAAGTAAAGAAAAAGTCTTCTCGTAGTCTTTTCTCTTGTCTCTCCTTCAGCAGCAAGGCACCAGACACAGGCAAGAGTCAGCACCCCTCCTTGTCTTTCACGGTCCTTCTCGTCGGGCAGAGTCCTTCTGTGGCCCAAACCGGATCTAACTTTCAAGGAGCAGGGCTCCTTCTTTTATAGGCCAATTCTTTTGTTCTCGCAGGCCAGGGGGGCCTTTGCATAGCCACTCTCAGTTCTGGAGTACCCCGGCGGGTGTACTCCGGCTTCTGCTTTCAGTGTGAGGGGCAGGCGCATCAGACGCCCCACAGGAGGTGGAGCCAGCATTGTCCGGACAGGGGTGGCCAGAGTACCTTGTTGATGGGGGCTTCGCCCTTCCTGGGCCAGGTGCCGGCAGAGTCATCCGCCGCTCCCCAGGAGGGTGGAGCCAGCATTGTGGTGGCCGAGCACAGTGACAGCTCGAGTCAAGAGGCACTCCTACCTCCCACTAAGGTGTAATCTGCGCATTCACCACCTGTCATCCCTCCAGCCCTGTCACTCACACATCCCAGACAGTCAGATACACATACCAGCGGAGGCAACTGAAATGGTTAAGCAAGCAAATGCTAACTTTCTAAAAGTAGCATTTGCAAACCCAGGATACTAAAATAAACTTGACTACAAGAAATATCTCATTATCCTGAGTTCAGGCATACTAAACATGACTCACTACCATGCCCCTTGAGCTTGCGGGGATTATAGGGTGTAATAATCCTCGCAGCTCAGTCTGGCCTAATGGAACAGGTAGCCTTCAGTAGTGAAATACGGTCTTCGTGGTAAGTCACTACTAGGACATGCCACGCACATCAGGGCTGGTCCTACCTTACACCTACAACGCACCCTGCCCGTAGGCCTACCATAGGGGTGACTAATATGTAGTCAAGGGAAGGGTCGGGGCTGGCAAGTGGGGACACTTGCCCAGCTAGCGTGACGGTACGAGACCGCACGCGGGTTCTGCGGTCGCAGTTCCCAGACACATCTTTACGGCTGCTTCGGTGGGTGGCGCAACCAGCGCTGCAGGCCCACCAGCAGTATTGGCATCTACAAGCCCCGGCACTCTCTCGTGCACTTTACTAGGGACTAACAGTAAATCCAATGCACCAATCATGGATACCAATCGTATGTACAATTTACAGTAGGGAGCACTTGCGCTGCGGCACGGATCAGCCGTGGCGCAGCGCCCTGAGTATCGGAAAACCAGCAAAACATCGGAGGCACATCAGCAAAAAGTGGAAGGGAGACTCACGCCAAGGTGCCAGGTCTAACACCTTGTGTGTAAGCCACATGCATTTAAAATGGCACAATGTAGTAGGGTATGCTATAGAATGTGTTGCAGTAGGAAATCAAGCTCTATCTAGTATGGATCATGACTGATCACACAATATACATGACTCATTTTGCAGAAACTGGAGGCAATTTTTGAAAAACAGGCATTTAATCAATGAACAATTCTCACCACTTCTAAGCATGGCACAGGCATGAAATTGACCACAAGGCAGTGGCATGATGTTAGCTGTATGCTGAACTTGGAATTATGGATCTGGATTGTATGGTTTTAGAAGTATGGGCCAAAACGTAAGGCATACTTTTTCAAACATGTGACGTAATTGAAAAACATCATACATTCAACTTCACATTTTGACTGGTTCCCAATATGCCACATACGTGATACTTCACATGGGTATGTAGAACAAGACTAGGAACAATTTCCTTTTTAAATTATGTATCTATCATATAAAGATTGTGAATTATAGCAGAAAGCATAAAGTGTTCTTACAACATAATTGAAAGTGAAAAAGAAAAACGTACCTGAAGGTTACACTTGATTTGTACCTTGTCCCCATAAGCCACAAACGTCAGAGTTGCCACTATATAGTGTACATGTCCTAGCTACATTCTGCAATTTAAATTAAGTCAGTACCTCATACGCTTCTAGAATTATAGTGCTCAACATAGTCTGTAGTATTTCTTATTAATTTCAATTGGGTGACCAGATGGTCGCAAATTGAAAATTGCGTCGTATGGATTCATATTGCGTTGTATGTACCTCGTGTGTATGCCACATGCATTTAAAATGGCACAATGTAGTAGGGTATGCTATAGAATGTGTTGCAGTTGGAAATCAAGCTCTATCTAGTATGGATCATGACTGATGACACAATATACGTGACTCATTTTGCAAAAACTGGAGGCAAATTTTAAAAAATGTGCGTTTATTCACTGAAAGATTCTCACCATTTCTAAGCATGGCACATGCATGAAAATGGCCACAGATTAGTGGCATGATGTTAACAGTATGCTGCACTTAGAATTATTGATCCAGATTGTATGGTTGTAGATATATGGGCCAAAACGTAAGGCATACTTTTTCAAACATGTGACGTAATTGAAAAACATCATACATTCAACTTCACATTTTGACTAGTTCCCAGTATGCCACATACATGATACTTCACATGGGTATGTAGAACAGGACTAGAAACAATTTGCATTTTAAATTATGTCTCTATCATATATAGATTGTGAATTGTAGCAGAAAGCATAAAGTGTTCCTACAACATAATTGAAAGTGAAAAAGAAAAACGTACCTGAAAGTTACACTTGATTTGTACCTTGTCCCCATAAGCCACAAACATCAGAGTAGGCACTATATAGTGTACATGTCCTAGTTACATTCTGCAATTTAAATTAAGTCAGTACCTCATACCCTTCAAGAATTATAGTGCCCAACATAGTCTGTAGTATATCCTATTCATTTCAAATGGGTGACCAGATGGCCGCAAATTGAAAATTGCGTCGTATGGATTCATATTGCGTTGTATGTGCCTTATGTGTAAGCCACATGCATTTAAAATGGCACAATGTAGTACGGTATGCTATAGAATGTGTTGCAGTAGGAAATCAAGCTCTATCTAGTATGGATCATGACTGATCACACAATATACATGACTCATTTTGCAGAAACTTGAGGCAATTTTTGAAAAACAGGCATTTAATCAATGAACAATTCTCACCACTTCTAAGCATGGCACAGGCATGAAATTGACCACAAGGCAGTGGCATGATGTTAGCTGTATGCTGAACTCGGAATTCTGGATCTGGATTGTATGGTTGTCGAAATATGGGCCAAAACGTAAGGCATACTTTTTCAAACATGTGACGTAATTGAAAAACATCATACATTCAACTTCACATTTTGACTAGTTCCCAGTATGCCACATACATGATACTTCACATGGGTATGTAGAACAGGACTAGAAACAATTTGCATTTTAAAATATGTCTCTATCATATATAGATTGTGAATTGTAGCAGAAAGCATAAAGTGTTCTTACAACATAATTGAAAGTGAAAAAGAAAAACGTACCTGAAGGTTACACTTGATTTGTACCTTGTCCCCATAAGCCACAAACATCAGAGTAGGCACTATATAGTGTACATGTCCTAGTTACATTCTGCAATTTAAATTAAGTCAGTACCTCATACCCTTCAAGAATTATAGTGCCCAACATAGTCTGTAGTATATCCTATTCATTTCAAATGGGTGACCAGATGGCCGCAAATTGAAAATTGCGTCGTATGGATTCATATTGCGTTGTATGTGCCTTGTGTGTAAGCCACATGCATTTAAAATGGCACAATGTAGTAGGGTATGCTATAGAATGTGTTGCAGTAGGAAATCAAGCTCTATCTAGTATGGATCATGACTGATCACACAATATGCATGACTCATTTTGCAGAAACTGGAGGCAATTTTTGAAAAACAGGCATTTAATCAATGAACAATTCTCACCACTTCTAAGCATGGCACAGGCATGAAATTGACCACAAGGCAGTGGCATGATGTTAGCTGTATGCTGAACTTGGAATTACGGATCTGGATTGTATGGTTTTAGAATTATGGGCCAAAACGTAAGGCATATTTTTTCAAACATGTGACGTAATTGAAAAACATCATACATTCAACTTCAAATTTGGACTAGTTCCAAATATGCCACATACATGATACTTCACATGGGTATGCAGACCAGGCCTAGAAACAAATTGCGTTTTAAATTATGTCTCTATGATACATAGATTGTGAATTATAGCAGAAAGCATAAAGTGTTCTTACAACATAATTGAAAGTGAAAAAGACAAACATCCTACAGGGTACACTTGATTTGTACCTTGTCCCCATAAGCCACAAACATCAAAGTTGCCAATATATAGTGTATATGTCCTAGCTACATTCTGCCATTTAAATTAAGTCAGTACCTCATACGTTTCCAGAATTATAGTGCTCAACATAGTCTGTAGTATTTCTTATTCATTTCAATTGGGTGACCAGATGGCCGCAAATTGAAAATTGCGTCGTATGGATTCATATTGCGTTGTATGTACCTTGTGTGTAAGCCACATGCATTTAAAATGGCACAATGTAGTAGGGTATGCTATAGAATGTGTTGCAGTTGGAAATCAAGCTCTATCTAGTATGGATCATGACTGATGCCACAAGATACGTGACTCATTTTGCAAAAACTGGAGGCAAATTTTTAAAAATGTGCATTTAATCACTGAAAGATTCTCACCACTTCTAAGCATGGCACAGGCATGCAAATGACCACATGGAGGTGGCATGATGTTAACTGTATGCTGCATTTGAAATTATGGATGCAGGCTGGGGGCAAGATGGCCGCTATGCTGCTGTAGAGAGCAGTCGCACCTACTCCTTCTCCTGGACCCATGGACTACGAGGCTGGATGGAAGGGTAAATTATGCTGAATTTCCGGGGAGCTTCCTGCAGTAAAGAAGGCATCAAGGAATCTACTGGTACCAAGATATTACGGAAGGTGATCTCAACCCTGAGGTTCTATTACGGCGAATCTTTCAGGAGAGTGCTGGTATATGGTATCACTGCAGGCTTGAGGATGTCACAACGCACTGGCGCGATCCCAAAAGCCACTCTGAACAAGCGAGCCGTAGCATCTACAGCATCTACTGCCCAAAAGATGCAAGCTAAGATAGGAGAGAAATCCACTAAAGAAAAGGAAAAGATCGATTCCAAGGCCGATTCCAAAGCGGCACTACAAGAGACGCAAGCGGGAACTCCTGGAGCCAGAGGGCAGTCGCAACAGCCACAACAACAGAGGCGCTCGCAATCGGACAGCGGAGCACTAAAACACATGAACGCTGTACCTGTTTCAAGTAGAGATCTGCGACAGTCTACAGTTACAGAGGCGTTTGCGGGGAGAAGTCAGCCCTCAATTGTGGTTACGGGAAGCATCTCAGAGCCGGCCACGAAGGTAAACGCGGAAGGCGTCCTCGCCGACCGCGAGGACGCAAGTACGGCGGTTGCTAGGCAACCGGCGTTGCAGACGTGTACGCATCAAGCGGGAGCCGCTCAGGGAGAGGAGACCGCTGAGAAGACTGGCGAGGATAGGAACAGAGGCGGGGATGCAGATACAGAGACAATGGCATCAAGCAGCACTGGTAAGCCTGGCAAGGGGCAGCTAGAGGAGTTGGCAGCTCCAGTGAATAACAATAATGCCCTAATGCTTGAAGCACTTATGGAAGTAAATGTGGCACTCACACCTACAGACAAAATTGGCATGGCACAGTCTAATTGGGGAAGTATGAGAAGCCTAGAGAGCCGCACAACAAAGGGGGCTAAAGGAAGCAGAGTACGTTCCCCGGAGGCGGAAAAATTCTACTCAGTGACAGAGGGCTCAGACTCTTCTCTGTTGGGGTCAGAGTAGGAGGGCAGTATTACAGATCTCTCATCAGGAACTGAATCAGAAGAATCTCTTTCTAGTGAGCATAGAAGTAAGGAAACTCAAAAAAAAAGAAGAAGAACTATGATAAGGCGAGAAAGAGACTTAGATAGAGCTGCGTCAAGTACAAATAGGAAGCTGTTATGGGATTATGGAAGCACCGCCAAAATGTATCAGGAACAGGACCTGGGTGACGCACCTGAGAACTATCCTTTAAATGCACCTCAAGACGCATCTGATATCCACCTCAAGCGACTCTGGACGGAATGTTTTCCATGCTTAAACAAATGCACCTAGAGGCTCGCCTAGAAAGTAGAAGAGCGAGACAAGACACCAAGAGAATTCAAGCGAGCATTAGGAAAATGAATAGGAAATATGTGGAGGTGGAAGGCAGGGTGGAACAAGTAGAAGAGAGGACCGGAAGACTGGAGGATGAAGTCACGGACTGGCAGAATGCAAGAACAGAGCAAGGAAAAGTGATTGAGGACTTACAGTGGAAACTGAAAGATTTCGAAAATCGCCAAAGGCGGAACAACTTACGCTTTTTGGGCTTAGAGGAAGGGCTGGAAGGGAAGGACCCAAGGGGGTTTATGATTAAATTATTAAAAGACGCATACCCAGAGGCGCAGTGGCAATGGGAGCTGGAAGTACAGAGAGCGCACAGATTTCCGCTAACGCAGAAGGGAGGAAGAGGAACTAATCAGAATGGTTTACCTAGGGCAATGTTGTTTTTTTTTGGTAACTTCTTGGCCAGGCAGGAAATTATGGAGACTGCGAGACCAGATAGGAAAAAGTCAGTTGAAGGAATTACCTTTTTTACTAGACCTGACTTTTGTCATACAACGGTGGAAAGGAGGTGGAAACTTAGGCAGCTTATCACTCCGTTCCAACGTCAGGGCTCTGAGGCATATCTGATGTATCCATCTAAGCTAAAAGTTATCACAGGGGGACGCACCAGAATGTTTTTTTCGGAAGTAAAGGCAGGCGAATACCTCGCAGAGATTACAGAGAATCAGAAAGGTAGGAAAAGTAGGGAATCGGAACCAGCATAGGATGTCTTAATGTGAGTAACTTGGGCGGGAGAAGGAGGCAACACTACAGTAGAGAGCAGCCACACATAGGTCAAGATTGACCTATTTGCCTGTAACAGGGGGGGGGTTAGCAAGGGGAGTGGGGGAAAGGGGGGGTTGAGGGGGGGGGGGGTGGGGAAGGTGGCGGACAGGAGGTAAGGGTATGTACAGCACAAAGTATGAAGGTTTGTAGGCACAACCAGGTGGCAACAAAAGATTTGAGGAGAGTGATTGTGGGACCTATTTCAAAATCAAATGGCAATAAGACTTGCTACCATTAATATTTGCGGGTTGAATGATGGCGGGAAAAGGCAGAAAGTAGCGGCCATGTGTAGATTACTAAAATTGGATGTCATCTGTCTTCAGGAGACACATGTGAGAGGAAAAGATAAATACCTTATGGATCAGCTAGGATATGAAGTTTTAGCATATACACAGCAAGATGTTAAGTCAAAGGGAGTCGCTATCCTTGCAAAAAAAGGTTTTGTGCTAGTAAAGAGGAAGAAGGTAGACGCTGAAGGTAGATGGGTAATGGTAGAGGGAGAAATAACAACTGGAGGTAGATACACAATTGTTTCTGTTTATGGCTCGAATGAAGACGAACCTGAATTATTTGATTTCTTAGACACAGAATTGGCTTTATGGCCAGAACCAGTAATCTTTTGTGGGGATTTTAATATCAATGGTCTGTATGGGTTGGGTATGACGGGAGGGGGGATGTTGGGAGACCGGAAGAGAAGAACAAGAAGGGTATTGCTAATTTAATGTATAACAACGCGCTGGTAGATGTTTGGTCAGCATATAACCCTGCAGGGTCAGGTAGTACCTTCTACTCAGCTCCCCACAAGAGTATAGCAAGATTGGATTATTTCTTAGTCTCGAGTCCCTTAGTATCAGAAGTGAAAATTGAAATGTTACCCCGGGTCTTCTCGGACCACAATCCATTGGTGCTCTCTATATCCCGGAATTGTAACGCATGTCATAAAGAATATAACTGGACATTCGAAAGGAGGCTACTTAAGGAACCCGATTATGTCAGTAGAATGAAGGTATGGATTAGACAATTCTGGGAGGTAAATAGAGGTACGGCATCTACAGGTATGGTTTGGGACGCATTTAAGTCAGGGATAAGGGGGGAAACACTGGCTTATACTCTATATAGGAGTAAGAAAGAGAAACTGGAATTGACTAGTAGGCTACAAGACTTAATGAAGTTAGAACAACAACTTATTCAGGCGGTCATGAGTCGCGAACCCCTCGAGCAGATCTTATTAGAAACAGAGCTGAAAAAGGCAGAGACTGGTGAAAGATTGGCAAACAAAGCAGCGAGCAATTACTTAGCAAAAAAAGAAAAATGTTACGAATTTAATGAAAGGGTTGGACATTTGCTAGCAGTTCGTATCAGACAAGATCTGGCAGCCGGGGAAATCAAAGAAATTAAGAATAAAGGAGGCAATGTTGTAACTAAGGTGGAAGATGTGAGGGAGGTGTTTAGGGAATTTTACTCAGAACTGTATGATCAAGACTTGAGTACTGGGGCGGAGGTGATAGAGGATTACTTGGCAGGAATCCCTCATAAAGAATTGATGTTAGAGGATAAAGAGGCTATGGACCTACCATTAACACTGGGCGAAATATATAATGCGGTAATGAAACTCCCGTCTGGAAAGGCCGCAGGGCCCGACCAAATTCCGGCAGAATTTTATAAGACTTTCTGGGATGCGCTGCGGATTGATATGTTAGAAATTCTAAGGCATGCACAGATGGGGGAAAATATACCACAATCATGGGCCGGAGCAAGTATTGTAGTTATCCTGAAAAAGAATATATCACATCTGGACCCTGGCTCATATAGACCAATCACGCTCATGAATGCGGATGCAAAAATATATTCTAAGGCCCTTTCACTTAGGCTTAGCAGGGTAATTGAGGGGCTGGTATACACAACACAGCATGGCTTCATTCCAGGTAAAGGGACCACGGAACACACAAGGAGGATGGTTACCATTTTGGATGCTGCGGGTGCTGCAGGAGACCCTGCCTCGGCTATCTTTTTGGACGCAGAAAAGGCCTTTGACAGGGTCTCCTGGAGCTATCTGTGGAAAGTCTTGGGATGGTTTGGGATAGGTACAGGCTATATAAAGGCTATTAAAGCGCTATATTTAAACCCAACAGCTAAGGTAAGGATAAACAGAGGGTATACGGAGAGCATAAGCATAAAGCGAGGTACAAGACAGGGTTGCCCGGCTTCACCATTACTCTTCGCCCTATATTTAGACCCCCTTTTGAGAAGATTAGAGGGAAATCTAAATATTTTCCCGATTGGATTCCATGGACATGAGTATAAAACGCTTGCATATGCAGATGACGTGGCAGTTGTCACACCAGATCCAAGGTCAGCTATTATAGAAATTGAACAAGAGGCTGCACATTTTGGTATGTTCGCAGGGTACTCGTTAAACAAAGGTAAAACTCAAATAATACAGAACAACTGGGTAAACTATCAGGATATAAGAACAGCACCCGAAGTCACATATTTAGGGGTGAAGATTACAGCTGATTTAGACAGTTTAGTAGAAATCAACATGCGCTCACTACTAGAAAAAATTAAAACAAATACGGAAAGAATGAATAATCTACATCTGACCCTAATGGGCCGAATCAACGTTATTAAAATGGTAACATTCCCCAAAGTTTTGTATTTATTTAGATCCATACCGTTATTTTTTGACACTTTATGGTTCAACAAGTTAGAAGCGATCCTGAATAAATTTATTTGGGTTAAAGGGAAAACAAGGAGAGCATATAGGCACTTAACTGTAGGAAGGGAAAAAGGAGGTTGGGGAGCACCGGATTTCAGGCTTTATTATTGGGCAGCAGTACTACAATATAGCAGGGTGTTATTAGGTGGGGGAGGGTCAGAACATTTAATGGGAATCAATGAAGGATTAGCCAATGTCTATATGATACTTTTGGGTGAGGAGGCTGAGAATGGGCTCTTAAATACAACTGACTTCACGTATTTTAAACACACGAGATTCAAGACCTTGGAAGCAGTATATAGGGTGTGGAAAGGAGTGGCCAAAAAATTTGGCTTAGGCAGATACAATAATTATACAAGATTATATACAAACTGTTCTCTACCGAGGGAGATCTTTAAGGATGCCACTATGTATGATTGGTATAACAAAGGCATAGTGAAGATAGGAAACCTACTGGATAGTCAGGGTAATATGATACAGTTTGGGTTGCTTAAAACGAAATTTGGTTTAGAGCAAAATAGCTTTTTTAAATATCTTCAAACCAGGAGTTTCTTAACACAAAAGCAAGGTGGCACGGCAGGGATGGGACAATGCAAGTTCATGGAATATATAGGAACAACTAATAAATGCACGATAAGACAATTATATGCTGAATTGAAAGAAAACAAATCAGATGAAAGGGCGAAATACTCGCAGAAATGGATGGAAAAACTGGGGGTAGGCTCAGGAACTTTCCAGGAGTCATTGGATTTGGGTAGAACAGTGTTATGCTCGGCAACCCTTCAATCACAGCATTTCAAAACAGTGTTCTCACTCTATCACACCCCGGCTAGGATCGCTCAGTGGGGTGGGACAACGGGAACAACATGCCCTCGGTGCAACGCGAATGGGGCAGACATTGTACACATGTTCTCGCAATGTCCACAATTGTTTACTCTGAAAACGGTCATCGAAGAATTTTTTGATAAAACATTAAGGATTAAAATTAAACTTGAAGATAAATTAGTTATTTTAGGGGTGGCCGATACGGTAGAAGCTATGCCAGTAGAGTTTATTTTTGTTTCAATTGCAGTTTTTCGTATTTGCATAGCAAGGAATTGGCTGAATAAGACTCCACCATTATTTTCGGATTGGATAGCCAGCCTTCTCACTATATACAACTTAGAAAAAGCAATATACGCCAGGAAAGGCAGAAGGGCTAAAGCATTAGGCGATATAATATGGCAACCTATTACGAGGTGGAAAAGTAGTAGGACAATCCTTGTACAGCATAAGAAAGTGTGATATATAATTAATTTCTGCACTTGTATGTTTCCTTTCCCTTTCTTTGATGTTTGGAATATGGTTTGGAGCTGGGTAGTATGTAGTTTACAAGTTGTGTATACTTACTCTATTTTTTCTTTATGTTTTTCTTTATGTTTTAATGTATTGGAATGTATAGATAAATGTATATAGAACCACCAGAGGAAATGGAATGTGCTGTAAACATATGTTGGATTACTTGGAGAAAAAAAATTGAAAATTTAATAAACATTATTAAAAAAAAAAAAAATGAAATTATGAATGCAGATTGTATGGTGTTTAAATTATGGGCCAAAACGTAAGGCATACTTTTTCAAACATGTGACGTAATTGAAAAACATCATACATTCAACTTCACATTTTGACTAGTTCCCAATATGCCACATACATGATACTTTACATAGGTATGTAGAACAAGACTAGGAACAATTTCCTTTTTAAATTATGTATCTATCATATATAGATTGTGAATTATAGCAGAAAGCATAAAGTGTTCTTACAACATAATTGAAAGTGAAAAAGAAAAACGTACCTGAAGGTTACACTTGATTTGTACCTTGTCCCCATAAGCCACAAACGTCAGAGTTGCCACTATATAGTGTACGTGTCCTAGCTACATTCTGCAATTTAAATTAAGTCAGTACCTCATACGCTTCCAGAATTATAGTGCTCAACATAGTCTGTAGTATTTCTTATTCATTTCAAATGGGTGACCAGATGGTCGCAAATTGAAAATTGCGTTGTATGGATTCATATTGCGTTGTATGTACCTCGTGTGTATGCCACATGCATTTAAAATGGCACAATGTAGTAGGGTATGCTATAGAATGTGTTGCAGTTGGAAATCAAGCTCTATCTAGTATGGATCATGACTGCTGACACAAGATACGTGACTCATTTTGCAAAAACTGGAGGCAAATTTTAAAAAATGTGCGTTTATTCACTGAAAGATTCTCACCATTTCTAAGCATGGCACATGCATGAAAATGGCCACAGATTAGTGGCATGATGTTAACAGTATGCTGCACTTAGAATTATTGATCCAGATTGTATGGTTGTAGAAATATGGGCCAAAACGTACCTGAAGGTTACACTTGATTTGTACCTTGTCCCCATAAGCCACAAACATCAGAGTAGGCACTATATAGTGTACATGTCCTAGTTACATTCTGCAATTTAAATTAAGTCAGTACCTCATACCCTTCAAGAATTATAGTGCCCAACATAGTCTGTAGTATATCCTATTCATTTCAAATGGGTGACCAGATGGCCGCAAATTGAAAATTGATTTGTATGGATTCATATTGCGTTGTATGTGCCTTGTGTGTAAGCCACATGCATTTAAAATGGCACAATGTAGTAGGGTATGCTATAGAATGTGTTGCAGTAGGAAATCAAGCTCTATCTAGTATGGATCATGACTGATCACACAATATACATGACTCATTTTGCAGAAACTGGAGGCAATTTTTGAAAAACAGGCATTTAATCAATGAACAATTCTCACCACTTCTAAGCATGGCACTGGCATGAAATTGACCACAAGGCAGTGGCATGATGTTAGCTGTATGCTGAACTTGGAATTCTGGATCTGGATTGTATGGTTTTAGAATTATGGGCCAAAACGTAAGGCATACTTTTTCAAACATGTGACGTAATTGAAAAACAACATACATTCAACTTCACATTTTGACTAGTTCCCAGTATGCCACATACATGATACTTCACATGGGTATGTAGAACGGGACTAGAAACAATTTGCATTTTAAAATATGTCTCTATCATATATAGATTGTGAATTGTAGCAGAAAGCATAAAGTGTTCTTACAACATAATTGAAAGTGAAAAAGAAAAACGTACCTGAAGGTTACACTTGATGTGTACCTTGTCCCCATAAGCCACAAACATCAGAGTAGGCACTATATAGTGTACATGTCCTAGTTACATTCTGCAATTTAAATTAAGTCAGTACCTCATACCCTTCAAGAATTATAGTGCCCAACATAGTCTGTAGTATATCCTATTCATTTCAAATGGGTGACCAGATGGCCGCAAATTGAAAATTGATTCGTATGGATTCATATTGCGTTGTATGTGCCTTGTGTGTAAGCCACATGCATTTAAAATGGCACAATGTAGTAGGGTATGCTATAGAATGTGTTGCAGTAGGAAATCAAGCTCTATCTAGTATGGATCATGACTGATCACACAATATACATGACTCAATTTGCAGAAACTGGAGGCAATTTTTGAAAAACAGGCATTTAATCAATGAACAATTCTCACCACTTCTAAGCATGGCACTGGCATGAAATTGACCACAAGGCAGTGGCATGATGTTAGATGTATGCTGAACTTGGAATTCTGGATCTGGATTGTATGGTTTTAGAATTATGGGCCAAAACGTAAGGCATATTTTTTCAAACATGTGACGTAATTGAAAAACATCATACATTCAACTTCAAATTTGGACTAGTTCCAAATATGCCACATACATGATACTTCACATGGGTATGTAGACCAGGACTAGAAACAATTTGCGTTTTAAATTATGTCTCTATGATATATAGATTGTGAATTATAGCAGAAAGCATAAAGTGTTCTTACAACATAATTGAAAGTGAAAAAGACAAACATCCTACAGGGTACACTTGATTTGTACCTTGTCCCCATAAGCCACAAACATCAAAGTTGCCAATATATAGTGTACATGTCCTAGCTACATTCTGCAATTTAAATTAAGTCAGTACCTCATACGTTTCCAGAATTATAGTGCTCAACATAGTCTGTAGTATTTCTTATTCATTTCAATTGGGTGACCGGATGGCCGCAAATTGAAAATTGCGTCGTATGGATTCATATTGCGTTGTATGTACCTTTTGTGTAAGCCACATGCATTTAAAATGGCACAATGTAGTAGGGTATGATATAGAATGTGTTGCAGTTGGAAATCAAGCTCTATCTAGTATGGATCATGACTGATGACACAAGATACGTGACTCATTTTGCAAAAACTGGAGGCAAATTTTTAAAAATGTGCGTTTAATCACTGAAAGATTCTCACCACTTCTAAGCATGGCACAGGCATGCAAATGACCACATAGTGGTGGCTTGATGTTAACTGTATGTTGCATTTGAAATTATGGATGCAGATTGTATGGTGTTTAAATTATGGGCCAAAACGTAAGGCATACTTTTTAAAACATGTGACGTAATTGAAAAACATCATACATTCAACTTCACATTTTGACTAGTTCCCAATATGCAACATACATGATACTTTACATAGGTATGTAGACCAAGACTAGGAACAATTTGATGTTTAAATTATGTCTCTATCATATAGAGATAGTGAATTACAGCAGAAAGTATAAAGTGTTCTTACAACATAATTGAAAGTAAAAACGAAAAAACTACCTGAAGGTTACACTTGATTTGTACCTTGTCCCTATAAGCCACAAACATCAGAGTTGCCACTATATAGTGTACATGTCCTAGCTACATTCTGCAATTTAAATTAAGTCAGTACCTCATACGCTTCAAGAATTATAGTGCACAACATAGTCTGTAGTATATCTTACCCATTTCAATTGGGTGACCAGATGGCCGCAAATTGAAAATCGCCTTGTATGTATTCATATTGCGTTGTATGTACCTTGTGTGTACGCCACATGCATTTATAATGGCACAATGTAGTAAGGTATGCTATAGAATGTGTTGCAGTTGGAAATCAAGCTCTATCTAGTATGGATCATGACTGATGACACAACATACGTGACTCATTTTGCAAAAACTGGAGGAAAATTTTAAAAAACATGTGTTTAATCACTGAAAGGTTTTCACCACTTCTAAGCATGGCACAGGATGAACATGACCACAGGGCAGTGGCATGATGTTAACTACATGCTGCACTTGGAACTATGAATCCAGATTGTATGGTTTTGGGAATATGGGCCAAAACGTAAGGCATACTTTTTCAAACATGTGACGTAATTGAAATAAATCATACATTCAGCTTCACATTTTGACTAGTTTCCAATATGCCAAATACATGATACTTCACATGGGTAAGTAGAACAAGAATAGGAACAATGTGCTGTTTAAATTTTGTCTCTATCTTATATAGATTGTGAATTATAGCAGAAAGCATAAAGTGTTCTTCAACATACATGAAAGTGAAAAGGAAAAACCTACCTGAAGGTTACACTTGATTTGTACCTTGTCCCTATAAGCCACAGACATCAGAGTTGCCACGAGGGTCCGGGTGCTGAGGACATGGGGTCCAGCGGGGTGCATGGGAGGCTCTCCCCAGCCTGGATAGGGTTCAGAAGCTGGGCCTAGGCCTGGGGCATGAGCGCTGTCCTGCAAGCCAGCCTTGGGTGTGGGCATTCACCGGGGCTAGTGTTCAGAAGCAGGGACCAGGCTCGGGCTTGATCTCCACCCGGCAGGCCGTGGGGTGCTGGAGCTTCCCCTTTCCTGGAGGCCAGCCGAGGGTGCATGCACCGGGGCACAGGGAGGCTTTCCCCGGCCATGGCTAGGGTTCAGAAGCAGGGACCGGGCCCGGGGCTTGAGCTCTGTCCAAAAGGCCATGGGGTGCTGGGGCTTCCCCTTTCCAGTAGGCCAGCTGAGGGTCTGGCCATCCACTGAGGGCCCCGGGAGGCTCTCCCCATCAGAGGCTAGGGTTCAGAAGCAGGGACCGGGCCCAGGGGCTTGATCTCCACCCGGCAGGCGGTGTGGTGCTGGAGAACACCCGTCCTGCAAGCCAGCCGAGGGTCTGGTGGTTCACCGGGGGCCCAGGGAGGCTCTACCCGGCCGGGGCTAGGTTTCGGAAGCAGGGACCGGGCCCGGGGCTTGATCTCCACCCGGCAGGCCGTGGGTCTCGGGCAGTCCTTCCCCGGGCGTCCGGGCCAGAGAAGTCCGGTGGTCCTCCCAGTGCTTGAGGCCCAGCTTGGGGTTTCAGAGCCCCCTGAGCCCTGCAGCCCCAAGCCCTGCAGCCCTGGAGCCCAGGAGCCTTGCAGACCTGGAGTCCTGCATCCCCAGAGCCCTGCAGCCCCGGAACTCTGCGGAACCAGAGCACTGCAACCCCTAAGCCCCAGAGCCCTCCAGCCCCGGAGTCATGCAGCCCCGGAGCCCTGCAGACCCCAAGCCCTGTAGCACCTGAGCCCTACAGACCTGGAGCCCAGCAGCCCCGGAGCCCTGCAGACCTGGAGCCCTGCAGCCCCTGAGCCTGCTGCCCTGGAGCCCTGCAGACCCCGAGCCCTGCAGCCCCGGAGCCCTGCAGCCCCCGAGCCCTGCAGCCGCCGAGCCCTGCAGCCCCCGAGCCCTGCAGACCCGGAGCCCTGCAGCCCCCGAACCCCAGGCCCTGCATACCCACAGCCCTGCAGCCCCAGAGCCCTGTATCCCCCTGAGCCCTGCAGCCCAGGATCCCTATTGCCCCGGAGCCCTGCAGACCCCGAGCCCTACATTCCGGGAGCCCTGCAGCCCCCCTCGCTCGGCTGTGTTCAGGAGCTCTTGGTCGGGGACCCTGAGGCCCCGTGGAGGGCGGCCTCCCCATCCCGGGCTCTGTCCTTGGTCCTGCTGTGTGGTAGAGTGCCTGGGACGGGGTCCGGAGGGCACAGGGAGGCGTTCCATGTGCCACCAAGCTCGGGAGCCCCAGATGGGTCCAGGGGCCAGGTCGGGTGCCACGTGCCTGCAGCCCCCAAGCCCTGTAGCCCCCGAGCCCCTGCAGGCACTGAGCTCTGCAGACCCGGAGCCCTGCCGCCCGGGAGCACTGTAACCCCCTGAGCACTGTAGCCCCCAATACCTACAGACCCAGACCCCTGCACCCCCTTAGCCCTGCAGCCTCCCCATCCCGGGATCCGTCCTTGGTCCTGCTGAGTGGCAGAGTGCCTGGGATGAGGTCAGGAGGGCACGGGGAGACTTCCCATGTGCCACCAAGCTTGGGAGCCCCAGATGGGGCCAGGGGCCCGGTAGGGTGCCACGGCGCTCCAGCCCCCGAGCCCTATAGCCACCCGAGCCCCGGGGCCCTGCTGCCCCGGAGCACTGTAGCCCCCCTGAGCCCTGCAGCCCCGGAGCCCTGCAGCCCCAGAGCCCTGCAGACCCCGAGCCCTACAGCCTCTGAGCCCTGCAGACCCGGAGCCCTGCAGCCCCCGAGCCCTGTTGCCCCCCGAGCCTAGCAGACCTGGAGCCCTGCAGCCCCCGGATCCCTCTGAGCCCTGGTACATGTTTGATTCCTTTTTCTGATATTTCGAGGTGTTTGGTGTCAAACTCATTTTTTCCATTATAGGCCATAGAGCCCGGAGTCACATCACATTCCTAGTTCTGAACCCAAGGACCCCATAATGTACCTCAGATGACATTGCAGGAGTGTCTATGACCCATTTCTAGACTCCTCGGTGACTTTTTGAAGTTTTTGGGTTTAAGGGGGCAAAGTCACTTCTTCCACCCAGCCCTAGGTGCTCAAAATCTGGTACGATATCAGGTTTTTCCCTTGGCTGAAAGCTGAAAAAAAACTTCAGATCATACCAAAGGTATATATATCACATGAAAGCATCAGATGTGACCTTTCTAACAAGTGTATTCATATCTTGTGCACTCAAACAGTGTCTCTGATATCCATTCTGAGCTATTTGGAAAATTAGCAAATCTTGCCAAAAAAACATTTTTTGACGATTTTTGCTAATTTTCAGTATCAACCCTCCTGACTGTTTTTGGGTCCCTGTGGCCAGCAGGAGCCTATATTATATCTCAGGTGATATAGCAAGAGTGGCTAGGGCTCATTTCCAGCCTCCAGGTACATGTCTGAGTCCTATTTCTGACATTTTGAGGTGTTGGTGTCAAATCCATGTTTTCCATTATGGGCCATAGAGCTCAGAGTCACATCACATTTCTAGTTCTGGGCCCAAGAACACCATAGTATACCTCAGATGACATGCCAAGAGTGTCTAAGACCCATTTCTGGCCTCCAGGGGTGACGTTTTGGAAGTTTTTGGGTTTAAGGGGGCAAAGTCACTTTTTTCACCCAGCCCAAAGTGCTCAAGATCGGGTACGATATCAGGTTTTTCCCTTGGGTGGAAGCTGAAAAAAAAACTTTATATAATACCAAAGGTATATAGATCACATGAAAGCATCAGATCTGACCTTTCTAACAAGTGTATTTATGTCTTGTACACTCAAACAGTGTCTCTGATATCCAGTATGAGCTATTTGAAAAATTAGCAAAACTCGCTAAAAGTGCTCACTATTAGCGGGTTTTGCTAATTTTCAGTATCAACCCTAATAACTGTTTGTGGGTTCCTGTGGCCACCAGGACCCTATATTATATCTCAGGTAATATAGCAAGAGTGGCTAGGGCTCATTTCCAGCCTCCAGGTACATGTCTGAGTCCTATTTCTGACATTTTGAGGTGTTTGGTGTCAAATTCATTTTTTCCATTATAGGCCCTAGTTCTCAGAGTCACATCACATTTCTAGTTCTGGACCCAAGAACACCATAGTATACCTCAGATGACATGCCAAGAGTGTCTAAGACCCATTTCTGGCCTCCAGGGGTGACTTTTTGAAGTTTTTGCGTTTAAGGGGCAAAGTCACTTTTTGCACCCAGCCCAAAGTTCTCAAAATCGGGTACGATATTAGGTGTTTCCCTGGGCTGGAAACTGAAAAAAAACCTTTATATAATACCAAAGGTATATATATCACATGAAAGCATCAGATCTGACCTTTCTAATACGTGTATTCATATCTTGTGCACTCAAACAGTGTCTCTGATATCCAATCTGAGCTATTTGGAAAATTAGCAAATCTTGTCAAAAAAATATTTTTTGACGATTTTTGCTAATTTTCAGTATCAACCCTAATGACTGTTTTCAGGTCCCTGTAGCCACCAGGACCCCATTATATAGCTCAGGTGATATAGCAAGAGTGGCTAGGGCTCATTTCCAGCCTCCAGGTACATGTTTGACTCCTATTTCTGACATTTTGAGGTGTTTGGTGTCAAACTCATTTTTTCCATTATAGGCCATAGAGCCCAGAGTCACATCACATTTCGATTTCTGGAGCCAAGGACCCCATAGTGTACCTCAGATGACATTGCAGGAGTGTCTATGACCCATTTCTAGACTCCAGGGGTGACGTTTTGAAGTTTTTGGGTTTAAGGGGGCAAAGTCACTTCTTCCACCCAGCCCAAGGTGCTCAAAATCGGGTACGATATCAAGTTTTTCCCTTGGCTGGAAGCTGAAAAAAAACCTTTATATAATACCAAAGGTATATATATATCACATGAAAGAATCAGATCTGACCTTTCTAACAAGTGTATTTATGTCTTGTACACTCAAACAGTGTCTCTGATATCCAGTATGAGCTATTTGAATAATTTGCAAAACTCGCTAAAAGTGCTCACTATTAGCGAGTTTTGCTAATTTTCAGAATCAACCCTAATGACTGTTTTTGGGTCCCTGTGGCCACCAGGACCCTATATTATATCTCAGGTGATATAGCAAGAGTGGCTAGGGCTCATTTCCAGCCTCCAGGTACATGTCTGAGTCCTATTTCTGACATTTTGAGGTGTTTGGTGTCGAATTCATTTTTTCCATTATCAATCAATCAATCAATCATAGACATTTATAGAGCGCTCTACTTACCCGGAGGGTCTCAAGGCGCTAGGGGGGGGGGGGGGTGCTGCTACTGCTCGAACAGCCAGGTCTTGAGTTTCTTCCTGAAGGCGAGGTGGTCTTGGGTCACCCAACCCCCTGCAGGACCCCCACCCCCCCTGAACATCCTCAATGACTGGAAGCCACTCTCCACTGAGGACACCATCCGTCTGATGAACTCTATCCACTCAGGATCCCCCACAGACCCATGCCCTCACCACATCTTCAACAAAGCAGACTCCATCATAGCACCACACCTTCGAGACGTCATCAACTGCTCCCTCAACTCCGCAACCGTCCCGGAAAGCTGGAAACATGCCGAACTCCGCGCCCTCCTGAAGAAACCCACAGCTGACCCCACCAAACTCAAAAACTACCGCCCTATCTCACTCCTTCCATTCCCGGCCAAAGTCATCGAGAAAGCGGTCAACAACCAGCTCGCCGCATTCCCCGAAACCAACAAATCCCTCGACTCCTCACAATCCGGCTTCCGAGCCAAGCACAGCACTGAAACCGCCCTCATCGCAGCAACAGACGACATTCGAACTCTACTGGACAATGGAGACACAGTCGCCCTCATCCTCCTCGACCTCTCCGCAGCCTTCGACACGGTCTGTCATAGCACCCTTTTACAACGCCTCAGAAACGTCGGAATCCAAGGAAAAGCACTGGAATGGATCACCTCGTTCCTCACCGGAAGAACCCAGAGAGTCCGCCTTCCACCATTCAAGTCAGAGGCCACTGAAGTCATCTGCGGCGTACCACAAGGTTCTACACTCAGCCCCACCCTCTTCAACGTATACATGAGCCCCCTCGCGGTCATCGCATGCCAACACAACCTCAACATCATCTCCTACGCCGACGACACTCAACTGATCCTATCACTCACCAGAGACCCTAACACTGCCAAAACCAACCTGCATGAAGGAATGAAAGAAGTAGCCGAATGGATGAAGCACAGCCGTCTGAAAATGAACTCAGACAAAACAGAAGTCCTCATCCTAGGCACCTCCCCCTCCGCCTGGGATGACTCTTGGTGGCCAGAGGCCCTTGGAAAAGCACCCATCCCTACGGACCACGCACGGAACCTAGGCATCATCCTGGATTCCTCCCTCTCGATGAACAGACAAGTCAACGCGTTTCCTCATCTTGCTTCAACATTCTTCGCATGCTCAAAAAAACATTTCACTGGATCCCCACCGAAACTAGAAAAACAGTCACCCACGCTCTGGTCACGAGCCGACTGGACTACGGAAACACCCTCTACGCCGGTACCACCGCAAAACTCCAGAAAAAACTCCAACGCATCCAGAACGCCTCAGCCAGGCTCATACTTGACATCCCGCGCAAAGAACACATCTCTGGTCACCTGAAAAACCTCCACTGGCTCCCCGTCAATAAGAGGATTACTTTCCGGCTCCTAACCCACGCACACAAAGCACTCTACGAAATCGGACCCGAATGCCTCAACACACGACTGTCCTTCTACACCCCCTCCCGCCAGCTACGATCCTCCAACCAGGCCCTTGCCACTGTACCTCGCATTAACAAAACCATCATGGGAGGTAGATCCTTCTCCTACCTGGCAGCTAAAACCTGGAACTCACTTCCCACTCACCTTCGCCTTACTCAGAACCACCTAGCATTCAGAAAGCAACTCAAAACGTGGATATTTGACAAGTAATTCCCCACCCTCCTTCAAGCGCCTTGAGACCCTCTGGGTATGTACCGCGCTATATAAATTTATTGACTTGACTTGACTTGACTTTGCGGCCAGGTAGGAGAAGGACCTTCCTCCTGTCGTCGCTCTTCGGATGCGGGGGACGGCGGCGAGGGCGTGACTGGCTGATCGGAGGTGCCGTTTGGGAGCGTAGAAGTTGATGCGGTTGTTGAGGTAGCTTGGGCCTTGATCGTGCAGAGCTTTGTGTGCATGGGTGAGGAGACGGAAGGTGATTCTCTTGTTGACCGGGAGCCAGTGCAGGTCTCTCAGGTGTCCGGAGATGTGGCTGTGTCGTGGGACGTCGAGGATGAGTCTGGCTGAGGCGTTCTGGATCTGTTGGAGTCTCTTCTGGAGCTTGGCGGTGGTTCCGGCGTAGAGGGCGTTGCCGTAGTCCAGTCGGCTGGTGACGAGGGCCTGGGTGACCGTCTTCCTGGTCTCGGTGGGGATCCACCGGAAGATCTTACGTAGCATGCGCAGGATGTTGAAGCATGACGAGGAGACGGCGTTGACTTGTTTGGTTATGGAGAGGGAGGAGTCCAGGATGAAGCCCAGGTTGCGTGCGTGATCTGTCGGTTTGGGTGCGGTGCCCAGGGCGGGGGGCCACCAGGAGTCGTCCCAGGCGGAGGGCGAGGTTCCCAGGATGAGGACTTCCGTCTTGTCCGAGTTCAGCTTCAGGCGACTGGTCGACATCCACTTGGCTACCTCTTTCATCCCTTCGTGAAAGTTGGCTCTGGCGGCGGCGGGGTCGTTGGTCAGGGAGAGGATCAGCTGGGTGTCGTCGGCGTAGGAGATGATGTTCAGGTTGTGTTGGCGTGCCATGGCCGCGAGGGGGCTCATGTAGACGTTGAAGAGGGTTGGGCTCAGCGAGGATCCTTGGGGTACGCCACAGATGACTTCGGTGGCCTCTGACTTGTACGGTGGTAGGCGGACTCTCTGTGTCCTTCCGTCGAGGAAGGAGATGATCCATTCCAGTGCCTTTTCCTGGATTCCGACGATGTTGAGGCGCTGCGCTAGGGTGCGGTGGCATACGGTGTCGAAGGCCGCGGAGAGGTCTAGGAGGATGAGGGCCGCTGTTTCTCCGTTGTCCCTCATGGCTCGAATGTCATCGGTGGCAGCGATGAGGGCGGTCTCGGTGCTGTGGTTGGCCCGGAAGCCAGACTGTGAGGGGTCGAGGGATCCATTTGTCTCGAGGATGGCGGCTAGCTGCTTGTTGACGGTCTTCTCGATGACTTTGGCCGGAAACGGGAGCAGCGAGATGGGGCGGTAGTTCTTGAGTTTGGTGGGGTCCGCTGTTGGTTTCTTGAGTAGAGCGCTGAGTTCGGCATGCTTCCAGCTCTCCGGGAAGGTGGCGGTGGTGAAGGAGGTGTTGATGATGTCCCGCAGGTGGGGTGCGATGACAGCATCGGCCTTGTTGAAGATGTGGTGAGGACAGGGGTCGGTCGGAGATCCGGAGTGGATGGAGTTCATCATGCGGACGGTGTCTTCGGTGCTGATCGGGGTCCAGGCGCGAAGGGTGGTGGTGGGGGGCGTTGGTTTGGTCGTGACGGTCGTGGCGTTCGTCGGTTGGGTGCTGAAGCTGTTGTGTATGTCCGCGATCTTGTTGTGGAAGTAGGAGGCGAGGGAGTTGCAGAGTTCTTGCGATGGGGTGATGTCGTTGTTTCCGGCGTTGGGGTTGGAGAGCTCTTTCACGATGTTGAAGAGTTCCTTGCTGTTGTGTGTGTTGTTGTCCAGCCGGTCCTTGAATGCAGTTTTCTTGGTGGCGCGGATCAGTTGGTGGTGCTTCCGGGTGGCGAGCTTGAGGTTGGTCATGTTGTCTGGTGTTGGCTCCCTTCTCCAGGCTTTCTCGAGGGCTCGGCAGTTCTTCTTAGAGCTCTTGAGTTCGTCGGTGAACCATGGGGCCTTCTTGCTGCCGGGTCTGCTGGGCGGGGTCCTCAGTGGGGCGAGTTCGTCTGCGCAGTTGCTGATCCACTTCGTGAGGTTGTCGGCGGCCTGGCTGGGGTTCGCTGAGCTGGCGGGAGGGTGCTGGCTCAAGGAAGCGGCGAGCTGGTCGGCTGTGATCTTGTTCCAGCTTCTACGGGCAACCTGTTGCTGGTGGTGGTGGATCGTCGTTCTTTTGAAGGTGAAGTGTACGCAGCTGTGGTCCGTCCAGTGGAGTCCGGTGGCGTGGGTGAAGGCGATGTCTTTGCTGGATGAGAAGACGGCGTCGAGTGTGTGTCCGGCGAGGTGGGTGGGGGTGGACACCATCTGCTTGAGTCCGAGGTTGGCGAGGTTGTCGAGCAGGGTGGAGGTGTTGCGGTCGTTGTTGTTCTCCAGGTGGAAGTTGAGGTCCCCAAGGAGGATGTAGTCAGCGGAGCGGAGGGCATGCGGGCTGACGAAGTCTGCGATGTCCTCGCTGAATTGGGTGCGTGGCCCCCGGGGGTCGGTAGATCAGGGTGCCTCTGAGGGTGGTCTTCGGGTCGGTGTGGATCTGGAAGTGTAGGTGTTCGGCGGTGGTCAGGATGTCGTCGGTGTTGGTCGTGATGCGGAGGGTGTCCCTGTGGATGATGGCGATGCCTCCTCCCATCTGGTTGGCGGTGCGGTCCCTCCGGGTGATCTTGTAGCCCTCTGGGATAGCGATGGCGATGTCGGGTGCTGAAGAGGCGTTCATCCAGGTCTCCGTGCGGAAGGCAGCGTCTGTGGAAGGAGCGGGTGTTGAGCAGGATGCACTTGAGGTGGTTGCTGCTGTTGGTCAGCTTGGCAGGTGCGAGTGCGGGGCAGGTCCGGATGCAGGTGAACTTGCAGGCGGTGCACCAGAAGGGTCCGTGGGTGCGCCTCGGGGTGGCACGGTAGCATCCCGGGAATCGGCCGTCGTTGAGTGCGTTGAGGGTGGCGGCGTCGTAGGTCCGGCGGGTCGGCTTGCTTCGGCGGAGACCAGGGGTTCTGGCGCTGGGCGCGGTCCAGGCGCGGACGGCGCAGACGGGCTTACCTTTGGCACGCCTTCGGCGCTCAATCGGCGCTCCCGCTGCGCGTGACCGCTGCGCGTTCGCACGGTCGCCATATATGGCGAAGTGCGAGGGAGGGCGGAGCAGCTGGGAGGCGGGAGCGGGGAGGGTACAGAAGGAAAAAAGGGGTGGGGTTAGCGGCGGTGGCGGGAAGCGGGGAGGGATGAGACGGGGACGAAAAAATACAGGCAAACAGGCTCTGAGGGAAACACAGATACAAATCCAATTCAAACAATACGCAGGGGTACAAGGCAGTAAAGGGACCACAAATGCTATGTGAACAAAAATACAGGGGTACAAGGTAGAAAAGCCGGTCAGGCAATCACAGACCACGCCGCTCGATGGTAGGGGGCGTGGTCATGCGGCGGCAGCCGGGGCAGCGAGGGCAGGCAGGCGGGGGGGCACACGCAGCAGCTGGTGGCCGTGCGGCGCGGGGGTGTCCCAGCAAGAGTGTCTAGGCCCTAGTTCTCAGAGTCACATCACATTTCTAGTTCTGGTCCCAAGAACACCATAGTATACCTCAGATGACATACCAGGAGTGTCTAAGACCCATTTCTGGCCTCCAGGGGTGACTTTTTGGAAGTTTTTGGGTTTAAGGGGGCAAAGTCACTTTTTGCACCCAGCCCAAGGTTCTCAAAATCGGGTACGATATCAGGTGTTTCCCTGGGCTGGAAGCTGAAAAAAAACTTTATATAATACCAAAGGTATATAGATCACATGAAAGCATCAGATATGACCTTTCTAACAAGTGTATTTATGTCTTGTACACTCAAACAGTGTCTCTGATATCCAATCTGAGCTATTTGGAAAATTAGCAAATCTTGTCAAAAAAATATTTTTTGACGATTTTTGCTAATTTTCAGTATCAACCCTAATGACTGTTTTCAGGTCCCTGTAGCCACCAGGACCCCATTATATAGCTCAGGTGATATAGCAAGAGTGTCTAGGGCTCATTTCCAGCCTCCAGGTACATGTTTGACTCCTATTTCTGACATTTCGAGGTGTTTGGTGTCAAACTCATTTTTTCCATTATAGGCCATAGAGCCCAGAGTCACATCACATTTCTATTTCTGGAGCCAAGGACCCCATAGTGTACCTCAGATGACATTGCAGGAGTGTCTATGACCCATTTCTAGACTCCAGGGGTGACTTTTTGAAGTTTTTGGGTTTAAGGGGGCAAAGTCACTTCTTCCACCCAGCCCAAGGTGCTCAAAATCGGGTACGATATCAGGTTTTTCCCTTGGCTGGAAGCTGGAAAAAAACTTTATATAATACCAAAGGTATATATATTCAGATCTGACCTTTCTAACAAGTGTATTCATATCTTGTGCACTCAAACAGTGTCTCTGATATCCAATCTGAGCTATTTGGAAAATTAGCAAATCTTGTCAAAAAAATATTTTTGGACGATTTTTGACGGGTTTCTGCCAGTTCGCGAGGGTTTTGTACAATTTCGCAAACGCGAACTTACCTGTCGGGTCGCAAGTTTTGCGAACTTGTTGTTTCTACATGTCCAGCCTGTTTGGGACACTCTTCTTCATCACTGCCACCCTCTGTCACCACTGCCACTCTCTGACTACTCATGCCACCCTCTGGCCCACCCATGCCACCCTCTGTTTCATCACACAGCACCCTCTGGTTGTCCAGTGTACATTATTGTGGCAAAGCAAAGCACACCTTCCCTGCCTCAAGTGACCTGAATTAATTTGGGGCTGATTAATGTGTCACAGAATATTTTTTTAGCTGGCACCTGCTTCCTTAGTGCTTCCTGATTAGTGATCTTTTGCACTTGCTAAGTGCTTTCATTGTTGCAAAATTAGTTACAACACCTGCCCTGCCCCAACTGACAATAATGAATTAGGGGCTGATTAATGTGTCACTGTTGGATTTGAACTTCCAGCCTGGCTCCTGCTTGTCTCCCTTAGCTGTAATTCAGGACCTTTGTGGCATATGTGTAACTATTCTGAGGGTCAGAGCAGGGTCACATAATAGTTGCAAGTAGGCAACTGAACTCTGGAGGGGCCCCTCAGGAAGCACTACAGGAAATGGCTACTAATGATGAGCTTGAACTTTTGAACCTGGTAAGTAGTTTCAGTTTTGCTAAGATCGTATTTCTGCAATTTAGCGCTTATTCGCGGGGCGCGAAGTTGAACTGGGAAGCCGCGAACTCACGCGAACAGTGCGAGCAAGCCATAAAATCCGCTGCTCGCGGATTTATGTATTTCGCGTGAAATTCGCGAATCTCGCGGATTGCGAATTTACCGAAAATCCGCAACATCCGCGAGCGGAACAGATTTTCCGCCCATACTTAAAAGGTATATATATCACGTGAAAGCATCAGATCTGAACTTTCTAACAAGTGTATTCATATCTTGTGCACTCAAACAGTGTCTCTGATATCCATTCTGAGCTATTTGGAAAATTAGCAAATCTTGTCCAAAAAATATTTTTTGACGATTTTTGCTAATTTTCAGTATCAACCCTCATGACTGTTTTCAGGTCCCTGTAGCCACTAGGACCTGATAATATATCTCAGGTGATATAGCAAGTGTGGCTAGGTTTCATTTCCAGCCTCCAGGTACATGTCGGACCCCTATTTGTGACATTTTGAGGTGTTTGGTGTCAAACTAATTTTTTCCATTATAGGCCATAGTCACCTCACGGAACCCACATTATCCCTCAGGTGACATAGCAGCAATGTCTGAGACCAAATGATAGCATCCAGCCACCTGTTTTATTGATATTCGTTATATTTTTATGTGTTCAGGGAGTCCTGTGTACCTCCAAAATGAATTTCTAACACTTTTGAAGTCTCCATAAAGTGAAAAATCACTAAGTCCAAAAACATCATTGGTGCATCAAGATGTTCAAAAAAGGTCACAATTGTGTTAAAATTTAAAAAAACATAGTGCTACAGTGGCCCAATGGCATGCTAAACATATAATGAATGATATAGAATGAATAGTTTTACAAAAAACATTGGAAAATTGTTATTTTAAATTTCTGAGGGACGAGGTCACGGAAGTCATGGAACTCCGAGTGGGGTAAAAGTTCAGCTTGAGGGCCCTCCCCATGGAGGTCAAAAATGTTATCACATCAAAATCATTTAAAAACTATATAGGTGTAATTGCAGTGTCCTAAATGCTATATAACTGCATTTGCACTGTTCTGTGCACCTCCAAAATCAATTTCCAACACTTTTGAAGTCTTCATGAAGTGCAAAAAATGACTAAGTCCAAAACCACCATTGGCGTATCAAAGTGTTCAAAAAAGGTCAAAATTGGTTTAAAATTAAAAAAACATAGTGCTACAGTGGCCCAATGGCATGCTAAACATATAATGAATGATATAGAATGAATAGTTTTACAAAAACATTGGAAAATTGTTATTGTAAATTTCAGGGGGACGAGGTCACGGAAGTCATGGAACTCTGAGCGGGGTAATAGTTCAGCTTGAGGGCCCTCCCCATGGAGGTCAAAAATGTTATCACATCAAAATCATTTAAAAACTATATAGGTGTAATTGCAGTGTCCTAAATGCTTTATACCTGCATTTGCACTGTTCTGTGTACCTCCAAAATAACTTTCTAACACTTTTGAAGTCTCCAAGAAGCAGAAAATGACTAAGTCCAAAGAGCATCAAAGTGTCCCAAAACGGTCAAAAATGTCTAAAAATGTAAAAAAGCAAGTGCTACAGTGGCCCAATATCATGCTAAACACATAATGAATGACACAGAATGAATAGATTTACAGATAACTTGGAAAATGCAATTTTAAATTTTAGGGGGACAAGGTCACGGAAGTCATGGAACTCCGAGCGGTGTAAAAGTTCAAACTTCCCCCCCCTTATGGAGGTCAAAATTTTAAATTAATCAACATCATTTAAAAACTATATAGGTGGAATTGGAGTGTCCTGAATGCTATGTAGGTGCATGTGCACTGTTCTGTGTATCTCCAAAATGAATTTATAACACTTTTGAAGTCTCCATGAAGTAGAAAAGTCCAAAGACCATTTGGAGCATCAAAGTGTTCCAAAACGGTCAAAAATGCATACAAATTAAAAAAACAAAGTGCTACAGTGGGCCAATAGCAAGCTAAACACACTATGAATGACACAGAATGAATAGTTTTACAAATTACTTGGAAAATGCCATTTAAAATTTCAGGGGGACAAGGTCACGAAAGTCATGGAACTCCGAGTGGGGTAAAAGTTCAACCTTTCCCCCCTTATGGAGGTCAAAATTTTAATACATCAAAATCATTTAAAAACTATATAGGTGTGATTGCAGTGTCTTTGATACATGTCACATGAATTTTAAACACATTAGGAGCATCTCTGATCAAATTAATCATTAAAATCCCAAAGCTCCACCGGTGCTTCAAAGTGCTCCAAAACGCTCAAAAATGGTGGAAAATGAAAAAAAATCATCATTTCCGAGGCTTTATAACATTCCTTAGATAATGTATATCTTCAATTAATTTTAAATCCCTTTATGAAAAAAATACCTTTTTATGCTACACTGGTGCAACGCCTCAAGTCTGAGAAGCTGCACCA
This sequence comes from Lissotriton vulgaris, assembly GCF_964263255.1. NCBI lineage: Eukaryota > Metazoa > Chordata > Amphibia > Caudata > Salamandridae > Lissotriton > Lissotriton vulgaris. The sequence goes on from NC_141691.1 coordinate 712,776,251, forward strand.
GTGGAGCAAAAGCTACACTGGTGCAGCCGAAGCTGTACTGGTGTAACAGGAGTCAAGCTCCCCGGCCTGGCTAGGGTTCGGAAGGTGGGACCGGGTCCAGGGCTTGAGCTCCGTCCGTCCGGCCCCGGGGTGCATGAACCCCCCCATCCTGCAAGCCATCAGAGGGTCCGCGCGCTGGGGACGGGGCTCCACTGGGGCCCGGGGAGGCTCTCCCCGGTCTGGCTAGGGTTTGGAAGGTGGGACCGGGCCCGGGGCTTGAGCTCCGTCTGGCCGGACCTGGGGTGCGTGAGCCCCCATCCTGTAAGCCATCAGAGAGTCCGGGCGCTGGGGATGGGGCTTCACCGGGGCCCGGGGAGGCTCTCCCCGGCCTGGCTAGGGTTCAGAAGCTGGGACCGGGCCCGGGGCTTGAGCTTCGTCCGGCCGGCCCCGGGGTGCGTGAGCCCCCCATCCTTCAAGCCATCAGAGGGCCCGGGTGCTGGGGATGGGGCTCCACCGGGGCCCAGGGAGGCTCTCCCAGGCCTGGCTAGGGTTCGGAAGCTGGGACCGGGCCCAGAGCTTGAGCTCCGTCCATCCGTCCCCGTGGTGCGTGAGCCCCCCCTGTCCTGCAAGCCATCAGAGGGTCCGGGTGCAGGGGACGGGGCTCCATTGGGCAGGCGGGAGCCCTCCAGTGGAGGCTCGGGGCAGGCAGATTGGCGTCATTTCGGTCCCGGCCATCTGGTCGCCCCCTCTCGCCTCAGCCATCTGGTCGCCCCCAATGCTTTCCTATGGCGCAACCAGATAGCCAGGCTTCCTTGGAAGTCCCAATTAGGTGCCATTCGCCTCCTGGATCCCAGGCAGGGCTCCATGAGGTCAGGCACGTTTGCGCCCTGGGTCCCCTCTGTCACCTCGAGTGCACGGATTACAAGAAAGGGGGGTAATTTTCCTCCAGTTTACTAGGGGCAAGGGTATGCCCGGACACCCTCCTGGGGCTGGTGGTTCCCTGCCGGGGACCAGATGGGCTGTCTTCCCGGGCAACACCTCCCAGGCATCTGGGGCTCCCTCCTCTGGCCCGCAGCGTGGCAAAGTACCTGGGACGGGCTCCATGGGTCCTGGGCCCTGCAACCCCGGAGCCCCGGAGCCCCGGAGCCCCGGAGCCCCGGAGCCCCACAGCTCCGGGGCCCTGCAGCCCCAGAGCCCTGCAGCCCCAGAGCGCTGTAGCCCCGGAGCGCTGCAGCCCCAGAGCACTGGAGCCCTGCAGTCCCTGGAGCCCTGCAGCCTCGGAGCCCTGGAGACCCGCAGCCCTGCAGCCCCGGAACGTGGGCAAGCGGGAGCCCTACCACGAAAGCCTCGGGATGGGCAGATGAGGAGACCTTTTGGTCCCAGCCATCTGGTCGCCCTTCTCCCCTCGGCCATCTGGTCGCCCACAATGCTTTCTTATGGAGCGACCAGATGGCAGGAATTCCCTGGAAGTCCCGATGAGGTGCCATTCGCCTCCCGGATCCCAGCCAGGGCTCCAGGAGGTCAGGCACATTCGCACCTAGGGTCCCCTGAGCCTCGCGGTGTGCACTTGTTCCCGGAAAGAGGGGTAGCCTTCCTCCGGATTACTAGGGACAAGGTACTCTGGGACCCCTCTCAGCCTAGCGGTCCTCAGCTGGCAGCTGGATGGGCCAGGATGCCGTCCAGCCCCGGGTCCGTCCCTGGGTCTGCTGCGTGGCAGGATGCCCTGGATAGGGTCTGGAAGGGCCCGGGCCTGGGGTCCCCGTCCCCCACGGCCTGCTTCACTTCCCGGTGCAGTGGGGGTTCCATTGTGCCCAGAGAGCCTGGCTGGGTTCAGGAGCTCCGGCCGGGGCTCAGTCCTGGGTCCTACCGCGTGGCAGGGTGTCCGTGACGGGGTCCGGAGGGCCCGGGAAAGCTTCTCCTGTGCTTCTGGGCCTGGGAACCCCGGCGGGATCCAGGGGCCCCGCTGGGCCCCGGGTGGGGTGCTCAAGCCCAGGGCCCTGTCCCCCGGCCTAGGGCCCTGTCCCCCGGCCTGCCGCACTGCCAAAGGTCCGGGACGGGGTTCCGTGGTGCCCAGAGAGCCTCCCTGTGCTTGGCTGGGTTCAGGAGCTCAGTCAGGGGCCCCTGAGGGCCCCTGGGAGGGTGGCCTCCCCACCCAGGGCTCCGTCCTGGGTCCAGCTGCGTAGCAGGGTGCCAGTGATGGGGTCCGGGGAGGCTTCTCCTGCGCCTCGGGCCTGGGAACCCAAGCGGGGTCCAGGGGCCCCGCTGGGCTCCGGGTGGGGTGCTCTGGCCCAGGGCTCTGTCCCCCGGCCTAGGGCCCTGTCCCCCGGCCTGCTGCACTGCCAAAGGCTTGGGAAGCCTCCCCGTGCTTGGCTGGGTTCAGGAGCTCCGTCCGGGGCCCTCAGGGGCCCCGGGAGGGTGGCCTCCCCACCCGGGGCTCTGTCCTGGGTCCTGCCACACGGCAGGGTGCCCGGGACGGGGTCCTGAGGCTCCAGGCGGCTTCCCTTTCGTGCCCGGCCATCTGGTCGCCCAGATCCCCTCGGCCATCTGTTTGCCCGGATCCCATCAGCCATCTGGTCGCCCGCAATGCTTTCTTGTGCAGAATTGCAAATTTTGCAATTTCGCGATTGCTAGATTGTTGCTGCCCTCCGCTTCTACGTGTTCGCAATTGTTTACTCCCGCGATGCGTGATCACGAGCCTTTATGACGTACTCGAGTTGACAAACTCTCGCTGTGCAAGGTGGCGGGCGCGATGACGTAATCGCGGTCGACAAACTCCCGCGGGATCACGCAGCAAGATCCAAAATGGTGCAGCACACGCAAACATGGAGTAAAACAACTCTTCAAACGTTGAATGACGGTAAGTGAACGCCGCGCGCCGCAATATTGTATTTGTCAAGCGCGACCAAGCAAAAAAATCTGCTGCGTGCGAATTTGCGAAATTTCGGCAAATTCGCGAGGATTCGCGGATCGCGAATTTGCCGAAAAATCCGCAAATTCCGCGAGCGGAACTGATTTTACGCCCATGCTTAGTGTCCAGACAGCTTCCCTTTCGTGCCCGGCCATCTGGTCTCCCAGATCCCATCGGCCATCTGGTCGCCCGGATGCCCTCGGCCATCTGGTCGCCCGCAATGCTTTCCTATGAGGCGACCAAATGGCCGGACTTCCCTGGAAGTCCCGATGAGGTGCTATTCACCTACCGGATCCCAGCGAGGGCTCCAGGAGGTCGGGTACTTTCGTGCCTTGAGTCCCCCGAGTCTCGCGATGCGCACTTTTTCCCAGAAAGAGGGGTAGCCTTCCTCCGGATTACTAGGGACAAGGTACTCTGGGACCCCTCACGGCCTAGCAGACCTCAGTCCTCAGCCGGCAGCTGGCTGGGCCAGGATGCCGCCCCAGCCCCGGGTACATCCCTGGGCCTGCCGCGTGGCAGGAAGCCCTGGATGGGGTCCAGGAGGGCCCGGGGAGGCGTCCCCTGTGCCTCCGGGCTCCTGGCTTGAGAGCCCGGAGGTGCTCTTGGCCTTGTCCCCGGCCTGCCACGCTACCAAAGGCCCGGGACAGGGTTCAGTGGTGCCCGGGGAGCCTCCCCTTGCTCGGCTGGGTTCAGGAGCTCCGTCCAGGACGCTCCGTCCAGGGCCCCTGAGGGGCCAGAGGAGGGCGGCCTCCCCACCCGGGGCTCCGTCCTGGGTCCTGCCGCATGGCAGGGTTCCTGGGAAAGGGTCTGGAGGGCCCGGAGTAGGCTTCCCCTGCACCTCCAGGCCTGGGAGCACCGGCTGGGTCCAGGGGCCCCACCAGGACCCGGGTCGGGTGCTCGGGCTTAGGGACCTGTCCACACAGCCTGCGGCACTGCCAAAGGCCCCGGACCGGGGTTCCGTGGTGCCCGGGGAGCCTCTCTTTGCTCGGCTGGCTTCAGGGGCCCTAGGAAGGGTGGCCTCCCCACCCGGGGCTCCGACCTGGGTACAGCCGTGTGGCAGGGTACCCGGGACGGGGTCCGGAGGGTCCAGGCTTCCCTTTCGTGCCCGGCCATCTGGTCGCCCAGATCGCCTCGGCCATCTGGTCGCCCACCATGCTTTCCTATTGGGCGACCAGATGGCCGGACTTCCCTGGAAGTCCCGATGAGATGCCATTCGCCTCCCGGATCCCAGCCAGGGCTCCAGGAGGTCGGGCACGTTCGCGCCTAGGGTCCCCTGAGCCTCGCGGTGCGCACTTGTTCCCAGAAAGAGGGGTAGCCTTCCTCCGGATTACAAGGGACAAGGTACTCTGGGACCCCTCTCGACCTAGCGGTCCTCAGCCGGCAGCTGGACGGGCCAGGATGCCGCCCCAGCCCCGGGTCCGTTCCTGGGCCTGCCGCGTGGCAGGAAGCCCTGGATGGGGTCTGAAAGCACCTAGGGAGGCATCCCCTGCGCCTCCGGGCTGCCGGCGGGGGCCAGGGGCCTGGCCGGGCCCTGGGTCGGGTGCCCCGGCTCCGGGCCCCATCCCCCAGCCTGCTGTACTGCCAAAGCCGGGAATGGGGTTCCGTTGGCCCGGGGAGCCTCCCCTTGCATGGCTGGGTTCAGGAGCTCTGTCCAGGGGCCTCTGAGGGGCCCCGGGGAGGGTGGCCTCCCCCCCCGGGGCTCTGTCCTGGGTCCTGCCGCGAAAGCAGGGTGCCTAGGACGGGTCCGGAGGGCCCGGGGTAGGCTTCCCCTGCGCCTCTGGGCCTGGGAGCCCCGGCTTGGTCCAAGGGCCCCGCCGAGCCCCGGGTCGGGTGCTCGGGCCCTGGGCCCTGGGCCCTGTCCCCAAGGCCCGCTGTACTGCCAAAGGCCCGGGTCGGGGTTCTGTTGCACCCAGGCAGGCCTCCCCTGCTCATCAAGGTGTCCGGAGGCCCCGGGTTGGAGGGCCTGTCGGGGCCTCCTGGCGGCCTCCATGGCTGGGGTCCAGCTGGGGCCTTGGGCCTCTGGTCCGCCATGCCCCGGTGCCCGCTCACTCCTTGGTTGGGGCACAGGGTGTCCAGTAAGCATGGGTGAATTTTACGAATTCGCGATCAGCAAATTTGCGGATTTGAGAACTCGCAATTCGCAAAATTTGCGAATTCATGTGTATTTGCGAATTTGCTGTTTTTGCCACTTCGCGTTTCGACACATGCTTTGTGGCTTCTTCAGGACAAGTTCAGCGAGATACTCTAAACATGTGAAAAGGAAAATTTTCTGAAGTAAAAAGGTTTCAGGATGTAGATATGTGGACTTCATCTTATTTGCTTCTATGTGCGAAGTCGACACAAAACAATTCTTTTATTCACAAAGCATGTGTCGAAACGCGTTTACAGGAATCAGCTTTTACAATTATTTTCGGGAATCATCAATGTGTTAATATTTCCCTGATTACTGTATAATCTTTACATTGAAGATTTGTCCTTGTAAACAAACTTCCCCCTTTTTTTTTTTACTATGTGTATTATTGAATATGTTCATATCAATTTTTATGAATGCAATTACATTTCTCATGTTATCATATAATATTTTTTCTTTGAGTCTTTTTCTCCTTATGCTGTTTTTTACCTTCTTTTATACTTGTTTCTGCCAGTTAATTTGTTTTTTATTTTGCCTGGGCTTTTACCCTTGCACATGATTGCTTTACCCTGACCTACGAAATTTATCCCATTCAGGGGGTCCTTGTTGCTTTACCATAAGTTTACGTTCATATTGCAGGCACCTCAGCTGCTTTCGGGCCTTAAAAGAATGGTTGAAATGTGTGCACATTCTTCGGCAGGTGGTCAGTAACTCGCACACTGGACTTTCTTCACTAAAGAATGTTTTAACAACCAGGTTTATACAGTGCGCCAAACACGGCACTCTGAAATAGTTACCCTTATCCATGGCCTTAACTACATTGGCGCCATTATCCGTGGAAACATAACCAATCATGCGTTTTATTTGGGACAGCCATTGAAAGACCTTTGTGTTAAACTCACACAAAATGTTTTCTCCTGTATGATTTTTCTCCATGGCAAACATGGCTAGTGTTGCATGATTCCGAGCAGCTTTATAAACTTTGACGGGTCAAAACCTGCGGTTACCTTTGCTTTAACCCCTGAAAAAGAGACCAAGTGTGCAGTGATGCACATGTAATCAATGGCTTGGCAACTGGTCCACATGTCTGTTGTCAGATGTATAGTGTGAACCGCACTCTTCTGCAAAGCTGCCCCAATCACCTCCAGCACATCTTCATGTAGTGCTGGAACCGCAACTCTGGCAAAATAGAACCGGCTAGGAACCTTCCATTTAGGGCAGAGCGTTGCCATAATTCAAGAAAACCCACCCCTTCCACAAAAGAAAAAGGGAGAAGGTCCAGCACTAGCCTTTTAGCCAGCTTAGTGTTATACAGACGCATCATTGGGTGGTTGCGTTCAAATGGCGCATTTGAAAACAACATGCTTCTAATGGTGGGATGGACCATTTTACGGGATGATGATGAGTTCTTCGACCCAGTTACGCTCGGTGATGATGAACTTTTTCGCATTGGTGTCTCACTCTCTCCCACACTCTTAGTGTGGCTCATATATCTTGCAGGGGGTGTGCTGCTGACAGGGGTACTGGGTGTAAGTGAAGAAATGTTTGACGTTTCTTCCTCCTCGTCATCATCAGATGAAACATCAACGGATACAATTTGTTGACTTGCAATTCGGGCTGCCTTGATCTCCTTTAGGTGCGCATGCCATTTGACAGTGTGCTGTCTTTCAAGATGACCTCTCTGGCCTCCGGTACTATAGTTGGTAACAGGCTTACCACGACTAACTCGAAGCTTACAAATGGTACAAATGGCTATGTTTTCCCTTGTTGGGCTAACACTAAAGAAGTCCCAAACTGCGGACTTCAAATGGCTGTGGGAGGGCGGAGGAGGCGATACTGGGAATGCTAATGCCAGATGAAGTGGAGGATGTGTGTTGCCAAAATTTACTACGTTGTGCACTTACAGCACCACTAATTGAGGAAATGGAGGTCGAGGTGGATGGAGGTCCTTTCTGGCGAGAAAATATGGAAGCAGTAGGTGGTGGTGTACTAGTTAACTGCATTGGTGGTGGTCCCATTGCCATGTCGCCAACAACACGCCCAGCGGCATTTCGGGCTAGGGTAAAAATGTCTGTTTGCTCTGTGCCCCCTGAGGCTGCAGTGACGTCTATTATGACTGCGTCGTCGTCGTTTGAGTATTCATCAGCAGGAGTATACGCCACTTCTTGTTCAATGTCATCATCACACTCCATAACTATGAGACTTTTGGGGACCTTCCTTTTACGTTTAGCTACCTTTGTCAGATCATGGTGTGCCTCACTCTCAGACGGCCGTGGTGGTTCCCAATTTTCATCCATATCAACAGAAGGAAGGGGGCTTGAAGAAGATGTAGACACCATCCTTGATGTTTTCCTTGCTAGGGATCTGGAAGACAATGAATGATCAGGAGGAGTGGCTTCCTTAAATGATACCCTCGCTTGAATGTCGATTTCCTGATGTGCCCCTACTTCGGGAGGAACAACTATTGTGGGCACTTGTGCCGCTCCATGCACCTCTGCTTGCGCATCTTCTTGCGCCGCCTCTCCTTCCACATGTGCTTGGGCTAGTACTTGCACATGTGGTTGTTGTTGCGGCTGTGGTTGTTGAACACTCGTCAGATGAGTTACAACAACCTGTGTTGATTGAGGGATGCTGCTACTTTCTTGCGATGAGCCAACATCACTGGTCGATCGTGATTGAACAACTATACTGGCAGCCTCTGCAGCACTCAAGGGCTTGGACTTAAGTTGGCGTGGTGGTGGTGGCACTGAGACCAATGGAGCAGGGGTGCTGCTCCCAGCTTGGTCCCCAGCAGAGCCCCCTGCTGCTGCAGGCGTACTTTTTTTTCCCAAAAAATGCGGCGGTCGGCACACCAGTCTCCTTGGTAAGTGGCACCACTTGCTTCTTCTGCTCCTTACTGGCAACTTTCTTGCTAGAGGAGCTACGGGCAACTTTTTTTGGGGCCATCTTCTTCAGATGTCAGAACAGCAGGCCGCAGTTGCACAAGTTGCAGAGTTTTCTGTGGCCACACGTGACGTTGTGCTGCACACACCGCAGCAGGACTTGTTCCTGGCATTGATGAGGAACGATGAGGCTGATGATTCGTCTTTCTGCACCTAAAAGCAAACGAAGCCAGAGGAACATCAGTTAAATAATTGTTGCATATGTAGCACTTCAATTAATAGTTTGCAAGTAATCATTTTTATTATACCCACCCCCCAAAATGGAAAGACCAATAAAATGCACCACTGACAGAGTACCCCTGGGCATAATGGATGAAAGCACCCACATGGACAGGCCCCATCGACACCCCAAAAAATCGAAAAACACACAAAAATCACCACAATCCAATGCCATCTATGCCCTCCATGATGTTTACATTAAAGAGACCCCACAGAAAGACTCAGTCCATGCACCACTGAGAACCCCTGGGTAAAAGGCCACAACAACAGCCGAAAAACCAAAAAATGCACAAAAATCACAACAATCCTATGCCATCCATGCCCTCAATCATGTTCAAATTCAAGACACCCCACAGAAACACTAGGCCCATGCACCACTGAGTACCCCTGGGCATAATGGATGAAAGCATGGCAGACTGAGTGCAGGCCTATGGCACAACAAAGCACACTGCCTGGCTTCAAAATGGTCCCTAGACCCCCACCACATGGCCAGGCCCTGCCTGTACCAGTCCTCAAAATGGCCCCCACCCACATGGACAGGCCCCATCAACACCCCAAAAACATCGAAAAACACACAAAAATCACCACAATCCAATGCCTCCATGCGAACTAGCAAGCTTCTTTAGGAAACTTAGACTTAAAGCTTTCTTCGAGAAACAAGGACCGAATGTGGCAAATGATAATCAAAATGAGAGTGGACTTAAAAAGAAATCTACTTTCACACCACCAACCCATGCAGTTCCCGTAGAAGTAATTACGTTTGAACAGGCTGTCTACAATGATGTAGAAAAAATGACCAACGATTCACAGTTCCAAAATCTAAGTCGAGCTGAATGCAATGCTCTACGAGACCTCCGCAATTGTGACACCATAACGATAAAACCCACCGATAAGGGGGGCGGACTCGTAGTTATGGATACCAATGCATATCGCGAGGAGTGTCTACGTCTACTAAGTGACACAAGGAACTATCAGGTCCTTCCTCTAGATCCTACAGCCGAACTGCAATCAGAAATAAAAGGACTAGTTGAAACTGCAGAAGCAATTGGAAAAATTTCCAAACAGGAGGCGGAATACTTATGTGACACTGAAGGCAAGATACCATATTTCTATACTCTGCCTAAAATGCACAAAGGGAAACTACCTCCACCAGGCCGGCCCATTGTCTCTGGTATCGGGTCACTACTTGAACCATTGTCCAGATTCTGTGACTTTTTCTTAAAAACTATCGTGCAACAAACAACCACTTACCTCCAGGACACAAAAAGTCTCCTAAATCTTCTACAGGAAATCACTGTGGACAACAATACCATCCTGCTAAGCTTTGATATAGAGAGTCTATATACAAGCATACCGCAAGATGACACACTGAGAGTGTTGGAGAAAACACTAGGGAACATAAACTGGACATACAACACACCAAGAGCCTTCATCATTGAATGTGCTAGGCTAGCACTCAAACGCAATTACTTTGAGATGAGGGGACCCTATTTCTCCAAACAGGGGGTACCTCTATGGGCAGTGTTTTTGCCCCTAGTGTGGCCGGCCTTTATGTTTATGACTTTGAACTCAAGTTCATTCTCAGTAACCTCAACCCTTTCAGAGACAACCTGAAATTCTGGAAACGCTATATTGACGATGTCCTTGCCATTTGGCAAGGACCTTTGGAACAACTCACTGAGTTTATCACCTGGATCAACACATGCGACCAGAACCTGAAATTCACACACTGTTTCAGCGAAAAAGAAATAGTTTTTCTCGATGTGGTGATTTCCAAGGAGAATGACCATCTAGAAACTAGAACATTCTACAAACCCACTGCTAAAAATAACTTGCTCAAATTTGATAGCTTCCATCCGCGCCCTCTGTGAGAAGTTGGCCTGGTATATAATGCTCACTAATTCTAGTGATCACTTTGTACCATGCCAAGCAACCCTTATGATGATGGTTGTAATTCAACCTTGTAGACCAGTTATCCTAGTGGTAACGTGGACAAAGCAGTCTTAGGCTAAACTCTGAAAGGCATGTGAAGCCAGCTGTTATACCATACACAACCCCCTTGAATACCAAATGAAAGGGACACCACACAGATATATATTGAAAATATATATTGATTTATTAACTATTAAAATCCCCTGGACTCTTTATGAGCACAGAAGCACAAGCGTTAAATCACAAGACAGTTTAAAATACACAAAAGTTGCACAATATGGATGAGCCCTAGGGGCCACCTAAACCATATACTAAATAAGTGGTATAAGAGATACCTAAAGGAAAGTGAAGAGGCCTAGGGCCTTGGGAATCGCTGGAGCTATTCGAGACTGGAGTTAACTAAGTCGGGAAAGGCCCACGGGACTCGGGTGCAGTGTTCAAAGTGCACGCACTTCTCAATACAAAGTCTATGGTGCGTAAAAAGCACAAAGTTAGAAAGTTAGGAACCTTCCGAGTGACCTACGGAGCTGAAACTTAAAACACAGGCCCTTGGGATGTGTACCAGTGCAGGAGCACCGGCGGAGCTGAGTTACCTCACCCACAGGAAGCGGGTGCACAGGGTCGAAGATGTGTCGGGTTTCGTCACGCTGGTCGATGGTGCTTGGAGCAGAAGATGCTGCAGGCGGCTCGATGAGAAGAGTTCCGGTGGATCCAAGGGTGGATCGGAAGAGTTGAAGACCTGAAAGCAGAGGGGACAGTGTTCAAAGTCACTAGCCAGTGACTGCCCTGGAACCAGAGTGGAACCAGGCGATGTCGGGTGCAAACAGGCGTTGTTGGGTAGCTTCTTTCTGCAGCCACGTGGATACCCGGGGTCGAGGACGTCCAGGAGTCGGTCACGAGCTGTCCCACGTAGGCTTCTCGCTGTTGGCGGTGTCGGCGACCTGATCGGAGCAAACAGGCCTTGGCAAATGCAAGCCACGCAGAAGTTGAAAGATGCGGTTCACTCGGACCAGCAAGGTCAGAGCGAGGGCTCCTTTTCACAGGAGCTTGGGTAGGTCTGGAGCAACCAGACCTGCTGTTTAAATCTTCGGGTTCGTCGCCAAGATGGCCGCTGACCACGTGGCTAGTGGCCGGGATGGTGCGTCGAGTGGCACAGTGCAAAAGGGCCCCACGCAGATCGTGGAGATGCTGGGGGGCTGATCTTCGGTGCAAGGGCTGCTCGGTGGTGGGGGTTCTCAATCCCCAAAGCACAACGTCGAGGATGCCTCAGAAGCTGCGCAGTCAGCTTTTCGAGTGTCTTCCAAGAGGTCCGGTCCCACGTCACTCAGTGCCTCCACGGGTCCCTTCTTCGCAGGGACTGTGGGTCGGGCTCGGAGAGGTCTGGGAGTCTGGTTCTTGTCGGGCTCTGGGCTCGGTCTCCGGCGGGAGGCGGCGGCAAAGCAGACGTCGAGTTGCTGGTTGGTACCTGTGTTCACAGGGTGGTCACTCCTTGGCCACAAGGGAGATTCTTCTTCAGTCTTCTGTGCAGCAGAATGTCGAAGTCCAGTCTTCTTCTTAGTTTTAAGTTGATTTCGGGATGATCTGCTGTGCAATGGCACTGCTCCCCCTCTTATTCCCAAACTGGGGGTGGATCACCTACTAGGTCCCTCCTCTGGGTGGAACCAGGAAGGGGGGCGGTTACACCCCCTTTCCTTTGTCCAGCTCCGCGCCAGGGCTGGGGCTGGAAGGCCCCAGAACCGGTTTGGACTGGCCTATGCACGGGGACACCTTGTGTGCCCCGGGCATGTCTGATTCTTTTCAGCCCTGTCCTACCTAATACACAAAATCCTGTCTGGGGTGGTGCTCGCACCTCCCAAGGCAGGAAACCCTTTGTCCAGGCCACCATCTGCCGAGTTTCGGTCAGCAGCAGGAGGCCAGACTTGTGTCTGTGGTGGCAGCGTCCATTTTGTGAAGCTGAGGCTCTGTTTAACTTTAACCGGGGTTAAGGCTACGCACATGTCGTGTCCCTCTAGAAGGGTGGAATGCTATCCCCGTCGCCAGAATTGGCGAGGGGATAGTATTCCAATTCGTATGACACCTTACTCGACATGTTTTGATAAAGCCAAACCAAAGATAGCATTTAACCGCGAGGATTATAATGCACTTAAGAGTATATGGTATGGCAATATCCCGGAACGGCTTAGGGAGTTGTTCCCGACAGCTGCAGACAGGCTCAGCTCATGCCAGAGCACCATCTCACATATTTCCAAGCACTCTGCCTCCAGGATTGATGAGGCCTTCCATAGGAGTGGCTGATAGGAACATATGTGTCCAGTTTAGGGTTAGGCACAGACATACTGTACCTAAGTAAGAGGTGGTTACACCGACTTACCCCAGCTGAGTGATCAGCCAGTTGTGTCAAATATGGAGGCCAGGCCAGGGGTGGCACAATACGTGCTGCAGCCCCTGGTAGGCCTTGGATACACCTATGCCCTGGGCACCTAGGGTGCACTAGTACAGGGGCTCATAAGGTGAACCAGTTCCAATTCGTAATGCACCTAAAGTGCATTGGCATTAATTTAGAGAGAGAACAGCAGGCTGTGGGTCTGATTAGCAGGCCCACAGCCACATTAAGTCAGAAACCAGTGAAGCAAAAAGCAAAAATTTGGGGTGACCATAGGATAGCAGACCCTACTCTCCTACATAACCCCCCCCCAAACGCAGGGACATTAGACTAACCTTGACCAGTTGTGTCTTCATGTTCTAAGTGGAAGTACCTGGAGAGACCATCTGCGTTGCCATGGTCAGTCCCTGGGCGGTGCTCCACTGTAAAGTCCATCCCCTGTAGGGAAATGGACCACCTGAGTAGTTTGGGGTTTTCACCCTTCATCTGATTAAGCCATAGGAGGGGCTTATGGTCGGTCTGAATCTTGAAGTGAGTGCCAAATAAGTATGGTCTCAACTTCTTCAGGGCCCACACCACAGCAAAGGCCTCCCTCTCTATAGCTGACCAACGTTTCTCTCTGGGGGTCAGCCTCCTGCTAATGAAAGCAATGGGCTGGTCCTGGCCATCTACATTAAGCTGTGAAAGCACTGCTCCCACTCCCAACTCAGAAGCATCTGTTTGGACAATGAACTCTCTTGAGTAGTCAGGACTCTTCAGGATAGGTGCAGAGCACATGGCCTTCTTCAGGTCATCAAATGCCTTTTGACAGATTTCTGTCCACTGAACCTTTTTGGGCATCTTCTTGGATGTCAGGTCATTAAGAGGAGTCACAATGGACCCATAGTTCTTAACAAACTTCCTGTAGTACCCAGTCAGGCCCAAGAAAGCTCTGACCTGAGTCTGGGTAGTTGGAGGGGACCAGTCCTTGATGGTCTGGATCTTACTCTCCAGTGGTTGAACTTGGCCTCCACCTACAAGGTGGCCCAGGTATACAACCTTGCTCTGCCCTATCTGGCACTTTGTTGCCTTGATAGTGAGGCCTGCCTTCTGCAGAGCCTCAAGCACTTCCTTCAGGTGGATCAGGTGATCCTCCCAGGTGGAGCTAAAGACAGCAATATCGTCCAGATAAGCTGCACAAAAGTCATCCAACCCAGTGAGGACTTGGTTCACCAACCTTTGGAAGGTGGCAGGTGCATTTTTCAAACCAAAGGGCATCACCACAAACTGATAATGCCCACTAGGGGTAGAAAATGCTGTCTTGGCTTTAGACTCCTCAGCTAACCTGATTTGCCAGTAGCCAGCTGTCAAGTCAAATGTGCTCAAATATTTGGCAGAAGCCAACTTGTCAATGAGCTCATCTGCCCTTGGAATAGGGTGTGCATCTGTCCTGGTGACAGCATTGAGTCCTCTGTAATCCACACAGAACCTCATCTCTCTCTTGCCATCTTTGGTGTGAGGTTTGGGGACCAGAACCACTGGGCTAGCCCAGGGGCTCTCTGAAGGCTCAATGACACCTAATTCCAGCATCTTTTGCACCTCAGTCTTTATACAGTCCCTGACGTGGTCAGGTTGCCTGTAAATTTTGCTCTTTACAGGAAGACTGTCACCAGTGTCCACCACATGTGTACACCAGTTAGTCTGACTGGGTGTCAATGAGAACATATGCCTGTATGCCTGTAGAACTTGTCTGCAGTCATGTTGCTGATGTTCAGTGAGGCTGCCACCTAAGGCCACACCATCAACTGAACCATCCTCAGGGTTCTGAGTGAGCAGGTCTGGGAGAGGGTCACTCTCTTCCTCCTGTCCCTCATCTGTAGCCATGAGCAAGCCCATGTCTGCCCTGCTGACATATGCCTTCAATCTGTTCACATGGAGCACCCTGTGGGGGCTCCTGGGAGTTCCTAGGTCCACCAAGTAGGTAACCTCTCCCTTCTTTTCCAGAATTGTATGGGGTCCAGACCATTTGTCTTGGAGTGCTGCTGGGGCCACTGGCTCCAACACCCATACCTTCTGTCCAGGCTGAAACTCAACAAGGACAGCCTTTTGGTCATGCCAAGCTTTCTGTAATTCTTGGCTAGCCTCAAGGTTTTTGGATGCCTTTTCCATGTACTCTGCCATCCTGGAGCGGAGACCAAGTACATAGTCCACTATGTCCTGTTTAGGCTTTTTGAGAGGTAACTCCCATCCTTCCTTCACAAGACACAGGGGTCCTCTTACAGGGTGCCCAAACAACAATTCAAAGGGGCTGAAGCCAACCCCCTTTTGAGGGACCTCTCTGTAAGCGAACAAAAGGCAGGGCAGAAGGATGTCCCATCTTCGCCTGAGCTTTTCAGGTAATCCTTTAATCATGCCCTTTAGGGTCTTGTTGAATCTCTCAACAAGCCCATTGCATTGTGGGTGATAAGGAGTGGTGAACTTGTAGTTTACACCACATTCCTTCCACATAGCTGTCAAATATCCAGACATGAAGTTGGTACCTCTATCTGATATTACCTCCTTAGGAAACCCCACTCTGGAGAAAACTCCAAGTAAGGCCCTGGCCACAACAGGAGCTGTTGTGGTCCTAAGGGGAATTGCCTCTGGGTACCTGGTGGCATGATCCACTACCACCAGTATGAATCTGTGCCCAGATGCTGTAGGGGGATCCATTGGACCAACAATATCAATCCCCACTCTCTCAAAGGGAACCCCCACCACAGGTAGTGGTATCAGGGGGGCCTTTGTTGTTCCACCTGCTTTACCACTGGCTTGGCAGGTTTCACAGGAGCGACAAAACTCCTTGGTGTCTTCAGACATGTGAGGCCAGTGAAAGTGAGGGACAAGCCTGTCCCAAGTCTTGTTCTGGCCTAGGTGTCCTGCTAAAGGAATATCATGGGCCAAGGTGAGTAGGAAGCCCCTAAATTGCAGAGGTATAACCAACCTCCTGGTAGCACCAGGCTTGGGGTCTCTAGCCTCTGAATAAAGGAGTCCATCGTCCCAATATACTTTATGGGCACCTTGAGCATTCCCAGCAGCCTCAGCAGCAGCCTGCTGTCTGAGGGGTTCAAGAGAAGGACAGGTTAACTGAGCCTGCCCCAAGTCTGCCCTAGAAGGTCCCCCTGTCCCCAGAAACTCAACCTGATCAGGTTCAAGTTCTTCAGGGACAGTTCCTTCAGGGGTCTCAAGATCAGTTTCCTGTGAAGCCTGATCCTCACTTGTAGGCAGTTGGGAAGGCGCAGCCTTAACCCTCCTGTTCTTCTTCTTGGGAGGTACTTGGTCCATTGTTCCAGGATCCAAGACCTGAGGTTCAGAGAGGCACTTTTTGGCCTGTGACCTGGTCACAGCAAGGACATGTGATGATATCCCTAACATCTCTGCATGAGTCCTGTACTCAACTTCTGACCATAGAGAGTTCTCCAGGTCATTGCCCAACAAACATTCTACTGGGAGATCAGCACTAACCACAACTTTCTTTAGGCCAGTTACCCCTCCCCAGGAAAAGTTAACAAGTGCCACACTATGTGTAGTAGTGACATTGCTGGCATTGGTCACCAGGTAATCATCGCCTGGCATGTATTGTCCAGGGTCCACAAAGTTAGGTGTCACCATAGTGACACTGGCACATGTGTCCCTGTAAGCTTGAGCCACTTTGTTGTTAATCAAAGGTGTCTGTCTGTATTTGCCCAGGTTACTGGGACTTATGTCAGGGGTCAAATCTATGTCCCCTTCACAAACCAGAACAGCCTGTGTAAGGGTTCTGACTAGGTCAGAATCTCCTTCAGTTCCCAAAGTGATTCCCACTAAACCCTTGGCTTGAGGACCAACACTGCTAACTGTACTAGTGGGTGCAGGTGCCTTAGGGGCTGCAGTGCTGGGGGCTCCACCCTTTTTACACTCACTTGTCCAGTGAGAGGTGTTCTTACAAGTTTTACACCAGGGTTTCTTCTGACCTTCTTTCTTCTTCTTCTTGGAAGTTTGGGACCCACCCTCTGTCTCAGTTTGGGGCCCTGTTGAAGACTTCTGGTCTTTAGCTTTCTGCTCCCCACCCTTCTGGTCTGTTTTCTTCTGGTCACCACCCTGGTTCTGGTTCTGGTTCTTTTGCTTAACTCTGGTTCTTACCCACTTATCTGCCCTCTTTCCCAATTCTTGGGGAGAGGTCAAATCTGAGTCAACCAAATGTTGATGCAACTGCTGGTTCTGACAATTATTTAAAATTTGTTCTCTCATCAGCAAATTGTACAATCCTTCATAGTCTGTAACCTTGCTTCCCAGCAACCATCCCTCCAGAGCCTTAGTGGCACATTCAACAAATTCAGACCAGTCCTGAGTCTGTGTCTTCTGGGTATCTCTGAACATTAACCTGTACTGTTCAGTGGTTAAGCCTAACCCATCAATCAGAGCACTCTTCAGGACCAGGTAGTTTCTAGAATCCCCATCACTAACTGTGAGGAGTCTGTCTCGGCCTCTACCTTCAAAGGAGAGCCACAAGATTGCTGCCCACTGCTCCTGAGGGATCTGCTGTACTCTGCAGGCTCTCTCCATTGCAGTAATCCATTTATGGATATCATCCCCAGCTTTGTAGGGGGGCACAATCTTACTCAGGTTTCTATTATCAAAAGACCTGTCTTTATCCTTGTGGATATTGCTGCCACCAGTGGGTTCTATTACTCCACTCTCTCTAGGCTGTCTTGCTCTAGCAAGTTTCTCCTTAGCCAGGGCAACCTCTAATTCTTGCCTCTGGATCCTAAGCTCAGCCTCTCTCATCTTGGCCTCATGTTCCCTTCTCTGAGGGCTAGTCATCTCCTTTCTGGAGTGACCATGAGAGCCTCTAGAGACATGGGAGGTATTGGATTCACCTGAGTGATGCCTTCTCCTCCTATGGCCCTGGTTAAGTCCACCTGGGGGTCTGAATGGGTTGTTACCTGATTCATTCCCAAGTTGACTTAAGTTAGCCTGGTTCAGTCTACTGACCAGCACCTGACTATCTCTGTCATCATCTGACTCACTGCTTTCCACCTCCTCCTCCTCTTCTTCTTCCTCTTCCTCTACATCTACTTGAGGAGCTCCAGTGGTGGAGGCTTCCTCATCTACTAGGATGATAGGGGCAGGGGTGTCTACAGTGTCATCCTCTGAAGGATGGCCTCCTTCAGCATTCCCTGTGGGGTTTGCTTTAGAGGTCTTTAGAGCTTCAGACTGATCCAAGAGCTCTCTTAGGTGGTCTGCAGTAGGGGAAGGCCCTGTCTTCAGACCCCTTAAGACACAAAGCTGTCTTAATTCCTTAAAGGGAAAAATAGCAAACTGGGATGGTGCCCTTGGAGGGTCACTCTCAACAGGAGTAAGTCCACTGGACCCCTCTGTTCCAGACATTGCTCTAGTGTGGGTGGATGTGTTGCAATCTACCTACACTGGTGTTTACCTACTAAACCTATCTAGTAGTTGTAGCTAGGGTGTGCTACTCCCTTTACTCTACAACAACTAAGTTCAGTAGAACTTAAGTATACTAGTCTTGTTTTATATGTACCTAGCAGGTACCTGTATGATCTTTCAAATGATAATCTCAAAGATTGTAATGGTAAAACAACAGCAAGCTCAGATCCCAATCCGCTGCTCACCAATGTGAGAAGTTGGCCTGGTATATAATGCTCACTAATTCTAGTGATCACTTTGTACCATGCCAAGCAACCCTTATGATGATGGTTGTAATTCAACCTTGTAGACCAGTTATCCTAGTGGTAACGTGGACAAAGCAGTCTTAGGCTAAACTCTGAAAGGCATGTGAAGCCAGCTGTTATACCATACACAACCCCCTTGAATACCAAATGAAAGGGACACCACACAGATATATATTGAAAATATATATTGATTTATTAACTATTAAAATCCCCTGGACTCTTTATGAGCACAGAAGCACAAGCGTTAAATCACAAGACAGTTTAAAATACACAAAAGTTGCACAATATGGATGAGCCCTAGGGGCCACCTAAACCATATACTAAATAAGTGGTATAAGAGATACCTAAAGGAAAGTGAAGAGGCCTAGGGCCTTGGGAATCGCTGGAGCTATTCGAGACTGGAGTTAACTAAGTCGGGAAAGGCCCACGGGACTCGGGTGCAGTGTTCAAAGTGCACGCACTTCTCAATACAAAGTCTATGGTGCGTAAAAAGCACAAAGTTAGAAAGTTAGGAACCTTCCGAGTGACCTACGGAGCTGAAACTTAAAACACAGGCCCTTGGGATGTGTACCAGTGCAGGAGCACCGGCGGAGCTGAGTTACCTCACCCACAGGAAGCGGGTGCACAGGGTCGAAGATGTGTCGGGTTTCGTCACGCTGGTCGATGGTGCTTGGAGCAGAAGATGCTGCAGGCGGCTCGATGAGAAGAGTTCCGGTGGATCCAAGGGTGGATCGGAAGAGTTGAAGACCTGAAAGCAGAGGGGACAGTGTTCAAAGTCACTAGCCAGTGACTGCCCTGGAACCAGAGTGGAACCAGGCGATGTCGGGTGCAAACAGGCGTTGTCGGGTAGCTTCTTTCTGCAGCCACGTGGATACCCGGGGTCGAGGACGTCCAGGAGTCGGTCACGAGCTGTCCCACGTAGGCTTCTCGCTGTTGGCGGTGTCGGCGACCTGATCGGAGCAAACAGGCCTTGGCAAATGCAAGCCACGCAGAAGTTGAAAGATGCGGTTCACTCGGACCAGCAAGGTCAGAGCGAGGGCTCCTTTTCACAGGAGCTTGGGTAGGTCTGGAGCAACCAGACCTGCTGTTTAAATCTTCGGGTTCGTCGCCAAGATGGCCGCTGACCACGTGGCTAGTGGCCGGGATGGTGCGTCGAGTGGCACAGTGCAAAAGGGCCCCACGCAGATCGTGGAGATGCTGGGGGGCTGATCTTCGGTGCAAGGGCTGCTCGGTGGTGGGGGTTCTCAATCCCCAAAGCACAACGTCGAGGATGCCTCAGAAGCTGCGCAGTCAGCTTTTCGAGTGTCTTCCAAGAGGTCCGGTCCCACGTCACTCAGTGCCTCCACGGGTCCCTTCTTCGCAGGGACTGTGGGTCGGGCTCGGAGAGGTCTGGGAGTCTGGTTCTTGTCGGGCTCTGGGCTCGGTCTCCGGCGGGAGGCGGCGGCAAAGCAGACGTCGAGTTGCTGGTTGGTACCTGTGTTCACAGGGTGGTCACTCCTTGGCCACAAGGGAGATTCTTCTTCAGTCTTCTGTGCAGCAGAATGTCGAAGTCCAGTCTTCTTCTTAGTTTTAAGTTGATTTCGGGATGATCTGCTGTGCAATGGCACTGCTCCCCCTCTTATTCCCAAACTGGGGGTGGATCACCTACTAGGTCCCTCCTCTGGGTGGAACCAGGAAGGGGGGCGGTTACACCCCCTTTCCTTTGTCCAGCTCCGCGCCAGGGCTGGGGCTGGAAGGCCCCAGAACCGGTTTGGACTGGCCTATGCACGGGGACACCTTGTGTGCCCCGGGCATGTCTGATTCTTTTCAGCCCTGTCCTACCTAATACACAAAATCCTGTCTGGGGTGGTGCTCGCACCTCCCAAGGCAGGAAACCCTTTGTCCAGGCCACCATCTGCCGAGTTTCGGTCAGCAGCAGGAGGCCAGACTTGTGTCTGTGGTGGCAGCGTCCATTTTGTGAAGCTGAGGCTCTGTTTAACTTTAACCGGGGTTAAGGCTACGCACATGTCGTGTCCCTCTAGAAGGGTGGAATGCTATCCCCGTCGCCAGAATTGGCGAGGGGATAGTATTCCAATTCGTATGACACCTTACTCGACATGTTTTGATAAAGCCAAACCAAAGATAGCATTTAACCGCGAGGATTATAATGCACTTAAGAGTATATGGTATGGCAATATCCCGGAACGGCTTAGGGAGTTGTTCCCGACAGCTGCAGACAGGCTCAGCTCATGCCAGAGCACCATCTCACATATTTCCAAGCACTCTGCCTCCAGGATTGATGAGGCCTTCCATAGGAGTGGCTGATAGGAACATATGTGTCCAGTTTAGGGTTAGGCACAGACATACTGTACCTAAGTAAGAGGTGGTTACACCGACTTACCCCAGCTGAGTGATCAGCCAGTTGTGTCAAATATGGAGGCCAGGCCAGGGGTGGCACAATACGTGCTGCAGCCCCTGGTAGGCCTTGGATACACCTATGCCCTGGGCACCTAGGGTGCACTAGTACAGGGGCTCATAAGGTGAACCAGTTCCAATTCGTAATGCACCTAAAGTGCATTGGCATTAATTTAGAGAGAGAACAGCAGGCTGTGGGTCTGATTAGCAGGCCCACAGCCACATTAAGTCAGAAACCAGTGAAGCAAAAAGCAAAAATTTGGGGTGACCATAGGATAGCAGACCCTACTCTCCTACACCCTCTCAAAGAAAATCTTCCCTATGGTCAATTTTTGAGACTTAGGCGCAATTGCAGCAAGCTCACAGAGTACAAAAAACAAGCCTCTGATCTAACAGAAAAGCTTCAAGTTCGTGGGTACCCGGCTAAAATCATAAACAAATGTCAAAAAAGAGCCAGAAACCAACCAAGAGAGGCTCTGCTTGAACCAAAAACAGCCACAGCTAATGAAATACCATTGACCTGTGTTACCACCTTTAACAGTGTCTCCAACCAAGTGTCTAAAAGCATCAAGAAACATTGGTCCATTCTCAGCACTGGTACCCTTCACTGGGAAAAGCCCCTCTTCTCCTACAAAAAATCAGCAAGCCTAAAAGACTCACTGGTCAATACTAGACCCAAAGCAAAAGAACCTTCTGACAACCAATCCATTACAAAAACTTGGGGTTTACCTGATGTCACAGGACACTTTCGTTGCGGAAACTGCAGCGTTTGCCATTTAACGAGTAACACCAAAACCCTAAACATTGAAGCTGGCAAAACATGGCGGCAGCTATCACACACGAACTGCAACAGCTGCAACGTGGTATATCTGATTGAGTGTACATGCAACAAACGCTACGTGGGAATGACGACAAGAAAAGTAAAGCAAAGAATATGTGAACATCGCAGCACCATTCGCTGCAGAAAAAATGCTACAAAATTGACAGATCACTTTCTTGAATTTAACCACACCCCAAATGACATGAGGTGGACAGTCATCGAACAGGTCAAGGCTGGACCTAACATGCAGAAACGGCTGTTCGAGAAAGAACAAAGATGGATATATAGATTATCCACACATGTCACAGGACTGAATGATAACATTCCTTGGGGCAACATTATTTAACTCCACCAGAGACATTATGATCCCCAACTAAACTGTGTGGAGTTAATAGGTACCTCATAAGGTTTTTTCACAACTCTGTGCCAATCCAGTAATTCCATTTTTAAGGTTGCCTCAATTACCTCTGTAAACTAGCCCCTTAAAATGTAGTATACCCCCGTGATTTGCGCATTAGGCCTAAATAAGGCGATTTCATAGCCCTGTTCCTACCCAGTAATTGTAAATACCAACGTTGCCTTCACTCCGATGTAAACAACCAAGATCCTCCCCTTGAGTAATACATTGCCCAGCAACGCTCGTAACACACCCGCCCCCGTCCTCTATTGCCACTATTTGCACGCTAATGCGTCAACACGCATGTACGTGACCAGGCCCTTCCCGGAAGCACGGCTACAGCTATATCCACCCTGGCGGCGCCTGTATCATTCACGGGGAGGCACGGAGAGGCGAGTAGGTACTCCGAAATCTGTACCCAACTGATCTGTAAGTAACTAGACTGCTCTGAGCCCTAATCTGGCAACTTGGAGTTCCCTAAGCATAACCCGTGATAGCTACCTTCTGATTATTTTCCCTTTGCAGAATATGGCAGCTTGGGTTTTTTACCTTCCCTCCACCCCGTGAAGCCTAAAAGATCCTAAATAGGAGTAAGCCCCTTTTTCTCCAATTTGTGAGTCTATGTATGTGAGTTGGTTGTGTGTTTGCATAGTGTGAGTGTATGTTTGATGGGACAAACATGTTGCGCCGTTCACTGCTCACTTTAACTCTTAACTGTGAGTAGCTGTGTCTGGCACCCGGAAATGCTGAGTGCGATCGACTGTGTATAATTAATAAACCACTCGACCACCGAGCACACCGGTATCACTAGAGTGTGCCAGTCTGAGTCAAAGATAAAACACGTATAGATCCACATCGTTGTTTTAGCACGCTAATGGCATTGCGAGCATTTTTTCCACGCACTATTAAGTGCCATATATGATTGAAAGCCAATATTAAGTTCCTAGTGATCACCGAGCACATCACTTTTGATAGAGTGTGCCAGTTTTAGTGATAGCCAGTCACTACCGATCACATTAAAACCCTGAATGGAATGCACGACACAACAGAAGACACGTGAGAACCAGCATGACGCTTCGTAACAGGCTTGTATTAATTATACTTGTGACCTTTTACGTTTTTCTCCTCCAGGTCTTTTGTCTTTTTTCTTTTAGCTCAACCATTGTTGTTTTTGAGCTACTTTCACTCTGACTATTTGTCAGTTGTGCACAGGAATTTAGGGACCGGCAGGGCGTTAGTGTGTCCTGACCACCCATTTTCCTTTTTGGTCCTGACGAAAACCCGGTACCTTCCATCCTACGGGTTGAAACATGTAGACCACACACATAAGTGATACACACGGTCATAACACCTAAACGTATCCACACACTTACTTTTAATATTGTCCAGTTCCTTGAGAATAAATTTTCACACAGGTATACCAGGACAATTTTTAACACTTTTTTCACTTCACACACAAAATACCCGCTCCACTGTAGTCCAGGTGTCGCAGCACACCCTGATGGCACTCGGCTGTCAGGGTAGACCCCGATGATGAAGCATGTCACCGACTAGGTCGGTGAGTGAGGGGTTTCTTAAAAGGAAGGACTCTCTTCTTTTTCTCATCTCATTCCATTCAGACTGCTTTATCTAAGCTATCTCTGATGGTACTCCTTTCTTGTTTTGTTCATTACAGGCCCTGCCTGTACCAGTCCTCAAAATGGCCCCCACCCACATGGACAGGCCCCATCAACACCCCAAAAAATCGAAAAACACACAAAAATCACCACAATCCAATGCCATCCATGCCCTCCATGATGTTTACATTAAAGTGACCCCACAGAAAGACTCAGTCCATGCACCACTGAGTACCCATGGGAAAAAGGCCCCAACAACAGCCAAAAAAATCGAAAAACACACAAAAATCACAACAATCCAATGCCATCCATGCCCTCAATCATGTTCAAATTCAAGACACCCCACAGAAAGACTAGGCCCATGCACCACTGAGTACCCCTGGGCATAATGGATGAAAGCATGGCAGACTGGGTGCAGGCCTGTGGCACAACAAAGCACACTGCCTGGCTTCAAAATGGCCCCTAGACCCCCACCACATGGCCAGGCCCTGCCTGTACCAGTCCTCAAAATGGCCCCCACCCACATGGACAGGCCCCATCAACACCCCAAAAACATCGAAAAACATACAAAAATCACCACAATCCAATGCCATCCATGCCCTCCATGATTATTACATTAAAGAGACCCCACAGAAAGACTCAGTCCATGCACCACTGAGTACCCCTGGGCAAAAGGCCCCAACACCACCCAAAAAAATCGAAAAACACACAAAAATCACCACAATCCAATGCCATCCATGCCCTAAATGATTTTGAAATTCAACAAAACAGTTGTATCATGCACCCATAACTAACCCTGTTCCTACTGGATACTGAGGCTACCCACAATATATTTTATTTTCTGTTCTGAAAAAGTTCCAAAATTGTAGTTGCAGCAACTGTAATGCCCCAAACAAACAACATCAACTTACTTGTGAAATTTCTAATCCAAAAGTGATCCAAAGAAAGTCAAAAAGGCCTCAAATCCAAATATTCAGCAGCATCCACAAAAAGTAATCCTTCCAGGTCAAGATCCAAATCAAATTGACCAGGACATGAACAAAGCACTGGGAGGAGCCTGCTGGACAGGAACAGGAAGTTGGAGACTTTGGGGCACTTCCTTCCTCCTATCCCCCCCCCCCCAAAATGGACTCCTTGAGAAAAAAAGTGCAGGCAAATGTCAACTTGAGGAGTTATTCTGATAAAAATCATCATTTTCAGAAGGTTTATGCTGCCTGCTGGTGGATTTCTTGTGCAGAATTGCAAATTTTGCAATTTCGCGAGTGTGAGATTGTTGTTGCCCGCGGCTTCTACGTGTTCGCAATTGTTTACTCCCGCGATGCGTGATCACGAGCCTTTATGACTGTGCAAGGTGACAGGCGCGATGACGTAATCGCGGTCTACAAACTCCCGCGGGATCACGCAGCAAGATCCAAAATGGTGCAGCACACGTAAACATGGAGAAAAACAACTCTTCAAACGCTGAATGACGGTAAGTGAACGCCGCGCGCCGCAATATTGTATTTGTCAAGCGCGACCAAGCAAAAAAATCTGCTGCGTGCGAATTTGCGAATTGTCGGCAAATTCGCGTGAATTCGCAGATCGCGAATTTGCCGAAAATCCGCAAATTCCGCAAGTGGAACTGATTTTACGCCCATGCTTAGTGTCCAGACAGCTTCCCTTTCATGCCCGGCCATCTGGTCTCCAGGATCCCCTCAGCCATCTGGTCGCCCGGATCCCCTCGGTCATTTGGTCGCCCGCAATGCTTTTCTATGGGGCGACCAGATGTCCGGACTTCCCTGGAAGTCCCGATGAGGTGCCATTTGCCTCGGGGATCCCAGCGAGGGCTCCAGGAGGTCGGGTACTTGGCTGCCTTAGGTCCCCTCTGTTACCTCGTGTGCACGGATTACAAGAAAGGGGGGTAATTAACCTCCGGATTACTAGGGAGAGGGTCAGTCAGACCTCCGTGAGGTCTGGCGATTCTGAATCAGGGGAAGGCAGGACCCGGTGTCGTAATTTGACAATGCTCGGGTTAGCGTTAAGCTTTATCTACACATTACTCCCTTATCTTGACTATAGTTGTTAAACGCCATTTTGTATGTTACGGCGGCCATTTCAGAGAATGCGTCGCCTCGTGGTCAGCATGCCCCTTTGTCCTTCCTCTATACCACTGACCACTCGAGTTTGCCCAGCAACAGGCTATTTTTAGTAATGGTCAAGCCCGTACATGCGCAGTTCAGACTGACCAGTCATCACTTAGGAATGTTCCGCCAAACTGACCAGTGGTGTTGTAGCCCCTCCCATGAATTGGCTTTGTTCCAAAAATGACCATATATGTACTTAAAACTCTGTAACTATGTACCTCCCATCTTTTTATGTCTGTAAAACTGTATAAAAGAAGGACTTACACCGATGTTCGGTGTGATACTTCTTGCATTGCCGAAGGGTGCTGTAGGAATGTACCACCACCCCAAGGGGTCTTAATAAACTTGTCTTTTGCATTTTCTAGTCTCCGTGCCAACAGTTCTTATGGTGTAGAGGGTATTCTGAGGAGTATGTAGGCCTGGAGAACCCAATACCACAAATTGGCGACCACGAAGGGACTCATCGGTGACTCGGACGCCCGAAGGAGAGGTCGTGACGAAGGATTGGAAACTGCCACTGAGTGACCCGAGTCTTGGCACCCACGGTGTTTTCTTCCCTTCCTTCTGATCTGACCTTCCAGGTGGCGCCGGTCCCCGACTGAGATCCTGCTCGTCTGCGTTGTCGTAAAGTGCCGGTTTGGCTGATTTGATCAAAGACCTTGGCAGTTGGAACCTGGATATCTGAGATTTTGGTAAGAATTGTGATTGGTAAGGTAGTCTGCGGACGCTTACTGTGGTTTTATGAATATGAATATGTTTTGAGTTAGCTAACATTTGGTTCTATGATTTGATGTATATGTGCAGTGCACTTCACATAGGCAGGCATGTAGAGATGTTTCTCTAATTTTGATTGTGTTTTGAGCGGCACATTTTGTGTGAAGTACAGTAAGTGCCATTTTTACGGTATCACGTTTTCGTGATACTTTTTGAACATGCCTGTTTTAAGCACACTCCGAGGAATGTGCAGTCTTGGGAATGGTACCACGTATCGACTAAACTAATCTCAGCTGGCTCCCCCAGAGGGGACACCCAATCGTGAAATGTATATTAAATTTGGCCTTCCCCCTATATTGTATAGTAAATTATGGAACAAATACACCAAGTCTGATCCCGAGTTGCAATGGCCACTACATGGGTCGTTTGATTTACGAAAGGTTCAGTTTGTGGAGCAATGTTTGTTTCAGAGCAGGTCTCGACAAGATATGTTTGACTGTGTACGAATGTGGGAGAAAGCAGTGCGTGAACGAATGTAGCGTGAGATTGCCTTGGCGGAAAAAGAGCAGCGCAAGGCTGCTTGAGATAAAGCTTTACAGCTGGAGGAGAAGGAGTTGCAGGAGAAGAAAGAGAGGGAGGCACGGGATCGTAATTTACAAACAAGCGGTCAATTCCCTATTCGACGTTCGCTTTATCCGGTCCTTACTAATGAAGTTGATGATTTTTCATTATTAGATCGGTCTCCGCCTCCGTATGTTTTGCCTACGGCTCCGGACGAGGATTTGGGCGACGAAGATCGAGATAGTACGAGTACGAGGTTAACTGCTGGTAAAGCTGCGGATTTGCGCAGTTTCGCTAGGAAACTGAATTTGAATAAAATAACTATGTCAGAGATTAATGTTGAAAGGAATAAGTGGACAGAACGAGAACAGTTGTATTTCTTAAGTACTTTTGCAGACGAAGTTGTTGAACGATTTCGTAAGAATTCAGATGATCTAGAACCTAAGGATATATCAGTACACCATGAGAATATGCGTAAAGGTCTATTTGTTATTTCAGATGCGGATGCTTTTTTCCAACGATTGGTCCAGCTACGGGATGAGGCGTCCAGATTGCGGGAAGCACGAAAAGCATCAGAGAAGTCTGCGCCGGGGTCGACGGAGCAATCCAAAGAGTGTTCTATCTTTGGAGCAGATAAGAGTTCTAAAGTGCATGTTATGCCTATGCGTGAAGCTGCACCTTTGTATGTTCCTAAAGGGCAAGGTACCAGTGATGATAAATTGTTTGGGGATGCAAAAGGGTATTTTATATATAATTGGGTGTATACGCCTTGGAATAGAGCGGATGTTATGGCATTGAAAAACGCTCTACCTGATCCCCTTAAAAATCCGGCAGCTTTCTATGAAGGAGTGGAGGGGGCTATTTCTTCCTGTGTTGTGACACTAGTTGATATAGATCTTTTCTTTGGATTAATACTCTCCCCTGATATGTGGAGAGCAATCCGTAAGTTTGATGATCAGACAATTTTAGGAGCAGACTGGAAAACTATAGGCCAAGCTGATTTAGACAGGGAACCTGCATGTAAGCCTTGTCAGTTAATTCTCGATCTCCCAACAGCTATTCTGAACAAATGAAAAACACTTGTTCCCCCTAAAAAAATTGATTGGACTATGTTAGCTTCATGCAAACAGAAACAGGATGAGTCGGTGTCTGATTTCTTCTCACGTTTTGAAGAAGCGTTTCATGATTACAGTGGGCAATTATTAACAGATGACACGGGTAGGCATCTGTTCGTCGACAAGTATGTGGCTAATCTCCTACCGGAGATTGCAAAGCGATTGAAAACTAGTGAAAGTTCCTGGACCACAGCGACCCCTGCGTCTTTGTTAACTATGGCTCAGTATTATGAGCGGCAGGAATTAGAGGCTAAAGAAAGTATTGATAAGAAAGCGAAGGAGTTAAAGATGAAGGTGATGTTGGCTCAGGTTCGTGGTGCGCAGTCGAGAGGAAACGATAGAAACAGGCGAGGAGGGGGTAATACGTCGTATGGTCGTACTGACATTGCTGAGGACCAATGTGCGTATTGTAAAGAGTTTGGGCATTGGGCTAAGATTGTCCGGTGCTTCGTGAGCAACGTAGCCAGCGTGGTCGAGGAGGTGGAAGGACATGGAATAGTTATTTGGGAGCGAGAGGTGGAGGAAGTGATCGTGGTAGGTTTGAGGCGAGGAGTCGTGGTCAGGATGAACGTAACACTTTCGATCGACGGAACCAGTACCAGATATCGGAGGGTGAGAATGTGGAGAGTCAGGATTATGTGCATGCATAGGATTGCGTAGGATGGGGTGTAGAATCGGTTGAAGTGCCAGTAGATCAAAGAGGTCCATATGTATCAGCGGGCGTTTTGGGTTCTACTGATCAGTTTTTAGTTGACACAGGAGCTACTCGTAGTGCTTTGTCTAAAAACTTGGTTCCAAGGGCTCCCCTGTCTGGCGAAACGATTACATGTATAGGGTTCGATGGTACACCCTCTCCAAGCCCATTGTCACAACCTCTTGCATTTTGCATAGATACATTTTTTGGTCTGTGCCCATTCTTATTGTTGCCTCATACCCCAGACAATATTATGGGCATAGATTTGCTCAAATATTTTCGAGCAACAATACGCTGTGCTCCTGAAGGAGTGCGGGTTATTTTGAATGATAATTATCCTGACGCAGGAACACTATGTACCATGCAGGACATTGAAGCGCTAGCCTCTCTCCCACACACGTTATGGGCGACATCGGATACGGATGTGGGACAGATGCTTATCCCGCCTATTCGAATAACTGTTAAGGAGGGAGCATCTTTGCCACGTGTGCCTCAGTATAAGATATCTAGAGAAGGTGAAATTGCCCTGACGCACATTGTTCAGGATTTGATTATTGCAGGAGTAGTGGAGGAAGTTCCCTACAACGTCTGTAACAGCCCGATTCTTCTGATCCTCAAGAAAGATACTGACGACAAGGTTTATTGATTTATTATTGATTTGAGAGAAATAAACAAAATTGTAGTGCCCCAGTACCCGGTGGTGTCTGATATCACCACCTTACTTACTTTGGTCCCCCCCACTGCCACTACCTTCTCTGTCATTGACCTTAAGAATGCCTTCTTTTCTATTCCCATCCATCCCGACAGCAGATATCTATTTGGCTTCACGTTGAATAATAAATCGTATAGATTTTGTCGTGTTCCTCAAGGCTATACAGAAAGTCCTAGCATTTATAGCCAGGCTTTAAAAAGACAGCTTGATTCCTTTGAATTGCGGTCTGGAGTAGCTCTTATCCAGTATGTTGATGATCTTTTACTGGCTGCGGATACATATGCGCAGTGTGAGGAGAGTACTCTTGCTTTGCTCTCTTTTCTTGCTCAGAACAATCACAAAGTTTCTAGGAAAAAGTTACAATATTGTAGACCAAAGGTGACCTACCTCGGTCATCTTTTGTCTAAGGAGGGACGCGCATTAACATCTGATCGAATTCAAGCAATCTTAGATACACCAGTCCCCCGCACTCAGAGAGATGTGCGTGCCTTCATAGGATTAACGTCCTTCTGTAGACAGTGGATAATGGGGTTTTCGCACATTATAAAACCTTTGTTAGCGTTACTGTCTATAACTACACCAATGCCCCTTGAATGGACAGATGAATGTCAGAATGCTTTTGAACAATTGAGACAGGCCCTTTGTTCTGCACCAGTGTTAGGTACACCAGATTACACAAAGATTTTCACGTTGTATGTGCACGAGAAAGATGGGTGCGCATTGTCGGTGTTAGTGCAGACACACGGGGATAAGCAGAGGCCCTGCGCATACTTTTCGGCCATTCTTGATCCTGTAGCACGAGGATTACCTGGGTGTTTCCGAGCAGTTGCAGCAACAGCAGTAGCTATACGACAGAGTGAGGGAATAGTTTTGTCACACAAACTGTTGGTGTTAGTTCCCCATGCGGTAGACGCTCTGCTAAACCAAACAAAAACCCAGTATCTCACGAGTGCACGTTTAACAGGATATGAGCTTACACTTTTGGCGCCGCATATCACACTAAAGAGATGTGCTACCCTGAACCCTGCCACTTTATCGCCGTATCCGGTTGCGGAGGGCCAAGAGGAAGAACACCATGATTGTGTTTTCCTGACTGAAGAACAAACAAAGGGTCGTGTCGACTTACAGGATATGCCACTTCCAGATGTGGATGGGGAACTGTGGGTTGATGGATCGTGTTTAAGGCTGCCAGATGGTACAAATTCTGCAGCATATGCGATCACGACACTTAAGACAGTGGTAGAACCAGCACGAATACCACAGAAATCGGCCCAAGCAGCGGAGTTAATAGCTTTGACAAGAGCCTGCGAATTGAGTGCTGGCTTATGTGTGAATATCTACACAGACAGCCGGTACGCCTTCGGAGTAGCGCATGATTTTGGCCTACTCTGGAGAGAGCGTGGATTTTTGACTTCGCATGGAGTGCACATTATGCACGGAGAGCTAGTGCGTGATCTCTTGAATGCGTTGCTTTGTCCAAAGAAAGTGGCGATAATCAAATGCAGTGCACATAAAAAGATCACTGACAAAGTGGGACAAGGAAATGCTTTTGCGGACAGTATAGCAAGACAAACGGCTATGTCACGAAATGACTCTCCAATGTATGTGGTGAAGACGCAGGCTGAGCGATGGCATGATGCTAGAGCGGAGATATTAGACATTCAGAAATCAGCGACTGAAGCAGAACTTGCAACCTGGGCAACAGAGGGAGTGCTGGATGATGAGGGTTGTTGGAGGAGTAAAGATATGGAACGATGGAAATTGCCTGCAGCTTACTTGCAAGCGATGGTCCAGATGACACATGGGTTGGCACATGTTGGAGCTCTTGCAAATACTCGATTGCTAACGCGAGTTTGGGAGCATCCTGAGATTGCCAATACGGCCAAGAGAGTAGTACAGACCTGTCTGATATGTTTACAGCACAATCCTGCAAAAGGGACGCATACTCCGAAAGGAGGTTTCGTTCCACCCACTGCACCGTTTGAAGTACTGCAAATGGATTACATCCAGCTTGAACATTGCAATAACCTTAAGTACGTCTTAGTGGTGGTGTGTGCTTTCAGCAAATGGGTTGAGGCCTTCCCCACGAAGGATAATACAGCGTTGACAACAGCTAAGGTTTTGCTCAAGGAGTACTTCCCTCGATACGGCGTTTGCAAATTTTTGTGGAGCGACAACGGTCCTCATTTTGTTGGGAAAATTGTAGAGTACGTGTTGAAGGGATTGGGAATCCAGCAGAAGTTTCATGCTGTGTTCCATCCTCAGTCAGCAGGTCTTGTTGAACGGTATAATGCTACTCTGAAACTAAAGCTAGCAAAGATCGTGGCATCCACAACTTTGAAATGGCCGGATGCCTTGCCTTTGGCATTACTATCTATCAGATCAGTGCCCCATTCCCGAACTGGCCTCACACCTTATGAAGTGGTGTTTGGAAGGCCTATGAACATATGGGGAGTTCCTAAGTCTCGATTGTTACATGATGTGCCTTGTATAATGATGACCAATTATTTGGCACGATTAACAAATGATTTACCTTCTATTCATCAACAGGATCGAGAAGCGCTCCCTGACAATTCCATTAGAGAGGCTCACAATCTTTGTCCTGGGGATCATGTCATGATCCGCTCCTTCGAGAGGACCAACAGCTTGGAACCGAGGTGGCGTGGCCCCGAGCAGGTGTTGCTCGCAACTCGAACGGCTGTGCGAGTTACCAACAGGAAGCGGTGGGTGCCCTCTACTCACTGCCGTCGTGTCTCTCCGGATCTGGTGAGCCCAACTGCGCTGTCTGACTACCGAAATATCTTGGACGAGGAAAAAAGCCCAGCTGTAACGTCTGTCGAATCGGAGGGAGCCTTCCCGGACCACACTGTTTCTGGACGAGAAAGATACAATCTACGGACACAATAAAAAGTTTTTTTGGTGCGAGACTGGTTGAGTTACCGCTCTGGGGTTTATGAAACGGAAACCGGGAATATCAAGGGGGGGGGGATCTGTTCTGCCAAGTGTAGCGACACCCATCTTGAATCCCGGGGAAGAAACCAACGGCTACCTCGGAGTTCAGCACTCATACTTTTCTTTTTTTAGTTGTGTCTTTGAGACATTTTGACCTTTGAACTATGACGTCTTATGCAGCACGAGACAAAAGAATTCTTGGTGCTGTATTATTTGTACTGACAATTGTTGTGATAGCTGTGATAGCCTGGGTAGTAGAACTTGTGGTGCCTGTGCGAGAACATTTGTTGCCGACTACCCCGGCTCCATCTGAACATTTCCATTTCACTCTACCGTATCATGAAGAGCGGCACCAACAGACTTATTTGAACAATAGTTTTATTCAGATTCTGCATCACACTCACAATATGACGAACACTTCTAACTGCCGGGTATGTGGGATGTTGCCTAGACATCAGAAGAAAGGGGGCACACCGCTTATCCCACTCCCGTTTTCTCATAATGGGTCTTGCAATGCCTGGTACACCCTCCTATTCACCTTGCGATGGCCAACAAAAGGGGGGCTGCTTTTTCGTCTCAATAAAATTTGTTTTAATGACCGAGATGGCTAGCCGCAAGCTGAAGGAACTAAGTTTGAATGGGAGGAGTACCGCCCTGATAATATGTCGGCACCACGAGTCTACAGTAATCATCGAAGTGTCAACATGTCCAATTCTCATGTTATAAATGTTATTGATACTAAAGCTGATCTCTGTGTACGTAATAAAGGTACCATCCCAGTTGGCAGAAGTGAATGTAACACCACTCTCACCTTTGATACTCCGAATGGCATTTCATTTGTGGCCTCCCGAAATACGTACTTCATATGTGGTAATAAAGGTTATCATCGTCTCCCTTTAGGATGGTTGGGAACATGTTATATATCTTTTGTATTGCCCCCTGTGTTTATTGCCCCGCCCATGTACCATAATAATTACATCCTCTATCACAATTTTATATTGAATAGGGTTAAAAGAGCAGTAGTTCTTGATGAGATAGACCAAACGGGCACTGCGTTGCAACAATATGTCGATTTCAATTTGGGCTTGTTTTCCTTTGTTGGAGCTTCTCTGAACAACCGGAAAATACGACGGTTAACTCGTGTTGTAGAAGCTGTTGCCAATGATACTGCTTTTGCATTAGGAAATCTAACTGAAGAGCTTCAGATATCTAGAATTGTAACGCTCCAGAACCGGATGGTTCTAGATGTAGTCCTAGCTGACCGAGGGGGGGGCATGCCGTATTATCGGAAGTAGTTGCTGTGTTTACGTGCCAGATAATTCACCTTCTGTGTATGATGCCATATCCAAATTACATAAAATTGCTGCTGAGATACATCCTGATAATGGTACATGGACCTTTTCGGGGTGGTTTTGGTCAATGCTTAGTACATGGGGCTGGAAGTTACTGACGATTCTATGTATAATAATTGGGATATTATTCTTCTTATGCTTATGTATTCAGTGTGGCCCTGCATTATGTTCTCTGTGTCTATCTGTTTGTATTCCATCCAGACGAGCTTTTGCTAAACATGAACAAATGATTCATAAGGAAGTGGCCCAGTTTATGTCTATCGATATAGAAGATGAGTATCCCAATTATGTCCATTATGAGGTAGCTTCAGCTAAACGCTAAAAGGGTCGTCTGTCGTAATTTGACAATGATCGGGTTAGCGTTAAGCTTTATCTACACATTACTCCCTTATCTTGACTATAGTTGTTAAACATATCAATCAATGTGGGCTAGCTAGTTTAAGGGGAGGGGGTATTTAGGTGACTCAGGTACGTCAGCAGTATAGATGAGGAAAAAGCACTGTTTTCCTTAGAAAGCCCTCACCCACCGACCTAGTCGGTGGCATGCTTCATCATCGGGCCCACCACAGTGGCACCGAATGTGCCCCGGGTGTGCTGCAACGCCAGGTGACTGCGGAGCTGGTATATTGCTGAGTGTGCAGTGAAGGGGTGTGAAGGTAAAGAATTAAAATGCTATCCAGGAGGTCCCAGCACCCAAAGGTTTAGCAATATTTAATGAACTGGGCCTCTGTTAGCAGGTTAAAAAGGCAAAAGGACGTTTAAGGGAGAGTTACGATGACCTCCGGCGTCCAGTGTGGTCTACATGTTTCAGCCAGTGCCTTTTATTCTAAGCTGGCTTTCCTCAGGACCAAAGAGAAATGTGAAAAAGTGCAAAATTATAATAAACTTAATTTTAAGTGTGTGTTGTTTTTTCTATGTGTTGCGCACACTAAGGCGCTGTAACTGTTAGAGGGGGATTCCCTCAAGCTTTTTCTGTTATTTCTTAGTAAAAAGCCTCATGGGTCGCCTGGCAGAGAAAGAGACCGAGTAGTTCGGTCTAGTTCCTCCTGGGACCTAGTCGTCCATCCGCGGCGCCCGATATGCCAGGCATATCGGGCGCCGCGGATGGACGACTAGGTCTCTTTCTCTTTCTCTGCCAGGCGACCCATGAGGCTTTTTACTAAGAAATAACAGAAAAAGCTTGAGGGAATCCCCCTCTAACAGTTACAGCGCCTTAGCGTGCGCAACACATAGAAAAAACAACACACACTTAAAATTAAGTTTATTATAATTTTGCACTTTTTCACATTTCTCTTTGGTCCTGAGGAAAGCCAGCTTAGAATAAAAGGCACTGGCTGAAACATGTAGACCACACTGGACGCCGGAGGTCATCATAACTCTCCCTTAAACGTCCTTTTGCCTTTTTAACCTGCTAACAGAGGCCCAGTTCATTAAATATTGCTAAACCCTCGGGTGCTGGGACCTCCTGGATAGCATTTTAATTCTTCACCTTCACACCCCTTCACTGCACACTCAGCAATATACCAGCTCCGCAGTCACCTGGCGTTGCAGCACACCCGGGGCACATTCGGTGCCACTGTGGTGGGCCCGATGATGAAGCATGCCACCGACTAGGTCGGTGGGTGAGGGCTTTCTAAGGAAAACAGTGCTTTTTCCTCATCTATACTGCTGACGTACCTGAGTCACCTAAATACCCCCTCCCCTTAAACTAGCTAGCCCACATTGATTGATATATATAATACTGGGGATACGGGCTAGCTTACCTAGTCCTCTCTCTCTCGTTGATCTGTATAATATAGTTGTTAAACGCCATTTTGTATGTTACGGCGGCCATATCAGAGAATGCGTCGCCTCGTGGTCAGCATGCCCCTTTGTCCTTCCTCTATACCACTGACCACTCGAGTTTGCCCAGCAACAGGCTATTTTTAGTAATGGTCAAGCCCGTACATGCGCAGTTCAGACTGACCAGTCATCACTTAGGAATGTTCCGCCAAACTGACCAGTGGTGTTGTAGCCCCTCCCATGAGTTGGCTTTGTTCCAAAAATGACCATATATGTACTTAAAACTCTGTAAGTATGTACCTCCCATCTTTTCATGTCTGTAAAACTGTATAAAAGAAGGACTTACACCGATGTTCGGTGTGATACTTCTTGCATTGCCGAAGGGTGCTGTAGGAATGTACCACCACCCCATGGGGTCTTAATAAACTTGTCTTTTGCATTTTCCAGTTCTTATGGTGTAGAGGGTATTCTGAGGAGTATGTAGGCCTGGAGAACCCAATACCACACCGGTTCCGCCCGCCGGGGTTCCCAGGGGCCCGGGGACGCTCCTGCCTCTCAGCCCCTTGCTGATGGTCGTTTTTCTCCGAGTTTTCTCAGGCAGTCCTCTGTGAGGTCTGGCCATGCTGAGAGGGGGAAGGCAGCCCCGAGACCACCCGCCGGGGCCCTCAGGGGCCCGGGGATGCTCCTGCCTCTCAGCCCCTTGCCGATGGTCGTTTTTCTCCGAGTTTGCTCAGGCAGACCTCCGTGAGGTCCGGCCATGCTGAGAGGGGGAAGGCAGTCCTGGGGCCTGCCCGCTGTGGTCCCCTGGGGCCCGGGGATGCACCTGCCTCTCGGGCCTCTTGCCGATGGTCTTTTTTCTTGGAGTCTGCGTGCCCCGGCAGCAGGCATGCAGGGGATGCTAAGCCAGTGTACACCCCCTGAGCAGGGTGGCCTGCCAGGGGATGCCCCGGCTGTACTCTGACCGATTGGGCACTCTCGGTCCATTTAGGGATGGACTGCTTGGCCAGCCTCGGCTGTTGTTTCAAGCAAAGAGCTTCCACCCTGCATGGACTGTCTGACTCTAGGGAGGGCCTGCCGCATGGCGGTTAGGTCGTTCACCCTACCCAGAAGAGCGAAGGCTGAGCGGCCCTGGCAGCTCCTGGCCCCCAGTGGTCTGACCCGAGCGGAAGGGGCAGGTGGTGCCAGGACCTCGGATGCTGCCTGGCTGGCAGGTCTGTGGGCCCTGTGTGCCACGCTGTCACCCCTCTCGGCCCAGCACGTTTCCACAGCAGCTTGGAACGACTGTTCCGAGGGGTGCCGCTGCCGCCAGGCTCCGGCACCCCTGCGTCTCTCTCACACTGCGCCTCGGCCTGCCTTTCCCTCCCGGGGGAGATGGCTGGGCCTGCCGGTGCCCATGTGACCGGCGCACCTCTCCACACCCCTCCAGTGAGCCCCCCTGCCCAGGTGGGTGGGCTCCTTCCCCTGACAGGCTTCCGAGAGATGGAGGTTGCACGAAGGTCGCCGGTCGGGGAGATGGGCACGCGGCTCCCACCCCGTTGTCAGGTGCAGCTACCTGGTTGATCCTGCCAGTAGCTTATGCTTGTCTCAAAGATTAAGCCATGCACGTGTAAATAGACACGGCCGGTACAGTGAAACTGCGAATGGCTCATTAAATCAGTTATGGTTCCTTTGATCGCTCCATCTGTTACTTGGATAACAGTGGTAACTGCTTTGGTGACTCTAGATAACCTCGGGCCGATTGGAATGAGTACACTTTAAATCCTTTAATGAGGATCCATAGGAGGGCGAGTCTGGTGCCAGCAGCCACGGTAATTCCAGCTCCAATAGCGTATATTAAAGTTGCTGCAGTTAAAAAGCTCGAAACGTTTACTTAAAAAAAATTAGTGTTCAAAGCAGGCCGGTCGCATGAATACTTCTGCTAGGAATAATGGAATAGGACTCCGGTTCTATTTTGTTGGTTTTCGGAACTGGGGCCACGATTAAGAGGGACGGCCGGGGGGATTCGTATTGTCACGCTAGAGGTGAAATTCTTGGACCGGCGCAAGACGAACCAAAGCGAAAGCATTTGCCAAGAATGTTTTCATTAATCAAGAACGAAAGTCGGAGGTTCGAAGACGATCAGATACCGTCGTAGTTCCGACCGTAAACGATGCCTACTAGCGATCCGGCGGCGTTATCCCCATGACCCGCCGAGCAGCTTTCGGGAAAACAAAGTCTTTGGGTTCCGGGGGGAGTATGGCTGCAAAGCTGAAACTTAAAGGAATTGACGGAAGGGCACCACCAGGAGTGAAGCCTGTGGCTTAATTTGACTCAACACGGGAAACCTCACCCGGCCCGGACATGGAAAGGATTGACAGATTGATATCTCTTTCTCGATTCTGTGGGTGGTGGTGCATGGCCGTTCTTAGATGGTGGAGCGATTTGTCTGGTTACTTCCGATAGCGAACGAGACTCCTCCATGCTAACTAGTTACGCGACCCCCAGTGGTCGGTGTCCAACTTCTTAGAGGGACAAGTGGCGTTCAGCCACACGAGATCGAGCAATGACAGGTCTGTGATGCCCTTAGATGTCTGGGGCTCACCCGGCTCAGTATGAGAGGAACCGCAGGTTCAGACATTTAGTGTATGTGCTTGGCTGAGGAGCCAATGGGGCGAAGCTACCATCTGTGGGATTATGACTGAACTCCTCTAAGTCAGAATCCCCCCTAAACCGTATCGATACCGCAGTGCCGTGGAGCCTCGGTTGGCCTGGGATAGCCGGCCTCTCTTGGGGGGCCGGTGCGTAGAGCCGCTCTCTTGGGGACCGGAGTGCGGACGGAAAGGGGCCGCCTCCATCACCCTTAGTGCACCGCATATTCGTGGGACACCCGGTGCAAAATCATTCGTAGATGACCTGATTCTGGGTCAGGGTTTCGTAAGTAGCAGAGCAGCTACCTCGCTGCGATCTATTGAAAGTCATCCTCTGAGCCAAGCTTTTGTCTCTCCGTGCGTGGGGGCCCGCGGACGCCTCCCTCCACCACATCCAGGGGTGGGTCCCTCTGCCGCCGGGCCGGCGGGAGGGACACGGAGGGGGTAACACGGGTCCGTGGGAGGCTGCCTCCACCACGTGCCCTTCGGCATGGGGGCCTCCCCCTCCTGTCCCTGCCCCACAGGGGTGCAGGGATGGGGGCCACCATCCCTTGCGGGTCAGCAGGGTGACCAGATGGCCCACTGCTCCCGGGCAGGGAGGTGAGGAGCTGCCACTCGGGGGAAGGAAGCGCCAGAGCTTCTGCCTTGGTGCACCTGGACCCCCTCGCCGGACTACAAGGGCGACTGGGTACGACAGCCTCCCAGGCCATATGGGCGCTGGGTCGTCCCGGGCCATCTGGTCGCCTGGCTGTGTGACCAGATGGCCCTGCAGGCAGGGTGACCAGATGGCCCTGCGGGCTGGGTGACCAGATGGCCCTGTGGGCTGGGTGACCAGATGGCCCTGCGGGCTGATTGGCCAGATGGCCCTGTGGGCTGGGTGACCAGATGGCCCTGCGGGCTGGCGGCCGGGCTAACTCCAACTTTTGTCCCTCCCCAGAGTTCTGTAAGCCTTATAGTCGAGAAAAATGGGCTCCCCGGGCAGGCAGTCAGGAGAGTGGATGTGGCCTGGGCTTAACCCACCTTGGGTCCAGCCAAGGGTCCGTGCACTGGGGACCGGGCCCAGGGCTTGAGCTCTGTCCGTCCGGCCCAGGGATGCGTGAAACCCCCATCCTGCAAGCCATCAGAGGGTCCGGGCGCTGGGGACGGGGCTTCACTGGGGTCCGGGGAGGCTCTCCCCAGTCTGGCTAGGGTTTGGAAGGTGGGACCGGGCCCGGGGCTTGAGCTCCGTCTGGCCAGGCCTGGGGTGCATGAGCCCCCGTCCTGTAAGCCATCAGAGAGTCCAGCCGCTGGGGACGGGGCTTCACCGGGGCCTGGGGAGGCTCTCCCCGGCCTGGATAGGGTTCGGTAGCTGGGACCGGGCCCGGTGCTTGAGCTCCGTCCTGCCAGCACCGGGGTGCGTGAGTCCCCCATCCCGCAAGCCATCAGAGTGTCTGGGCGCTGGGGACGGGGCTCGGCCAGGGCTGGCCCGGGGTGCGTGAGACCCCGTCCTTCAAGCCATCAGAGGGCCCGGGCGCTGGGGACGGGGCTCCACCGGGGCACAGGGAGGCTCTCCCAGGCCTAGAGTGTTCGGAAGCTGGGACCAGGCCTGGGGAGGCTCTCCCAGGCCTGGCTAGGGTTCGTAAGCTGGGACCGGGGCTTGAGCTCCGTCCGTCCAGCCCCGGGGTTCGTGAGCCCCCCCCATCCTGTAAGCCATCAGAGGGTCCGGGTGCTGGGGACGGGGCTTCATTCGGCAGGCGGGAGCCCTCCAGCGGAGGCTCGGGGCAGGCAGATTGGCGTCATTTCGGTCCCGGCCATCTGGTCGCCCCCTCTCGCCTCGGCCATCTGGTCGCCCCCAATGCTTTCCTATGGCGCAACCAGATGGCCGGGCTTCCCTGGAAGTCCCGATTAGGTGCCATTCGCCTCCTGGATCCCAGGCAGGGCTCCAGGAGGTCAGGCACGTTTGCGCCCTGGGTCCCCTCTGTCACCTCGAATGCACGGATTACAAGAAGGGGGTAATTTTCCTCCGGTTTACTAGGGGCAATGGTATGCCCGGACACCCTCCTGGGGCTGGTGGTTCCCTGCCGGGGACCAGATTGGCTGTCTTCCCGGGCAACACCTCCCAGGCGTTTGGGGCTCCCTCCTCTGGCCCGCAGCATGGCAAAGTACCCGGGACAGGCTCCATGGGTCCTGGGCCCTGCAACCCCAGAGCCCCGCAGCTCCGGGGCCCTGCAGCCCCGGAGCTCTGCAGCCCCGGAGCCCTGCAGTCCCTGGAGCCCTGCAGCCCCGGAGCCCCGGAGACCCGCAGCCCTGCAGCCCCGGAACACGGGCAAGCGAAGGCCTCGGGATGGGCAGATGGGGAGTCCTTTCAGTCCCAGCCATCTGGTCGCCCCTCTCCCCTCGGCCATCTGGTCGCCCACAATGCTTTCTTATGGAGCGACCAGATGGCAGGACTTCCCTGGAAGTCCCGATGAGGTGCCATTCGCCTCCCGGATCCCAGCCAGGGCTCCGGGAGGTCGGGCACGTTCGCAGCTAGGGTCCCCTGAGCCTCACGGTGTGCACTTGTTCCCAGAAAGAGGGGTAGCCTTCCTCCGGATTACTAGGGACAAGGTACTCTGGGACCCCTCTTAGCCTAGCGGTCCTCAGCTGGCAGGATGCCCTGGATAGGGTCTGGGAGGGCCCGGGCCTGGGGTCCCCGTCCCCCCCGGCCTGCCCCACTTCCCGGGACAGTGGGGGTTCCGTTGTGCCCGGAGAGCCTGGCTGGGTTCAGGAGCTCCGGCCGGGGCTCCGTCCTGGGTCCTGCCGCGTGGCAGGGTACCCGTGACGGGGTCCGGAGGGCCGGGGGGGGCTTCGCCTTCACTTCTGGTTCTGGGAACCCCGGCGGGGTCCAGGGGCCCTGCTTGGCCCCGGGTGGGGTGCTCCAGCCCAGGGCCCTGTCCCCCGGCCTGCAGCACTGCCAAAGGCCCGGGACGGGGTTCCGTGGTGCCCAGGGAGCCTCCCCGTGCTTGGCTGGGTTCAAGAGCTCTGTCCGGGGCCCCTGAGGGCCCCTGGGAGGGTGGCCTCCCCACCAGGGGGTCCGTCCTGGGTCCTGCCGTGTGGCAGGGTGCCTGGGACGGGGTCCGGAGGTTCCGGGGTAGGCTTCCCCTGCGCCTCCGGGCCTGGGAGCCCCGGCTGGGTCAGGGGCCCAGGTTGCATGCTCGGGCCCAGGGCCCCGTCCCCCCGGCCTGCCCCACTGCCAAAGGCCCAGGACGGGGTTCCGTGGTGCCCGGGGAGCCTACCCTTGCTCGGCTGGCTTCAGGAGCCACATCCGGGGCCCCTGAGGGCCACGGGGAGGGTGGCCTCCACACCCGGGGCTCCGTCCTGGGTCTTTCTGCACGGCAGGATGCCCGGGACGGGGTCCGGAGCGTCCAGGCGGCTTCCCTTTTGTGCCCGGCCATCTGGTAACCCAGATCCCCTCGGCCATCTGGTTGCCCGGATACCATCGGCCATCTGGTCTCCCGCAATGCTTACCTATGGGGCGACCAGATGGCCGGACTTCCCTGGAAGTCCTGATGAGGTGCCATTCGCCTCCCGGATGTCAACCAGGGCTCCAGGAGGGCGGGCACGTTTGCGCCTAGGGTCCCCTGAGCCTCGCGGTGCGCACTTGTTCCCAGAGAGAGGGGTAGCCTTCCTCCGGATTACTAGGTACAAGGTACTCTGGGACCACTCTCGGCCTAGCGGTCTCCAGCTGGCAGCTGGACGGGCCAGGATGCCGCCCCAGCCCCGGGTCCGTCCCTGGGTCTGCCGCGTGGCAGGATGCCCTGGATAGGGTCCGGGAGGGCCCGGGCCTGGGGTCCCTGTCTCCCCCGGCCTGCCCCACTGCCCGGGACAGTGGGGGTTCCGTTTTCCCCGGGGAGCCTGGCTGGGTTCAGGAGCTCCGTCCGGGGCTCCGTCCTGGGTCCAGCCGCGTGGCAGGGTGCACGTGATGGGGTCTGGAGGGCCCGGAGAGGCTTCTTCTGCGCCTCGGGCCTGGGAACCCCAGCGGGGTCCAGGGGCCCACTGGGCCCCGGGTGGGGTGCTCTGGCCCAGGGCCCTGTCCCCCGGCCTAGGGCCCTGTCCCCCGGCCTGCTGCACTGCCAAAGGCCCGGGAAGCCTCCCCGTGCTTGGCAGGGTTTAGGAGCTCCGTCCGGGGGACCCCTGGGAGGGTGGCCTCCCTACCTGGGGGTCCGTCCTGGGTCCTGGTGCATGGCAGGGTGCCTGGGACGGGGTCCAGAGGGCCCGGGGTAGGCTTCCCCTGCGCCTCGGGGCCTGGGAGCCCCGGCTGGGTCCAGGGGCCCTGCCGGGCCCTGGGTTGCATGCTCGAGCCCAGGGCCCTGTCCCCCCGGGCTGCCGCCCTGCCAAATGCCCAGGATGGGGGTTCCGTGGTGCCCGGGGAGCCTCCCCTTGCTCGGCTGGCTTCAGGAACCCTGTTAATGGCCCCTGAGGGCCCCGGGAGGGTGGCCTCCCCACCCAGGGCTCTGTCCTAGGTCCTGCCATGAGGCAGGGTGCCCGGGATGGGGTCCTGAGGGTCCAGGCGGCTTCCCTTTCGTGCCCGGCCATCTGGTCGCCCAGATCCCCCCGGCCATCTGTTTGACCGGATCCCATTGGCCATCTGGTCGCCCGCAATGCTTTCTTGTGCAGAATTGCAGATTTCGCAATTTCGCGAGTGCGAAATTGTTGCTGCCCGCCGCTTCTACGTGTTCGCATTTGTTTACTCCCGCGATGCGTGATCATGAGCCTTTATGACGTACTCGCGTTGACAAACTCTCGCTGTGCAAGGTGGCGTGCGCGATGACGTAATCCCGGTCAACAAACTCCCGCGGGATCACGCAGCAAGATCCAAAATGGTGCAGCACACGCAAACATGGAGAAAAACAACTCTTCAAACGCTGAATGACGGTAAGAGAACGCCGCGTGCCGCAATATTGTATTTGTCAAGCGCGACCAAGCAAAAAAATCTGCTGCGTGCGAATTTGCGAATTTTCGGCAAATTCGCCAGAATTCGCGGATCACGAATTTGCCGAAAATCCGCAAATTCCGCGAGCGGAACTGATTTTACGCCCATGCTTAACGTTCAGACAGCTTCCCTTTCGTGCCCGGCCATCTGGTCTCTCAGATCCCCTCCGCCATATGGTCGCCCGGATCCCCTCGGCCATCTGGTTGCCCGCAATGCTTTCCTATGGGGCGACCAGATGGCCGGACTTCCCTGTGAGGTTCCGTGACGATTTCAACCCGTGTTTTCAATAATGTCGGAAATACATAATCTTGGTATCAGTGAACCGCAAATGATTCATTTAGCATATCCTGGTGTTTTCGCTATGCTACGAGCAAGAGTACTCCTGTTACAAACACATTTCCGATCTACCCATGGCATCCATCTTAGATCATGGCAGCCATTTTGTGTTTCTTGCCCTCACATAGACAATGGACACGCAATGACCTCTGATTTCTCCATTTCGATTAAGGACACGTAGGCTTAGCCGGAGATTCACCTCTCTAGTAACACGTGCACCTTAGAACAGAACACGCTGTGGCTGCATGACTCGACAAAGGCTGCCTCCTCTGCCTGAGGCCAGTCCTGCTATACTGGTTCTCGTGTTCGTTGGCCTGATCATGATTAGGCGGCCGAAGCTGGTAGCCTTGCCCATTTACGACCCACAAACATCTCTTATCCTGCTTTCCTATCTTTTCGCACCTGGCTCCGTTCCTTTCTTTCTGAATCTTTATTAGGGGGAGGTAACAAAATTTACGATGAGGAGGTCCGGCTCTTGAATGTAATGTTGACATGGGATTGTGATGGAATAGTGGGAACCCCTCTTCGTAATGTTTGACATCAGATATTATCGACGATTCCTGTGCAACGCCAAATATTTATTGTTTAGGACACAAAGGTTTTGGGAATGTACCAACATGTGAAGAATTCGCCTGAAGGCCAATATTTAGTATATAAGGAGAACCCTTCTTGTACAAATCGAACAGGCTCCTAGATACTGCCCGTGTGTAGTTTCTGTGACTTCTGTGTCCCTGCAGTAATAAACCTTTGGTCTTTGACGCCACCATCGAGAAGCCCGTGTTTCTGTTTATTTGTGCACCGAGACATGTAGAACTCCGGGGTCTTCAGGTGTTATCCCTGACACCTCTGGACGGAACCAAAAAGTCGAGAACTCCAATTGGCGCCCTCGTTGGGCGACGTCATTCGGTACCGGTCCAAAAGCCTGAAGAGTTCGAGAAGCTTCGTGTGAAGATTCCTGAGGGAGGCGCCCCACTTCATCGATCCCGGCATATCGCAAAAGTGGCCCGAAGTTCTCTTCCACGAGGGTTCCCGTTCAGGACGGCTGCAGTGGTCCGTTGCCTTGACCGTCGCCCTGTCTTGGACCCGAGGTGCAGTCATTAGTACGGCGAGAGGAGACGGGTTTCTCCTTGGTGACGTCTTCAGTGCCTCAGTTAAGTATTTAGTGGTTGTCAGTTGGTTACTTGGTAAGGGTTGTTAAAATCCTTTTTAGTCCTTGGTTTGGTTTGGTTTTGTAAGATTATCGCTGGTTGTTCTGGTTACGATAATCTATTGGTTTAGTTTGGGTATCGATACATTAGTTCGCTTTGGTAGGCCTAAGTTCTTGGTTCGAGTGCACGTTTTTGTTTGTGTTTTGTTCGTTCTGTGTTCCGGATTGCAAAATGGTAAGTCGGAAAAATTGTATGTTGTCGTGTTTTGGTTGCAACAGTGATTCCCGGTTGGAGGACTCATGTCTGGTTCCTCCGATTGGGACTCCTCTATATGATCTTTATTGTAAGTTTGGAGTGGGTCCTATATCTTATAATGAGGTGTGGGTCCGCTA
Organism: Lissotriton vulgaris; assembly: GCF_964263255.1. Taxonomy (NCBI): domain Eukaryota; kingdom Metazoa; phylum Chordata; class Amphibia; order Caudata; family Salamandridae; genus Lissotriton; species Lissotriton vulgaris. The sequence continues at coordinate 712,821,124 of NC_141691.1, forward strand.
TACGGGAAAAGATGGTGTCCTTAGTTGGCCACTGCATGGTAGTTTTGAACCCGAAGTCCTTGACAATTTAGAAGCGAAATTGTTTAAGAAGAAAGCCCGGCCGGCAATGTTTGATTCTTTCCGTTTCTGGCGGAAAGAATCTAAACAGAGAGAAATTAAAAGGTTAAAGAAAGAACAGAAAGAGCAAGAGTTGACTTTAGAACAGGCTGCTAAGCAGCTGCAAGTCAACGAGTCTGAGAAGGCAATAGAGGTGGCTATTAGAGAGCGTAATTTGGCGATCGACAAGTGCTATCCTGCTTTGCCATCGAGTACGGCTAAGATAGTAGAGGATCCCGAAAGTGATCCTCTCTTATCTTACTTGTTACAGTCACCCCCACCGTATGCGCAGGGTGTTATGGTTCCTCCTTTACCGAATGTTCAATTGCCGGTTGCTGAACAACCTGGTATTCCTGCTCCTGCCCCTCAGAATCAAGCTCCTGTACCTCCTGTGGTCAATGTGAATGTTCCTTCGGCACCCCCTCTTCCTGGGTTGCCGGCTTCTTTGCCTATACCTGTATCGCTTACACCTACTGCTTCACAAGCTACCTTACCTGATACTCCTACTGTTTCTGGTCTATCTGTTCCTACTGCTACTGTGTTTTCCACATCTGCTAGCATTATGACTCCGCTTTCTGTTCGTCGAAGAATCACTGATTCTGTCTCTAATATTCTGTCTCCCTTCTATAAAACTTTGATTAAGACTCCTGCCTCTGAGTCTGTACAGAGACGTAGTCAGCTTCCAAGTACTGAGGAACGGGGAATCTTAGATTCCACGGCTCTCAGATGGATTTCGAAGAGTAGGAGATATAGTACGAGAGATGTGCTAGATACATTTATGCAGTGGAATGAACCAACGCAACAATATGCGTTTGACGAGATGTGCTCCCTTTTACGTGAGGAACTAGAAGAAGATGACTCTGAATCGAATTTAGAGGAGTTAATTAAGGTTCAGAAAGAGTTTGCTGCAGGTATGATAGTAGGTCAAAATATAAAAGAAGCGATGGAACTGATTTTAAGTTATAGGAATGATCCATCTCTTCGCTCACCGAGAGATTTAGAAAGACACAGTACGAAGCAGAATCGCCAATATCCAATGAGGGAGGTTCCTCCAATTTGGCGCGAAGCTGTGCCAGCTGATGTGAATCGTGGTATTGCTGCCGCTCCGGCGCAATTCCAGAGAGTGTGGATACACATTCCGTGGAAGCGAGCCGAAGTGTTAGCAGTGAAGCAGGCCTTGCCAGATCCGCGTAAAAATCCTGCTGGGTACTATAAGGAGTTAGCACAGACAGTTGAGGCTTGTGTGATGAATCTAGCGGACGTTGACATGTTATTTGGGAATGTAGTTCCGCAACCAATTTGGGCTAAGATACGTAAAGAGAATCATCCAGTTGCCCTAGGTGGTGATTGGGCAGCTATCATAGCGGCGGATGGTCAGCAAATAGGTGGTTCCAAACCTGAACCTCTAATTGCTAATCTTCCAGGTAGGATAATTGAATTAATGAAGACTCTGATGCCAGCATTGCGTGTTAACTGGGACAAGTTGTCCGCATGCAGGCAGAAGAAAGACGAAAGTGTCTCCGACTTCTTCACAAGGTTCGAAGAGACTTTTGTAGATCACAGTGGTCAGGACATGAGCACAGAAGGAGGACAGAGATTGTTTGTCGATAAATTTGTACACAATTTGTTACCAGAGCTCTGTAATAAATTGAAAGATTCCGAGAGTGGGTGGGCTGTTTCTACAACTGCGCAAATACTTGCAACTGCACAGTATTATGAAAATAGAGATAAAGAGGAGAAAGAGAAATCAGATAAGAAAACGAAAGATTTAAAGACTAAAGTTCTTTTGCAGCAAGCATATCCGCCTCGTACGAATCAGACCAATACGCAGCAAGGGTCATATCAAAGAACAGATTATAGTTCGCCGAGGCCTCAATATCAGTGGAACCAGTGTGCGTATTGTAAGAAAGAGGGTCACTACAAAAATGACTGTCCGATCTTAGCGCAAAATAATGCTGCAGCAGCTCAAAGAGGTCGTGGTGGTTCTATGCAAAATTCTAGAGGTCGAGGACGTGGTGCTATGCCTCCACAGACGAATGATCGCCCTTCTAATCATTTTGATCAACGAAATGGACAGTCTGCCCAACAAAATAGATCTCAACAGTATCATGTTGAGGATTATTGTGAAGCAGATGAGGGATTTCAACAGAATGGGTACTAGGACAGCCATGGACAGAGAGAGGGAGTAGTATCAGTTCCAGTGGATCAGAGTGGGCCTTATGTCGCAGTAGCAACATCAGGTGTAGTCGAACCGTTTCTGTTGGATACTGGTGCCGCAAAAAGTTCTATCATTCATGCAAAACTCCCTGGCGCACCTTTGTCCGGCTTAACGAATGTTTCTGTAGGTTTTTCAGGCGCCCCTGTTTACAATCCCGTATCTGGTCCTTTGTCTATTTCTGTTGGACCGTGTCAATTGAAAGCACCCCTGATTTTGACGACAGGTTGTAATGAAAATCTGCTTGGTTTAGACTTGTTAAAACGCCTATATGCGACATTGTACTGTTCTCCGTCAGGAGTACAGCTTACATTAGGTAAAAGAATCACCTCTCCGATGTACTTGTCAATGGATGCACTCCCGCCAGAGCTGCGCTCACTCCCTGATACTCTTTGGGCGACTGGTCCTAACGATGTAGGCCTTTTGGAAATTCCACCATATGTAGTCACTTTAAAAGCAAATGTCAAATTTCCACGAATTCCACAATACAAGATTTCTAGTGAAGGTGAACGTGCACTTTTACTGATTGTACAAGATTTGATTAAGAAAGGTGTGGTTGAAGAAACTAGAGGAAATGTCTGTGACAGTCCTGTATTACCGATTTTGAAACGTACTGATCCATCAAAGCCTCCAGTTTATAGGTTTGTTATAGATCTCAGAGAGGTTAATAAAATTGTGGTTCCGCAGTTTCCTGTGGTTCCAGACATTACTGCCTTGTTAACGTTGATTCCTGCTACAGCCACATGGTTTTCAGTTATCGACTTGAAAAATGCCTTTTTCAGCATTCCGATAGCCGAAGAAAGCAGAGATATTTTCGGCTTCTCTTTAGGAGGTCGAAGTTTCAGGTTCAAACGTGCTCCACAAGGCTATTGTGAAAGTCCGTCCATTTACAGTCAGGCATTAAAAAGTCAGTTAGATTCCTTTGTACTTCCTTCTGGTTCTGCACTAGTGCAGTATGTAGACGATCTTCTAGTGGCTGCCGATGACAAGGAAACTTGCAAAGCAGCTACAATTTCGTTATTGCATCATTTGTCTAGTTTGAATCATAAGGTGTCACCTTCAAAAATGCAATACTGCTGCCAAGAAGTGACCTACCTAGGTCATCTCTTGTCAAAGGAGGGAAGGAAGTTGACCCCAGAGAGAATAAAAGCAATTACGCAGATGAGTGTTCCCCGCACACAGAGAGAAGTACGTGCCTTTTTAGGTATTACCTCGTACTGTAGGCAGTGGATCCCAAATTTTTCTCTTTTAGCAAAACCATTGGTAGCTTTGACTGGGAAAGGTGTTCCGAGTCCGGTGCCATGGTCTGTCGAATGTCAGCAGAGTTTTTCTGAGTTACGAAATGCATTGTGTTCAGCTCCTGTATTGGGCACACCCGATTACAGTAAGCCATTCACGCTCTATGTTCACGAGAGAGAAGGCTGTGCGTTGAGTGTTCTGACACAGAGATTTGGTGATAAACAACGCCCTTGCGCGTATTTTTCATCAACATTAGACCCGGTAGCTAGAGCATTACCTAGTTGTTTGAGAGCTACAGCGGCAGCTGCGGCTTCCATTTGACAATCTGCTGGTTTGGTGATGAACAACATGCTAGTGGTCATGGTTCCTCATGCTGTGGATACACTCATGAACCGAACTAAGACGCAACATCTTACCAGCGCTAGATTATCAGGCTATGAGCTGACATTGCTAGCTAGTCATATTCAGATCAAAAGATGCAATGTATTGAATCCAGCAACATTGTTGCCGACTAATCAAGAGTCGAGTGATTCCGAACCCCATGATTGCTGTTTCAGAACCGAGGAAGAGACAAAAGGACGAATTGATTTAAAAGACACTCCATTGTCAGATCCAGATGGCACGTTGTATGTTGATGGGTCTTGTTTTAAATTGGAGAATGGTGATGTGACTGCTGCGTACGCTGTAACGACTTTGAGGACGATTGTGGAGACTGCAAGAGTGAGTCAGAATTCTGCCCAAGCTGCAGAGTTAATCGCTCTAACAAGAGCGTGTGTTTTAGCAAAGGGAAAGAGAGTGAATGTGTTCACAGATAGTCAGTACGCGTTCGGCGTAGCCCATAGTTTTGGCCGTTTGTGGAAAGAAAGAGGTTTCATTACGTCCCATGGGACTAAGATTCAACATGGTCAGCTAGTTAACGACTTGTTGGAATCTCTAACCTTGCCAACTGAAGTTGCGATTGTGAAGTGCAGTGCTCATAAAGCAATCACGGATGATGTTGGTCGGGGGAATGCTTTTGCTGATGAGACCGCTAAACAGACAGCTAGAAATATGATGAGTAGAATGTATGTTGCAACATCTGCAAGATGGATTTCCGAGTCTGGAATGTGTGAGGACACAGTGGAAAGTGTGAAAGAAATTCAGAAAGAAGCGACTGAGGAGGAAAAGCTTGCATGGAAAGAGAGTACGGGTAAATTGGACTCGAGTGGATGTTGGATTGATTTGTCGGAACAACAGCGTTGGATGTTGCCTGATGCGTACGTGCTTGCAGTGGTGACGATGGCACATGGAGTAGCACACATTAGTTCTAAAGGGATTTGTAAGATGTTGGCTCCAGTCTGGAAGAATGATGGGATTAGTAAGTGTGCAGAGAGAGTGGTGAAAAATTGTATGGTATGCCTGATGCATAATCCTGGCAAGGGAGTCCCAACACCTGCTGGTCACTTCGCTCCTCCTTCCTGCCCCTTTGAAGTGATTCAGCTAGATTTCATTCACATGGATCGTTGCAATAACCTAAAATACGTCCTGGTGGTAGTTTGTGCTTTTTCCAGATGGATCGAAGCATATCCACTAAAGGACAACACTGCCCTATCAACTGCCAAAATCCTTCTCAAGGAATACTTCCCTAGGTATGGAATGCCACGGATTGTATGGTCAGATAACGGAAGTGAGTTTGTAGGGAAAGTTATGCAGAGTGTGTGTGCCGGTTTAGGAATTAAGCAAAAATTTCACAGTGCAAACCATCCCCAGTCTGCTGGTTTAGTTGAGGGTTACAATGGCACCCTCAAACTAAAACTCGCTAAAATACAGGCATCCACGGGTTTATCCTGGCCAGATGCACTACCCTTGGCTTTGTTATCAACGAGAACGACTGTGCATTCTAGAGTAGGGCTTAGTCCCTACGAGATAGTTTTCGGTCGTCCCGCTAATGTTTGGGGAGAGCCTAGGCCAAAAGAATTTTGTTCTCTGGAATATCCAATGTTGATTGATTACCTTTACGACTTGACTGCTAAATTGAGTCTTATTCACCAACAGGTTTTCGATGCATTGCCAAAGCCACCGGAGAGTCCAGGTCATCAGCTGAAACCAGGAGACCACGTTGTGGTGCGCAACTTTGCAAGGACGAAGAACCTTCAGCCCAGATTTGTCGGCCCCTATCAAGTGCTGCTAGCGACGAGAACTGCTGTTCGTGTGGCCGGACGCAAACACTGGATACACACGACGCACGTCAAACTTGTGCCCCTGCCGCTTCCTTATGATACTTGGGTGAAGAAGGGAATTGGCGCCTCTGAGTTTGAACGGACACCCAAGTTTATCCCTTTCAGCGATGCCGAATTGATAACTAACACATCGAACTCTGGCTCTCCTCCTGAAACTACTTCTCTGACTTCTGAACACTTACCCTCTGCATCAGAAGAAACTCTGCATTCTGCGAACTTGAACATTGCAACCTCTGCTGAAAAAACATTGTTTCCAGATCAAACAGCTCCTGCAAAACTGAGATACAATTTACGGTCTCGTAATATGGACAAATAAAGCAGGAAACTGCCTATTGTGATATTTGAATTTTGACACTTTTGCCCTCAGCCAGGAAGTTTGCTATTGTTTTATTGTTTTAAATTGCCTTGCCGTCTGGGTAGCCGTAGGGTCGTGGCTGTGTGCCTAGTTGAATCTGCGGGGGTCAGACACAAGGTCGATCTTTCTGTTAGTTCTGGGAACTCCCAGGGCTGATAGAGGCATTTTCATCTACGTGCACATCATCAGTGGTCGCGAGCGGATTGTAGAAGATGGAGCTTCCTGCGCTACAACGAGAAAATGTGATTTATGTTCGCAGAAACAGACTTTACAGAGTTCTCCACAGCAAATGCTTTCTGATGCAATGTGCTATTACATTTTTAATTGTTTTGATAACGTTGGTGGGTGGAATCGTCTTTGGTGTGAATTTGATTTTTATGCCGGTAACTACAGTACCTCCCCTTGATCCTGCTACTTCTACTGTTTCTTCTATGCACTCTTTTCACTCGTTTCCTGAACATGAGCAAGCTCGACGCTCAGAATTCATCAATAACACTTTCGTACAGCTCTTGCACCAACACCAACTGGTAGTTAACACTACAGACTGCTGGGTGTGTGGCTTGATACCCCACACTATGGATAAAGGCATTCCCTATCTGGTGTTGCCTTTTAGCTATAATGGATCATTTCAGGCCCTTCAGACCATTTTTGCCTACGCCCTTGAAACCTATCCTCCGCGTCCACCACGTTCCACTAAATATAACTCTGCCAACAAAGCTTTAGTCCAGGGAATTATTGACATGATCAAGGACGTCAATAATACTCCATCTTACCCTAGAGATGAATTACGAGTATATTTGAGTTGGAACTCTTCAGAGTATCGCCTTAGATTGGGAGAAAGCAAGCGTAAAAGCTCAACTCCAATCTGGGGCGTGCCTCACCGAGGTCAGGTCTGTTTGCAAGGAAATGGGAGAAATCCGAGAGCTCAGCTAGGGAGGAGTGAGTGCGTTGAGACTTACGTGTTTCCGTCCAACTCTTCCCCTGCCTTTCTTACTACTAGGGGTACCTACTTCATCTGTCAAGACAGAGCGTATACATGGTTGCCTGCTGACTTTTCAGGTTCATGTTATATTGCTCGATTGTTGCCTCCGACATACACTGCTTCATCTGATTATCACAAGACCAGAGTAGCAAGAGGTGTCTTCAGCAAGGAAGATACCGCTGGTCAGGAAGCTGGAGACTTCTTCAAAGGTTTCCTTCCGTTCTGGGGGCCTATGGCCAATAGTAGAAACATACGTCAGCTAACACGGGTAGTTGAATCTACTATTACCGAAACTGCTGGTGCCCTTAGCAATTTGACAGCTGAGCTTCAGGCGGATAGACTCATGACGTTGCAGAACCGTATGGTTCTAGACGTGATACTTGCAGATCGAGGTGGGGTATGCAGAATGATCCAATCGAGCTGCTGTGTTTTTATTCCCAATAATGCTCCAACTGTCTATGAGGCGATCTCTAAGCTACACAAGATTTCCGACTCTATACACGTAGACAAGGGAGACTGGTCCTTCATAGAGTGGTTTTGGACTCTAATATCAGCGTGGGGATGGAAGGTTCTGATGGTCATTGGTGTCATCTTAGTATTCCTGTTCTCGTGTTGCCTGATTATCCAGTGTGGTCCAGCTCTGTGTAGTCTTTGTGCTGCAACCTGTTTTAGAAAACCACCTGCGTTTGGAGAAAAGGCTCGAGAAAGGATGATGATACAACAGCATGTCACTGACCTGATGAGCATAGAACTAGATTCTGACATAGACTGAGTAATTGCCTATGTAAGGGCAAAAGGAGGGTCTGAGGTTCCATGACGATTTGAACCTGTGTTTTCAATATTGTCGGAAATACATAATCTTGGTATCAGTGAACCGCAAATGATTCATTTAGCATATCCTGGTGTTTTCGCTATGCTACGAGCAAGAGTACTCCTGTTACAAACACATTTCCGATCTACCCATGGCATCCATCTTAGATCATGGCAGCCATTTTGTGTTTCTTGCCCTCACATAGACAATGGACACGCAATGTAAATGTAAATGTGGCGTATTTGTATAGCGCGAACAGTGACCCGGAGGCATCCCGGCGCTTGTACTCCTACCACAAGGGAACCCCTCCTGGCTTTTCCTTGTGGGGTGTCCACTCCTGGGCATCCCATGGTGAAACCAGGCATCCCTTGTGTATCAGGGGGCCTTTGTGGAGACTAAGCAAGCTATTGCCCAGAGTTGCAGCGTGGGACCCATGCTTAGAATCGGCACTGAGGCGAGAATATCCGGTCAGAGGAATTTAAGCCCGAAACCCGCCGAGGCGGGAATCGAACCCTGGTCCCTGGCCAGCGTTCTGCATCAAGGTCTGCCGCTCTAAGCATTGAGCCACACTTCTCCACAAATGACCTCTGATTTCTCCATTTCGATTAAGGACACGTAGGCTTAGCCGGAGATTCACCTCTCTAGTAACACGTGCACCTTAGAACAGAACACGCTGTGGCTGCATGACTCGACAAAGGCTGCCTCCTCTGCCTGAGGCCAGTCCTGCTATACTGGTTCTCGTGTTCGTTGGCCTGATCATGATTAGGCGGCCGAAGCTGGTAGCCTTGCCCATTTACGACCCACAAACATCTCTTATCCTGCTTTCCTATCTTTTCGCACCTAGCTCCGTTCCTTTCTTTCTGAATCTTTATTAGGGGGAGGTAACGAAATTTACGATGAGGAGGTCCGGCTCTTGAATGTAATGTTGACATGGGATTGTGATGGAATAGTGGGAACCCCTCTTCGTAATGTTTGACATCAGATATTATCGACGATTCCTGTGCAACGCCAAATATTTATTGTTTAGGACACAAAGGTTTTGGGAATGTACCAACATGTGAAGAATTCGCCTGAAGGCCAATATTTAGTATATAAGGAGGAACCCTTCGTGTACAAATCGAACAGGCTCCTAGATACTGCCCGTGTGTAGTTTCTGTGACTTCTGTGTCCCTGCAGTAATAAACCTTTGGTCTTTGACGCCACCATCGAGAAGCCCGTGCTTCTGTTTATTTGTGCACCGAGACAGGTAGAACTCCGGGGTCTTCGGGTGTTATCCCTGACACCTCTGGACGGAACCAAAAAGTCCAGAACTCCACCTGGAAGTCCTGATGAGGTGCCATTCGCCTCCCGGATCCCAGCGAGGGCTCCAGGAGGTCGGGTACTTTCGCGCCTTGGGTCCCCCGGGCCTCCTGATGCGCACTTGTTCCCAGAAAGAGGAGTAGCCTTCCTCCGGATTACTAGGGACAAGGTACTCTGGGACCCCTCACGGCCTAGCAGTCCTCAGTCCTCAGCGGGCAGCTGGCTGGGACAGGATGCCGCCCCAGCCCCGGGTACATCCCTGGGCCTGCCGCGTGGCAGGAAGCCCTGGATGGGGTCCAGGAGGGCCCAGGGAGGCGTCCCCTGCGCCTCCGGGCTCCTGGCTGGGGAGCCCTGAGGCGCTCTTGGCCTTGTCCCCCAGCCTGCCGCACTGCCAAAGGCCGGGACAGGGTTCAGTGGTGCCCGGGGAGCCTCCCCTTGCTCGGCTGGGTTCAGGAGCTCTGTCCAGGGCGCTCCGTCCAAGGCCCCTGAGGTACCCGAGGAGGGCGGCCTCCCTACCCGGGGCTCCGTCCTGGGTCCTGCCGCATGGCAGGGTTCCTGGGACAGGGTCTGGAGGGTCCGGGGTAGGCTTCCCCTGAACCTCCACGCCTGGGAAACCCCGGCTGGGTCCAGGGGCCCCACCGGGCCCCGGGTCGGGTGCTCGGGCTTAGGGCCCTGTCACCCCAGCCTGCCGCACTGCCAAAGGCCCGGGACCGGGGTTCCGTAGGTGCCCGGGGAGCCTCTCTTTGCTCGGCTGGCTTCAGGGGCCCCGGGGAGGGTGGCCTCCCCACCCGGGGCTCCGTCCTGGGTCCAGCCATGTGGCAGGGTGCCCAGGACGGGGTCCGGAGGGTCCAGGCTTCCCTTTCGTGCCAGGCCATCTGGTTGCCCAGATCGCCTCGGCCATCTGGTCGCCCGCAATGCTTTCCTATGGGGCGACCAGATGGCCGGACTTCCCTGGAATTCCTGATGAGGTGCCATTCGCCTCCCGGATCCCAGCCAGGGCTCCAGGAGGTCGGGCATGTTCACGCCGAGGGTCCATTGAGCCTCGCGGTGTGCACTTGTTCCCAGAAAGAGGGGTAGCCTTCCTCTGGATTACAAGGGACAAGGTACTCTGGGACCCCTCTTGGCCTAGTGGTCCTCAGCCGGCAGCTGGACGGGCCAGGATTCCGCCCCAGCTCCGGGTCCGTCTTTGGGCCTGCCGCGTGGCAGGAAGCCCTGGATGGGGTCTGAGAGGGCCTGGGGAGGCATCCCCTGCGCCTCCGGGCTCCCGGCTGGGGCCAGGGGCCTGGCCGGGCCCTGGGTCGGGTGCACCGGCTCCGGGCCCCATCCCCCGGCCTGCTGTACTGCCAAAGCCCGGAACGGGGTTCCGTTGTGCCCGGGTAGCCTCCCCTTGCTTGGCTGGGTTCAGGAGCTCTGGCCAGGGGCCTCTGAGGGGCCCCGGGGAGGGTGGCCTCCCCACCCGGGGCTCCGTCCTGGGTCCTGCCGTGAAAGTAGGGTGCCTGGGATGGGGTCCGGAGGGCCCAGGGTAGGCTTCCCCTGCGTCTCTGGGCCTGGGAGCCCCGGCTGGATCCAAGGGCCCTGCCCGGCCCCGGGTCGGAAGCTCGGGCCCTGGGCCCTGTCCCCCAGGCCAGCTGCACTGCCAAGGGCACGGATCGGGGTTCTGTTGTGCCCGGGCAGACTTCCCCTGCTCATTAAGGTGTCCGGGGGCCCCGGGTTGGAGGGCCTGTCGGGGCCTCCTGGCAGCCTCCATGGCTGGGGCCCAGCTGGGGCCTTGTGCCTCCGGTCCGCCATGCCCTGGCGCCCGCTCACTTCTTGGTTGGGGCACAGGGTGTCCAGTAAGCATGGGTGAATTTTGCGAATTCGGGATCCGCAAATTTGCGGATTTGAGATCTCGCAATTTGCAAAATTTGCGAATTCGTGTGTATTTGCGAATTTGCTGTTTTTGCTGGTTCGCGTTTCGACACATGCTTTGTGGCTTCTTCAGGACAAATTCAGCGAAATTCTCTAAACATGTGAAAAGGGAAATTTTCTGAAGTAAAAAGGTTTCAAGATGTAGAGATGTGGACTTCATCTTATTTGCTTCTATGTGCGAAGTCGACACAAAACAATTCTTTTATTCACAAAGCATGTGTCGAAACGTGTCAACATGAATCAGCTTTTACAATTAATTTCGGGAATCATCAATGTGTTAATATTTCCCTGATTACTGTATAATCTTTACATTGAAGATTTGTCCTTTTAAACAAACTTCCCCTTTTTTTTTTACTATGTGTATTATTGAATATGTTCATATCAATTTTTATAAATACAATTACATTTCTCATGTTATCATATAATATTTTTCTTTGAGTCGTTTTCTCCTTATGCTGTGTTTACCTTCTTTTATACTTGTTTCTGCCAGTTAATTTGTTTTTTATTTGCCTGGGATTTTACCCTTGCACATGATTGCTTTACCCTGACCTACGAAATTTATCCCATTCAGGGGGTCCTTTTGCTTTACCATGAGTTTACGTTCATATTGCAGGCACCTCAGCTGCTTTCGGGCCTTAAAAGAATGGTTGAAATGTGTGCACATTCTTCAGCAGGTGGTCAGCAACTTGCACACTGGACTTTCTTCACTCAAGAATTTTTTAACAACCAGGTTTATACAGTGCGCCAAACATGGCACTCTGAAATAGTTACCCTTATCCATGGCCTTAACTACATTGGCGCCATTATCCGTGGAAACATAGCCAATCATGCGTTTTCTTGGGGACAGCCTTTGAAAGACCTTTGTGTTAAACTCACGCAAAATGTTTTCTCCTGTATGATTTTTCTCCATGGCAAACATGGCTAGTGTTGCATGTTTCCGAGCAGCTTTATAAACTTTGTCCGGGTCAACACCTGCGGTTACCTTTGCTTTAACCCCTGAAAAAGAGACCCAGTGTGCAGTGATGCACATGTAATCAATGGCTTGGCAACTGGTCCACATGTCTGTTGTCAGATGTACAGTGTGAACCGCACTCTTCTGCAAAGCTGCCCCAATCACCTCCAGCACATCTTCATGTAGTGCTGGAACCGCAACTCTGGCAAAATAGAACCAGCTAGGAACCTTCCATTTAGGGCAGAGCGTTGCCACTAATTCAAGAAAACCCACCCCTTCCACAAAAGAAAAAGGGAGAAGGTCCAGCACTAGCATTTTAGCCAGCTTAGTGTTATACAGACGCATCATTGGGTGGTTGCGTTCAAATGGCGCATCTGAAAACAACATGCTTCTAATGGTGGGATGGACCATTTTACGGGATGATGATGACTTCTTCGACCCAGTTACGCTCGGTGATGATGAACTTTTTCGCATTGGTGTCTCACTCTCTCCCACATTCTTAGTGTGGCTCATATATCTTGCAGGGGGTGTGCTGCTGACAGGGGTACTGGGTGTAAGTGAAGAAATGTTTGACGTTTCTTCCTCCTCGTCATCATCAGATGAAACATCAACGGATACAATTTGTTGACTTGCAATTCTGGCTGCCTTGATCTCCTTTAGGTGCGCATGCCATTTGACAGTGTGCTGTCTCTCAAGATGACCTCTCTAGCCTCCGGTACCATAGTTGGTGCGAGAAGTTGGCCTGATATATAGTGCTCACTATTCTAGTGATCACTGTGTATCATACCAAACGACCCTTATTGATGATTGGTTGTAAGTCAACCTTATAAACCAGCTATCCTAGTAGCGTTGACAAAAGCAGTCTTTAGGCTAAACTCTAGAGGGCGTGTTAAGCCAGCTGTTTTACCATCACATATACCCCTTGAACACCAAGTGAAAGGACACCACACAAGTTTTTATAAAAATAAAGGATTTTATTAATAACAAGTCTACCCTGAACTCTTTATGAGTCACGGAGCTATGCACAATACAAAACTCTTAAGAAAATACTTCAAGTTGCACAATTTACACAAATGCCCGAAGGGGCACGAAAAACCATATACACTAAAAGTGGAATGCGAAATACTAGCAGGTAAGTAACTCGATCCAGAGGCTTGAGGATCGCTAGGACTACACTACTGAACCCTAAGGTTAGGAGCAGGAGGCCTAGGGAGATCGGGTGCAGAGTGTGCACTCTCATGCGGGATGCGGGACAAAGTCTATGGAGGCTAGTATTTCTAAAGTCACTGTTTCCGGACGAATCCGACTAGGTAGACTTAAAATGAAAAAGGATCTGGACACTTGGATAGTGAACCTGCGTTGGAGCACCAAAATGCTCGGGTTACCTAGCCCAGGGGCTGCGGCTGCATAGGGTTCAAAAGACGTCGGGAATCCTCGTTGTAGTCTATGGAGCCTGAAAGAAGAAGTTGCTGGCAGGCGACCAGTGAAGATGTTCGGTGTGATCCAAGCCTGGATCGGTGATGGAGATGACCTGAAAGCAGAGGGGACTCAGTTCTTAATCACTAGCCAGTGATTGTGTGGGCACCAGGATGGCACCGGATGAGGTCACCGCGATCAGGTGAGTGGGCGACGCTGGACTCTGCATTCACACGACCAAGGAGGCGTTGTCGGCAACCGGGCTGGAGGTGCGAGCTGTCCCATGAGGGTGTCTGCTATCGGCGATGCTGGAACCAGGATTAGAGCAACAAGCCTTGGCAAAGGCAAGCCCACGCGGTGGAGTCAAGATGGTGTCTGGAGTGGACCAGGAGGGTCTGGGGTGCTCCTCTCTTGGAAGGGAGCAAGGGCCAGTCTGGAGCAACCAGACCAGCGGTGAAAACGTCGTGGTACGTCGTCAGGAGGGCCACTAGCCAATGGGCAAGTGACCAGACAACGTGGCAAGCAGCAAAGAGCAGAAGGGCCCCACGCAGATCTCGTGGATGCTGGGGGGCTGGACTTCGGTGCTGGAGCTGCTCTGGGTTGGGGCTTCTCAAACCCCAGTGCACCCACTCGAGGATCCCTCGGTGGTCGTGCTGGTTAAGCGTCGTGCAGGTTTTGAAGATGGCCGGTCCCTCAGGTCTCGTCACACCCACGAATCTCAGCTGGGCTGATGATGCAGGTAGAGGTCAGAGATGCCAGGGAATCCGGGTCTCGTCGAGCTGGTCAGTCTTGATCCGGACGATGGACGTGCAGGAAACCGCGATGCTTAGGTGGTGCCTGCGGGTGCAGGGTGGCTACTCCTTAGCCACAAGGGAGAGTCTTCAAAGAAGGTCAAGAGTTCCTTTCATGGAAAGTAGTTCAAGATTCAAGATTATCTAATTTGGGAAGGAGACCGCTCCTACCTTTATTCTAAGAAAAGGAGCTGGCACGCAACTAGGTCCTGCCCATGGGGGGGACCAGGAGGGGGTGGTTACACCCCTCTCCTTTGTCCAGACTCTCCCCAGCTCAGGGGCTGGTGTGCCCCTGGAACTGGTTTGAGCCGGCATATGCACAGTGAGCATCGGGGTGCCACTTGCAGTCACCTTCCTCTCAACCCTGCCTACCTGGGATACACAAAGCCCTGTCTGGGATGGTGCTAGCACCGCCCCTGACAGGAAACCCTTTGTCCGAGCTCTCCTCGCTGGAAGGACTCCCAGCAGCAGGAGGTCAGACTTGTGTCTGTGGTGGCAGCATCCATTTTGTGATGCTGAGGCTCGAGTTAACTTTAACCGGGGTTAACATCTACATACATGTTGTGTACCTCTAGAAGGGTGGAATGCTAACCCCGTCGCCAGAATTGGTGAGGGGTTAGTATTCCAATCCGTATGACACCTTACTCGACATGTTTTGATAATGCGATACCAAAGTTAGCAAATAACCGCGAGGATTATAATGCACTTAAGAGTATATGGTACGCGTTATCATGGAACAGCTATTAGAACTTGGTTCCGCAAGCTGCAAATGGGCTCAGCTCATGCCAGAGCACCATCTCACATAATTCCAAGCACTCTGCCTTCAGGATTGATAAGGCCTGCCATAGGAGTGACTGATAGGAATCTATGTGTCCATTTTAGGGTTAGATATATGAATACTATATCTAAAGCAAAGGGTGTTTACACCACCTTGCCCCAGCTGTTGTGCAGCCTGTTGTGTCAGATTTGAGTGGCCAGCCAGGGGTGGCATAATACATGCTGCAGCCCCTGGTAGGCCCTGGATACACCTATGCCCTGGATACCTAAGGTATGCTGTACAGGGACTGATAAGGTGGCCCAGTACCAATTAGATATGTACCTAAGGTACATGGAATCCATTTTACAGAGAGAGCAGTGGGCCTGGGGCCCTGAATAGCAGGGTCCCAGGTCAACTAAGTCGAAAAACCAGCAAAACACCAGGCAAAAAGCTGGGGGCAACCATAGTCAGATATCCACCTTCCTACAGTTGGTACCAAGCTTACCACGACTAACTCGAAGCTTACAAATGGTACAAATGGCTATGTTTTCCCTTGTTGGGCTAACACTAAAAAAGTCCCAAACTGCGGACTTCAAATGTCTGTGGGGGGGGGCGGAGGAGGCGATACTGGGAATGCTAATGCCAGATGAAGTGGAGGATGTGTGTTGACGAAATTTACTACGTTGTACACTTACAGCACCACTACTTGAGGAAATGGAGGTCGAGGTGGATGGAGGTCCCTTCTGGCGAGAAAATATGGAAGCAGTAGGTGGTGGTGTACTAGTTAACTGCATTGGTGGTGGTCCCATTGCCACATCGCCAACAAAACGCTCAGCAGAATTTCGGGCTAGGGTAAAAATGTCTGTTTGCTGCGTGCCCCCTGAGGCTGCAGTGACGTCTATGATGACTGTGTCGTCGTCGTTTGAGTCTTCATCAGCAGGAGTATACGCCACTTCTTGTTCAGTGTCATCATCACACTCCATAACTATGAGACTTTCGGGGACCTTCCTTTTACGTTTAGCTACCTTTGTCAGATCATGGTGTGCCTCACTCTCAGACGGCCGTGGTGGTTCCTAATTTTCATCCATATCAACAGAAGGAAGGGGGCTTGAAGAAGATGTAGACACCATCCTTGATCTTTTCCTTGCTAGGGATCTGGAAGACAATGAATGATCAGGAGGAGTGGCTTCCTTAAATGATACCCTGGCTTGAATGTCGATTTCCTGATGTGCCCCTACTTCGGGAGGATCAACTATTGTGGGCACTTGTGCCGCTCCATGCACCTCTGCATGCGCATCTTCTTGCGCCGCCTCTCCTTCCACATGTGCTTGGGCTTGTACTTGCACATGTGGTTGTTGTTGCGGCTGTGGTTGTTGAACACTCGTCAGATGAGTTACAACAACCTGTGTTGATTGAGGGATGCTGCTACTTTCTTGCGATGAGCCAACATCACTGGTCGATTGTGATTGAACAACTCTACTGGCTGCCTATGCAGCACTCAAGGGCTTGGACTTAAGTTGTTGTGGTGGTGGTGGCACTGAGACCAATGGAGCAGGGGTGCTGCTCCCAGCTTGGTCCCCAGCAGACCCCGCTGCTGCTGCAGGCGTACTTTTTTTTCCAGAAAAAAGCCGCGGTCGGCACACCAGTCTCCTTGGTAAGTGGCGCCACTTGCTACTTCTGCTCCTTACTGGCAACTTTCTTGCTAGAGGAGCTACGGGCAACTTTTTTTGGGGCCATCTTCTTCAGATGTCAGAACAGCAGGCCGCAGTTGCACAAGTTGCAGAGTTTTCTGTGGCCACACGTGACGTTGTGCTGCACACACCGCAGCAGGACTTGTTCCTGGCATTGATGAGGAACGATGAGGCTGATGATTCGTCTTTCTGGACCTAAAAGCAAACGAAGCCAGAGGAACATCAGTTAAATAATTGTTGCATATGTAGCGCTTCAATTAATAGTTTGCAAGTAAGCATTTTTATTATACCCATCCCCCAAAATGGAAAGATCAATAAAATGCACCACTGACTGAGTACCCCTGGGCATAATGGATGAAAGCATGGCAGACTGGGTGCAGGCCTATGGCACAACAAAGCACACTGCCTGGCTTCAAAATGGCCCCTAGACCCCCACCACATGGCTAGGCCCTGCCTCTACCAGTCCTCAAAATGGCCCCAACCCACATGGACAGGCCCCATCAACACCCCAAAAAATCAAAAAACACACAAAAATCACCACAATCCAATGCCATCCATGCCCTCCATGATGTTTACATTAAAGAGACCCCACAGAAAGACTCAGTCCATGCACCACTGAGTACCCCTGGGCAGAAGGTCCCAACAACAGCCCAAAAATCGAAAAACACACAAAAATCACAACAATCCAATTCCATCCATGCCCTCAATCATGTTCAAATTCAAGACACCCCGCAGAAAGACTAGGCCCATGCACCACTGAGTACCCCTGGGCATAATGGATGAAAGCATGGCAGACTGGGTGCAGGCCTATGGCACAACAAAGCACACTGCCTGGCTTCAAAATGGCCCCTTGACCCCCACCACATGGCCAGGCCCTGCCTGTACCAGTCCTCAAAATGGCCCCCACCCACATGGACAGGCCCCATCAACACCCCAAAAACATCGAAAAACACACAAAAATCACCACAATCCAATGCCATCCATGCCCTCCATGATGTTTACATTAAAGAGATCCCAAGAAAGACTCAGTCCATGCACCACTGAGTACCCCTGGGCAAAAGGCCCCAACAACAGCCCAAAAATCGAAAAACACGCAATAATCACCACAATCCAATGCCAATTATGCCCTCAATCATGTTCAAATTCAAGACACCCCACAGAAAGACTAGGCCCATGCACCACTGAGTACCCCTGAGAATAATGGATGAAATCATGGCAGACTGGGTGCAGGCCTATGGCACAACAAAGCACAATGCCTGGCTTCAAAATGGCCCCTAGACCCCCACAACATGGCCAGGCCCTGCCTGTACCAGTCCTCAAAATGGCCCCCACCCACATGCACAGGCCCCATCAAAACCCCAAAAAACACACAAAAATCACCACAATCCAATGTCATCTATGCCCTCCATGATGTTTACATTAAAGAGACCCCACAGAAAGACTCAGTCCATGCACCACTGAGTACCCCTTGGCAAAAGGCCCCAACACCACCCAAAAAAATCGAAAAACACACAAAAATCACCACAATCCAATGCCATCCATGCCCTAAATGATGTTGAAATTCAACAAAATAGTTGTATCATGCACCCATAACTAACCCTGTTCCTACTGGATACTGAGGCTACCCACAATATATTTTATTTTATGTTCTGAAAAAGTTCCAAAATTGTAGTTGCAGCAACTGTAATGCCCCAAACAAACAACATCAACTTACTTGTGAAATTTCTAATCCAAAAGTGATCCAAAGAAAGTCAAAAAGGCCTCAAATCCAAATATCCAGCAGCATCCACAAAAAGTAATCCTTCCAGGTCAAGATCCAAATCAAAGTGACCAGGACATGAACAAAGCACTGGGAGGAGCATGCTGGACAGGAACGGGAAGTTGGAGACTGTGGGGCACTTCCTTCCTCCTATCCCCCCCAAAATGGACTGCTTGCAAAAAAAAGTGCTGGCAAATGTCAACCTGAGGAGTTATTCTGATAAAAATCTTCATTTTCAGAAGGTTTATGCTGCCGGCTGGTGGATTTCTTGTGCAGAATTGCAAATTTTGCAATTTCGCGAGTGCGAGATTGTTGCTGCCCGCTGCTTCTACGTGTTTGCAATTGTTTACTCCCGCGATACATGATCATGAGCCTTTATGACGTACTCGCGTTGACAAACTCTCGCTGTGCAAGGTGGCGGGCTCGATGACGTAATCGCGGTCGACAAACTCCCGTGGGATCACGCAGCAAGATCCAAAATGGTGCAGCACACGCAAACATGGAGAAAAACAACTCTTCAAACGCTGAATGACTGTAAGTGAACGCCGCGCGCCGCAATATTGCATTTGTCAAGCGCGACCAAGCAAAACAATCTGCTGCGTGCGAATTTGCGAATTTTCGGCAAATTCGCGAGAATTCACAGATCGCGAATTTGCCGCAAATCCGCAAATTTCGCGAGCGGAACTGATTTTACGCCCATGCTTAGTGTCCAGACAGCTTCCCTTTCGTGCCCGGCCATCTGGTCTCCCAGATCCCCTCGGCCATCTGGTCGCCCGGACCCCCATCTGGTCGCCCGCAATGCTTTTCTATGTGGCGACCAGATGGCCAGACTTCCCTGGAAGTCCCGATGATGTGCCATTTTGCCTCAGGGATCCCAGCGAGGGCTCCAGGAGGTCGGGTACTTGGCCGCCTTAGGTCCCCTCTGTCACCTCGTGTGCACGGATTACAAGAAAGGGGGGTAATTTTCCTCCGGATTACTAGGGAGAGGGTCAGTCAGACCTCCGTGAGGTCTGGCGATTCTGAATCAGGGGAAGGCAGGACCCGGGCACGCCCGCCGGGGCCCCTAAGGGCCCGGGGACACTCCTGCCTCTCAGTCCCTTGCCGATAGTCGTTTTTCTCAGAGTTTTCTCAGGCAGTCCTCCGTGAGGTCTGGCCATGCTGAGAGGGGGAAGGCAGCCCCGGGGCCCACCAGCCGGGGCCCCCAGGGGCCCGGGGACGATCCTGCCTCTAAGCCCCTTGCTGATGGTCGTTTTTCTCTGAGTTTTCTCAGGCAGTCCTCTAAGAGGTCTGGCCATGCTGAGAGGGGGAAGGCAGCCCCGAGCCCTCCCGCCGGGGCCCTCAGGGGCCCGGGGATGCTCCTGCCTCTCAGCCCCTTGCCGATGGTCGTTTTTCTCCCAGTTTGCTCAGGCAGACCTCCGTGAGGTCTGGCCATGCTGAGAGGGGGAAGGCAGTCCTGGGGCCTGCCCGCTGTGGCCCCCAGGGGCCCGGGGTTGCTCTTGCCTCTCAGCCCCTTGCCAATGGTCCTTTTTCTCCGAGTTTGCTCAGGCAGACCTCCGTGAGGTCTGGCCATGCTGAGAGGGGGAAGTCAGTCCTTGGGCCTGCCCGATGGGGCCCCCAAGGGCCTGGGGATGCACCTGCCTCTCAGGCCTCTTGCCAATGGTCTTTTTTCTTGGAGTCTGCGTGCCCTGGCAGCAGGTATGCAGGGGATGCTAAGCCAGTGTACACCCCCTGCGCAGGGTGGCCTGCCTGGGGATGCCCCGGCTGTACTCTGATCGATTGGGCACTCTCGGCCCATTTAGGGATGGACTGCTTGGCCAGCCTCCGCTGTTGTTTCAAGCAAAGAGCTTCCACCCTGCGTGGACTGTCTGACTCTAGGGAGGGCCTGCCGCATGGCGGTTAGGTCGTTCACCCTACCCAGAAGAGCGAAGGCTGAGCGGCCCTGGCAGCTCATGGCCCCCAGTGGTCTGACCCGAGCGGAAGGGGCAGGTGGTGCCAGGCCCTTGGATGCTGCCTGGCTGGCAGGTCTGTGGGCCCTGTGTGCCACGCTGTCACCCCTCTCGGCCCAGCACGTTTCCACAGAAGCTTGGAACGACTGTTCCGAGGGGTGCCGCTGCCGCCAGGCTCCGGCACCCCTGGGTCTCTCTCACGCTGCGCCTCGGCCTGCCTTTCCCTCCCGGGGGAGATGGCTGGGCCTGCCGGTGCCCATGTGACCGGCGCACCTCTCCACACCCCTCCAGTGAGCCCTCCTGCCCAGGTGGGTGGGCTCCTTCTCCTGACAGGCTTCCGAGAGATGGAGGTTGCACGAAGGTCGCCGGTCGGGGAGATGGGCACGCTGAGGTTCCGTGACGGTTCTGTGACGACTTGAAACCGTGTTTTTAAGTTTGTCGGAAATACCTAATATTGGTATCAGTGAACCGCAAATGATCCATTTAGTATATCCTAGTGTTTTCGCTACGCTACGAGCAAGAGCACTCCTTCCATTGACATATTTCTGATATACCCACGGCATCCATCTTAGACCATGGCCGCCGCCATTTTGTGTTTCCTTGCCCTCACATATGCAATAGCCTCGGATCACTTCATTCACTCCACTTTGATTAAGGACACGTAGCCTTAGCCGGAGATTCACCTCTTACATGACACGTGCACCTTAAACCAGATCACGCTGTAGCTGCATGACTCGACAAAGGCTGCCTCCTCTGCCCGAGGCCAGCCCTGCCAAACTGGTCTTCGTGTCCATTGTACCTGATCATGATTAGGCGGCCGAAGCCGGTAGCCTTGCCCATTTACAACCCACAAACATCCCTTATCCCACTTTTCTATCTCCCACACCTGGCTCTGTTTCTTTCTTTCTGAATCTTTATTAGGGGGAGGTAACGAACTTTACGATGAGGCGGTCCGGGTCCTGAATGCAATATTGACAGGGAATTGTGACAAACTAGTGGGAACCCCTCTCTTCGCAATGTTTGGCCCCAGATATTATCGACGGTTCCTGTGTAACACCAAATATTTATTGTTTTAGACACGAAGGTTTTGGGAATGTATTACATGTAAAGAATTTGCCCCTAGCATAAAAAACCGTATATAAGGAGCAACCCACTTTGTACAAATCGAACAGGCTCCTAGTCTCTGCCCGTGTGTAGATTCTGTGACTTCTGTGTCCCTGCAGTAATAAACCTTTGGTCTTTGACGCCACCATCGAGAAGCCCGTGTTTCTGTTCATTTGTGCACCAAGGCAGGTGGAACTCCGGGGTCTTTGGGTGTTGTACCCTGACACCTCTGGACGGAACCAAAAAGTCCAGAACTCCAATTGGCGCCCAACGTGGGGCGACGTCATTCGGTACCGGTCCAAAAGCCTGAAGAGTTCGAGAAGCTTCGTGTGAAGATTCCTGAGGGAGGCGCCCCACTTCATCGATCCCGGCATATCGCAAAAGTGGCCCGAAGTTCTCTTCCACGAGGGTTTCCCGTTCAGGACGGCTGCAGTGGGCCGTTGCCTTGACCGTCGCCCTGTCTTGGACCCGAAGTGGTGCAGTCCTTAGTACGGCGAAACGTGACGGGTTTCTCCTTGGTGACGTCTTCAGTGACTCAGTTAAGTATTTAGTGATAGCTAGCTGGTTACTTTGTGAGGATTGTTAAATATCCTTGATCGGTTCTTGGTTTGGTTTGGTTTTGTTAGATTATCACTGGTTGTTCTAGTTACGATAATCTATTTGGTTTAGTTTTGGGTATCGATACATCAGTTCGTTTTGGTAGGCCTAAGTTCTTGGTTCGAGTGCACATATTTGTTCCGTGTTTTGTTTGTTTTGTGTTCCGGACTGAAAATGGTAAGTCGGAAAATGTTGTCTTGTTTTAGTTGTAACAGTGACTCACGATTGGAGGACTCTTGTCTGGTTCCTCCGATTGGGACTCCCCTATATGATTTATATTGTAAGTATGGCGTGGGTCCTATAACTTATAATGAGATATGGGTTCGCTATTGTAAGAAGGATGGTGTCCTTAGTTGGCCACTGCATGGTAGTTTTGAGCAAGAGATTCTCGACAATTTGGAAGCGAAATTGTTCAAGAAGAAAGCCCGGCCGGCAATGTTTGATTCCTTCCGTTATTGGCGGAAAGAATCCAAACAGAGAGAAATGAGAAGGTTGAAGAAAGAGCAGAAAGAACAAGAAGAGTTAACTCTAGAGCAAGCGACTAAACAGTTGCAAGCTAACGAGTGTGAGAAGGTCATAGATGTAGCCATTAGAGAACATAACTTAGCGATTGACAAGTGCTATCCTGCCTTGCCATCGAAAATGGCTAAGATACTGGAGGACTCCGAAAACGATCCTCTGCTATCTTATCTGTTACGGTCACCTCCACCGTATGCACAAGGTGCTACGACTCCACTAGTCCCGAATGTTCAATTGCCGGTTGCTGGACAACCTGGTGCTCCTGTTCCTATCCCTCAGAATCAAGTTCCTGTACTTCCTGTGATGAATGTAAATGTTCCTACAGCTCCTCCTCTTCCTACACTGCCAGCCACTATACCTACCTCTGTACCTACTGCTCCAGAAATTATTTTCCTCGATTCTCCTACTGCTTCCTCATCTATTCCTACCTCCACTGCATTCTCTATGTCTGCGAGTGTACTAACTCCACTTTCTGTTCGTCGAAGAATCACTGATTCGGTTACTAATATGCTGTCTCCTATATATAAAACTTTGATTAAGACTCCTACTCCTGACTCTGTACAGAGACGGAGTCAGCTTCCGAGTACTGAAGAACGGGGAGTTTTAGACTCCACGGCTCTCAGATGGATTTCGAAGGGTAGAAGATATAGTACGAGAGATGTGCTAGACACATTTATTCAGTGGGGAGAACCAACGCAGCGATACGTCTTTGATGAGATGTGCTCGTTGTTACGTGAAGAGATAGAAGAAGACGATGTCGAATCAGATTTGGAAGATTTAATTAGGGTTCAAAAGGAGTTTGCTGCTGGAATGATAGTGGGTGAGAAAATAAAACAAGCGATGGAACTCATTTTAAGTTTTAGGAATGAACCATCTCTTCGTTCACCAAGAGATTTAGAGAAAGGTAAAATGAAGCTAAGTCGCCAATATCCTATGAGGGAAGTTCCTCCAATCTGGCGCGAAGCAGTGGCACGTGATGATAATGCTGGTATTGCAGGTGCTCCAGCGCAGTTCCAACGAGTGTGGATACACATTCCATGGAAGCGAGCAGAAGTATTAGCAGTGAAACAGGCTTTGCCAGATCCGCGTAAGAATCCAGCCGGATATTACAAAGAATTAACACAGACAGTTGAGGCTTGTATAATGAACTTAGCCGACATTGATATGTTGTTTGGTAATGTAGTTCCGCAACCAGTGTGGGCTAAAATTCGTAGAGAAGATCATCAAGTTGCTTTAGGTGGTGATTGGGCAGCTATCACTGCAGCAGATGGTCAACAAATAGGTGGTGCGAAACCTGAACCTTTGATCGCTAATCTGCCAGGTAGAATAATTGATCTAATGAAGACTCTGATGCCAGCATTGCGTGTTAATTGGGACAAGTTGTCAGCATGTAAGCAAAAGAAAGACGAAAGTGTCTCGGACTTCTTCACGAGGTTCGAAGAAACTTTTGTGGATCATAGTGGTCAGGACATGAGTACAGAAGGAGGACAAAGATTGTTTGTCGATAAATTTGTGCATAATTTGTTACCTGAATTATGCAATAAATTAAAAGACTCAGAAAGTGCGTGGGCTGTATCTACGACAGCGCAAATACTTGCGACTGCGCAGTACTACGAAAATAGGGATAAAGAGGAAAAGGAAAAATCAGAAAAGAAAACGAAAGATTTAAAAACTAAAGTTCTTTTGCAGCAGGCGTATCCGCCTCGCACGAACCAGACTAATACGCAGCAAAACTCATACCAAAGGACAGATTATAGTACATCAAGACCTCAATATCAGTGGAATCAATGCGCGTACTGCAAGAAAGAGGGTCACTATAAAAATGAATGTCCGATCTTAGCGCAGAATAATGCAGCAGCAGCTCAAAGAGGTCGTGGTGGTTTTGTGCAGAATTCTAGAGGACGAGGACGAGGTGCTATGCCTCCACAAACGAATGATCGTCCCTCCAATCACTTTGATCAACGAAATGGACAATCTGTTCAGCAAAATAGATCTCAGCAATATCTTGTTGAAGATTATTGTGAAGTAGAAGAGGGTTTTCAACAAAATGGGTACTAGGACAGCCATGGACAGAGAGAGGGAGTAGTATCAGTTCCAGTGGATCAGAGTGGGCCTTATGTCGCAGTAGCAACATCAGGTGTGGTCCAACCGTTTCTGTTGGATACTGGTGCCGCAAAAAGTTCTATCATGCATGCGAAACTCCCTGGCGCACCTTTGTCTGGCTCAACAAATGTTTCCGTAGGTTTTTCAGGCGCCCCTGTGTACAACCCGATATCTGGTCCTTTGTCTATTTCTGTTGGACCGTGCCAATTGAAAGCACCCCTGATTTTGACGACAGGTTGTAATGAAAATCTGCTTGGTTTAGATTTGTTAAAACGACTATATGCGACATTGTACTGTTCTCCGGAAGGGGTACAGCTTACACTGGGTAAAAATATCACCTCTCAGATGTACTTGTCAATGGACGCACTCCCGCCGGAGCTACGTTCACTCCCTGATTCTCTTTGGGCGACTGGTCCTAATGATGTAGGTCTCCTAGAAATTCCACCGTATGTAGTAACTTTGAAAGCAAATGTGAAATTTCCAAGAATTCCCCAGTATAAAATATCGAGTGAAGGTGAGCGTGCACTTTTATTGATTGTGCAAGATTTGATCAAGAAGGATGTGGTTGAGGAAACTAGAGGAAATGTCTGTAACAGTCCTGTATTACCGATTCTGAAGCGAACTGACCCTACAAAACCTCCAGTTTATAGATTTGTCATAGACCTTAGAGAAGTTAATAAGATTGTAATTCCGCAGTTTCCTGTAGTGCCAGACATTACTGCCTTGTTAACATTGATACCTGCTACAGCTACATGGTTCTCAGTTATAGACCTAAAGAATGCTTTCTTTAGCATTCCGATAGCCGAAGAAAGTAGGGATATTTTCGGCTTCTGTCTAGGAGGTCGCAGTTTCAGATTTAAACGCGCTCCACAAGGCTATTGTGAAAGTCCATCCATTTACAGTCAAGCTTTAAAAAGTCAGTTAGATTCTTTTGTCCTTCCTCCAGGTTCGGCCCTAGTGCAGTATGTAGACGATCTTTTAGTGGCTGCAGATGACAAGGAAACTTGCAAAGCAGCTACAATTTCCCTATTGCATCATTTGTCTAATTTGAATCATAAGGTGTCACCTTCAAAAATGCAATACTGCTGCCAAGAAGTGACCTACCTAGGTCATCTCTTGTCAAAGGAGGGAAGGAAGTTGACCCCAGAAAGAATAAAAGCAATTACGCAGATGAGTGTTCCACGCACACAGAGAGAAGTACGTGCCTTCCTAGGTATTACCTCTTACTGTAGGCAGTGGATCCCAAATTTTTCTCTTTTAGCAAAACCGTTGGTAGCTTTGACTGGGAAAAATGTTCCGAGTCCGGTGCCATGGTCTGATGAATGTCAAGAGAGTTTTACTGAATTGCGAAAAGCATTGTGTTCAGCTCCTGTATTGGGTACACCTGATTACAGCAAGCCATTCACGCTCTACGTTCACGAAAGAGAAGGTTGCGCGTTGAGTGTTCTGACACAGAAATTTGGTGATAAACAACGCCCTTGTGCGTATTTTTCATCAACATTAGATCCGGTAGCCAGAGCGTTACCTAGTTGTTTGAGGGCTACAGCGGCAGCTGCAGCTTCCATTCGACAATCTGCTGGTTTGGTGATGAACAATATGTTAGTGGTCATGGTTCCTCATGCAGTGGATACACTCATGAACCGAACGAAGACACAACACCTTACTAGTGCGAGATTATCTGGTTACGAGCTGACATTATTAGCGAGTCATATTCAGATCAAAAGATGCAATGTATTGAATCCAGCAACATTGTTGCCGACTGATCAAGAGTCGAGTGATTCTGAGCCACATGACTGTTATTTCAAAACGGAGGAAGAGACAAAAGGACGTATCGATTTAAAAGATACTCCTCTATCCAACCCAGATGGTACGCTGTATGTGGACGGGTCATGTTTTAAATTGGAGAATGGTGATGTGACTGCTGCTTATGCGGTAACGACTTTGAAGACGATTGTGGAGACTGCGAGAGTGAGTCAGAATTCTGCCCAAGCTGCAGAATTAATAGCTCTAACGAGAGCGTGTGTTTTAGCTAAGGGAAAGAGAGTAAATGTGTTTACAGACAGTCAGTACGCATTTGGCGTGGCCCATAGTTTTGGCCGGTTGTGGAGAGAAAGAGGTTTCATTACGTCCCATGGGACTAAGATCCAACATGGTCAGCTAGTTAACGACTTGTTGGAATCTCTAACCTTGCCGACTGAAGTTGCGATTGTGAAGTGCAGTGCTCATAAAGCAATCACGGATGATGTTGGTCGTGGGAATGGAGTTCTGGACTTTTTGGTTCCGTCCAGAGGTGTCAGGGTACAACACCCAAAGACCCCGGAGTTCCACCTGCCTTGGTGCACAAATGAACAGAAACACGGGCTTCTCGATGGTGGCGTCAAAGACCAAAGGTTTATTACTGCAGGGACACAGAAGTCACAGAATCTACACACGGGCAGAAACTAGGAGCCTGTTCGATTTGTACAAAGTGGGTTGCTCCTTATATACGGTTTTTTATGCTAGGGGCAAATTCTTTACATGTAATACATTCCCAAAACCTTCGTGTCTAAAACAATAAATATTTGGTGTTACACAGGAACCGTCGATAATATCTGGGGCCAAACATTGCGAAGAGAGGGGTTCCCACTAGTTTGTCACAATTCCCTGTCAATATTGCATTCAGGACCCGGACCGCCTCATCGTAAAGTTCGTTACCTCCCCCTAATAAAGATTCAGAAAGAAAGAAACAGAGCCAGGTGTTGGAGATAGAAAAGTGGGATAAGGGATGTTTGTGGGTTGTAAATGGGCAAGGCTACCGGCTTCGGCCGCCTAATCATGATCAGGTACAATGGACACGAAGACCAGTTTGGCAGGGCTGGCCTCGGGTAGAGGAGGCAGCCTTTGTCGAGTCATGCAGCTACAGCGTGATCTGGTTTAAGGTGCACGTGTCATGTAAGAGGTGAATCTCCGGCTAAGGCTACGTGTCCTTAATCAAAGTGGAGTGAATGAAGTGATCCGAGGCTATTGCATATGTGAGGGCAAGGAAACACAAAATGGCGGCGGCCATGGTCTAAGATGGATGCCGTGGGTATATCAGAAATATGTCAATGGAAGGAGTGCTCTTGCTCGTAGCGTAGCGAAAACACTAGGATATACTAAATGGATCATTTGCGGTTCACTGATACCAATATTAGGTATTTCCGACAAACTTAAAAACACGGTTTCAAGTCGTCACAGAACCGTCACGGAACCTCAGACCCTCCTTTTGCCCTTACATAGGCAATTACTCAGTCTATGTCAGAATCTAGTTCTATGCTCATCAGGTCAGTGACATGTTGTTGTATCATCATCCTTTCTCGTGTCTTTTCTCCAAACGCAGGTGGTTTTCTGAGACAAGTCGCAGCACAAAGACTACACAGAGCAGGACCACACTGGATAATCAGACAACATGAGAATAGGAATACTAGGATGACACCAATGACCATTAGAACCTTCCATCCCCACGCTGAGATCAGAGTCCAAAACCACTCCATGAAGGACCAGTTTCCCTTGTCTACATGTATGGAGTCTGAAATCTTGTGCAACTTAGAGATCGCCTCATAGACTGTTGGAGCATTATTAGGAATAAAGACACAGCAGCTCGATTGGATCATTCTGCATACCCCACCTCGATCTGCAAGTATAACGTCTAGAACCATACGGTTCTGCAACGTCATGAGCCTATCCGCCTGAAGCTCAGCTGTCAGATTGCTAAGGGCACCAGCAGTTTCAGTAATAGTAGATTCAACTACCCGTGTTAGCTGACGTATGTTTCTACTATTGGCCATAGGTCCCCAGAACGGAAGGAAGCCTTTGAAGAAGTCTCCGGCTTCCTGACCAGCGGTATCTTCCTTGCTGAAGACACCTCTCGCTACTCTTGTTCTGTGGTAATCGGGTGAAGCAGTGTATGTCGGAGGCAATAATCGAGCAATATAACATGATCCTGAGAAGTCGGCAGGCAACCATGTATAAGCTCTGTCTTGACAAATGAAATAGGTACCCCTAGCAGTAAGAAAGGCAGGGGAAAAGTTAGCCGGAAACACATAAGTCTCTACGCACTCACTCCTCCCTAGCTGAGCTCTCGGATTTCTCCCATTACCTTGCAAACAGACCTGACCTCGGTGAGGTACGACCCAGATTGGAGTTGAGCTTTTACGCTTGCTTTCTCCTAAACTAAGGCGATACTCTGAAGTATTCCAACTTAAATATACTCGCAATTCGTCTCTAGGGTATGATGGAGTATTATTGACGTCCTTGACCATGTCAATAATTCCCTGGACTAAAGCTTTGTTAGCAGAGTTATATTTAGTGGAACGTGGTGGACGTGGAGGATAGGTTTCCAGGGCATAAGCAAAGATGGTTTGGAAGGCCTGAAATGATCCATTATAGCTGTAAGGCAAAACCAGATATGGAATACCTTTATCCATAGTGTGAGGTATCAAGCCACATACCCAGCAGTCTGTAGTGTTAACTACCAGTTGGTGTTGGTGCAAGAGCTGTACAAAAGTGTTGTTGGTGAATTCTGAGCATCTGGCTTGCTCATGTTCCGGAAACGGGTGAAAAGAGTGTATAGAGGAAACAGTAGAAATAGCAGGGTCAAGGGGAGGTACTGTAGAAACTGGAACAAAAATCAAATTTATGCTAAAGACGATTCCACCCACCAATGTTGCTAAAACAATCAAAAATGTAACAGCACATTGCATCAAGAAACATTTGCTGTGAAGAATTCTATTAAGTCTGTTTCTGCGAACGTAAATCACATTCTTTCGTTGCAGCGCAGGAAGCTCCATCTTCTACAATCCGCTCGCGACCACTGATGATGTGTACGTAGATGAAAATGCCTCTATCAGCCCTGGGAGTTCCCAGAACTAACAGAAAGATCGACCTTGTGTCAGACCCCTGCAAATTCAAACTAGGCACACAGCCACGACCCTACGGCTACCCAGACGGCAAGGCAATTTTAAAAAACAATAAACAATAGCAAACTTCCTGGCTGAAGGCAAAAGGTTCAATATATCAAAAATCACAATATGCAGTTGCCTGCTTTATTTGTCCTTTTTATGGCTTCTAAGGTTGTATCTCTTCTTCGCTGGTACTGTCTGATCGGAAAATAGTGTATTACTAGCAGTTGTTGCAGAGTTTAAGTTCGCAGATAGCAAAGTTTCTTCTGATGCCGGAGTCAAATGTTCAGTGTTCAAAGGAGTCTTTTCAGGAGGAGAGTTAGGTTTCAAAGTGTCAGTAATCAAATCGGCATCGCTGAAAGGGATAAATTTCGGAGTGTTTTCAGATTCGGAGGCACCAATTCCCTTCTTCACCCAGTCGTCGTAGGGCAGCGGCAAAGGAACACGCTTTACGTGAGAGGCGTGAATCCAATGCTTACGGCCAGCGACACGTACGGCTGTCCTCGTTGCCAGTAGGACCTGGAAGGGGCCGATGTAGCGAGGTTGAAGATTCTTTGTCCTCGCAAAATTTCTGACCACCACGTGGTCGCCGGGTTTCAGCTGATGCCCTGGACTCTCCGGAGGTTTTGGCAAAGCATCGAAGACCTGTTGATGAATAAGACTCAATTTAGCAGTCAAGTCGTAAAGGTAGTCTATCAACATAGGATATTCAATGGAGCACAATTGTTTAGGCCTTGGCACACCCCAGATATTTGCCGGGCGGCCAAACACAATCTCATATGGAGAAAGCCCTATTCTAGAATGCACTGTTGCTCTTGTTGATAACAAGGCCAAAGGAAGTGCGTCTGGCCAGGCTAAACCTGTGGATGCTTGTATTTTGGCTATCTTAAGCTTCAGAGTGCCATTATAACCCTCGACTAAACCAGCAGACTGGGGATGGTTTGCACTGTGGAATTTTTGTTTCACTCCTAGACCAGCACACACACTCTGCATAACTTTCCCTATAAACTCACTTCCGTTATCTGACCATACGATCCGTGGCATTCCAAACCTAGGGAAAAATTCCTTGAGAAGAATTTTGGCAGTTGATAGGGCAGTGTTGTCTTTTAGTGGGTATGCTTCTATCCACCTGGAAAAAGCACAAACTACCACCAGGACGTACTTTAAATTGTTGCAGCGTTCCATGTGAATGAAGTCTAACTGAATCACTTCGAAGGGGCAGGAAGGAGGAGCGAAATGGCCAGCTGGAGTTGGAGTTCCCTTGCTAGGATTATGCATCAAGCACACCATGCAGTTTTTCACCACTCTCTCTGCACACTTACTGATTCCCTCATTCTTCCAGACCGGAGCTAACATCTTACATATCCCTTTAGAACTTATATGCGCAACTCCATGTGCCATCGTCACTACTGCAAGCACATATGCATCAGGCAACATCCAACGCTGCTGTTCTGTCAAATCAATCCAACATCCATTTGAGTCCAATTTGCCCGTACTTTCTCTCCATACACGTTTCTCTTCCTCAGTCGCTTCTTTCTGAATCTCTTTCACACTTTCCATAGTGTCCTCACACATTCCAGATTCAGCAATCCATCTTGCAGACGTAGCAACGTACATTCTACTCATCGTGTCTCTAGCTGTCTGCTTAGCAATTTCATCAGCAAAGGCATTCCCACGACCAACATCATCCGTGATTGCTTTATGAGCACTGCACTTCACAATCGCAACTTCAGTCGGCAAGGTTAGAGATTCCAACAAGTCGTTAACTAGCTGACCATGTTGGATCTTAGTCCCATGGCACGTAATGAAACCTCTTTCTCTCCACAACCGGCCAAAACTATGGGCCACGCCAAATGCGTACTGACTGTCTGTAAACACATTCACTCTCTTTCCCTTAGCTAAAACACACGCTCTCGTTAGAGCTATTAATTCTGCAGCTTGGGCAGAATTCTGACTCACTCTCGCAGTCTCCACAATCGTCTTCAAAGTCGTTACCGCATAAGCAGCAGTCACATCACCATTCTCCAATTTAAAACATGACCCGTCCACATACAGCGTACCATCTGGGTTGGATAGAGGAGTATCTTTTAAATCGATACGTCCTTTTGTCTCTTCCTCCGTTTTGAAATAACAGTCATGTGGCTCAGAATCACTCGACTCTTGATCAGTCGGCAACAATGTTGCTGGATTCAATACATTGCATCTTTTGATCTGAATATGACTCGCTAATAATGTCAGCTCGTAACCAGATAATCTCGCACTAGTAAGGTGTTGTGTCTTCGTTCGGTTCATGAGTGTATCCACTGCATGAGGAACCATGACCACTAACATATTGTTCATCACCAAACCAGCAGATTGTCGAATGGAAGCTGCAGCTGCCGCTGTAGCCCTCAAACAACTAGGTAACGCTCTGGCTACCGGATCTAATGTTGATGAAAAATACGCACAAGGGCGTTGTTTATCACCAAATTTCTGTGTCAGAACACTCAACGCGCAACCTTCTCTTTCGTGAACGTAGAGCGTGAATGGCTTGCTGTAATCAGGTGTACCCAATACAGGAGCTGAACACAATGCTTTTCGCAATTCAGTAAAACTCTCTTGACATTCATCAGACCATGGCACCGGACTCGGAACATTTTTCCCAGTCAAAGCTACCAACGGTTTTGCTAAAAGAGAAAAATTTGGGATCCACTGCCTACAGTAAGAGGTAATACCTAGGAAGGCACGTACTTCTCTCTGTGTGCGTGGAACACTCATCTGCGTAATTGCTTTTATTCTTTCTGGGGTCAACTTCCTTCCCTCCTTTGACAAGAGATGACCTAGGTAGGTCACTTCTTGGCAGCAGTATTGCATTTTTGAAGGTGACACCTTATGATTCAAATTAGACAAATGATGCAATAGGGAAATTGTAGCTGCTTTGCAAGTTTCCTTGTCATCTGCAGCCACTAAAAGATCGTCTACATACTGCACTAGGGCCGAACCTGGAGGAAGGACAAAAGAATCTAACTGACTTTTTAAAGCTTGACTGTAAATGGATGGACTTTCACAATAGCCTTGTGGAGCGCGTTTAAATCTGAAACTGCGACCTCCTAGACAGAAGCCGAAAATATCCCTACTTTCTTCGGCTATCGGAATGCTAAAGAAAGCATTCTTTAGGTCTATAACTGAGAACCATGTAGCTGTAGCAGGTATCAATGTTAACAAGGCAGTAATGTCTGGCACTACAGGAAACTGCGGAATCACAATCTTATTAACTTCTCTAAGGTCTATGACAAATCTATAAACTGGAGGTTTTGTAGGGTCAGTTCGCTTCAGAATCGGTAATACAGGACTGTTACAGACATTTCCTCTAGTTTCCTCAACCACACCCTTCTTGATCAAATCTTGCACAATCAATAAAAGTGCACGCTCACCTTCACTCGATATTTTATACTGGGGAATTCTTGGAAATTTCACATTTGCTTTCAAAGTTACTACATACGGTGGAATTTCTAGGAGACCTACATCATTAGGACCAGTCGCCCAAAGAGAATCAGGGAGTGAACGTAGCTCCGGCGGGAGTGCGTCCATTGACAAGTACATCGGAGAGGTGATATTTTTACCCAGTGTAAGCTGTACCCCTTCCGGAGAACAGTACAATGTCGCATATAGTCGTTTTAACAAATCTAAACCAAGCAGATTTTCATTACAACCTGTCGTCAAAATCAGGGGTGCTTTCAATTGGCACGGTCCAACAGAAATAGACAAAGGACCAGATATCGGGTTGTACACAGGGGCGCCTGAAAAACCTACGGAAACATTTGTTGAGCCAGACAAAGGTGCGCCAGGGAGTTTCGCATGCATGATAGAACTTTTTGCGGCACCAGTATCCAACAGAAACGGTTCGACCACACCTGATGTTGCTACTGCGACATAAGGCCCACTCTGATCCACTGGAACTGATACTACTCCCTCTCTCTGTCCATGGCTGTCCTAGTACCCATTTTGTTGAAAACCCTCTTCTACTTCACAATAATCTTCAACAAGATATTGCTGAGATCTATTTTGCTGAACAGATTGTCCATTTCGTTGATCAAAGTGATTGGAGGGACGATCATTCGTTTGTGGAGGCATAGCACCTCGTCCTCGTCCTCTAGAATTCTGCACAAAACCACCACGACCTCTTTGAGCTGCTGCTGCATTATTCTGCGCTAAGATCGGACATTCATTTTTATAGTGACCCTCTTTCTTGCAGTACGCGCATTGATTCCACTGATATTGAGGTCTTGATGTACTATAATCTGTCCTTTGGTATGAGTTTTGCTGCGTATTAGTCTGGTTCGTGCGAGGCGGATACGCCTGCTGCAAAAGAACTTTAGTTTTTAAATCTTTCGTTTTCTTTTCTGATTTTTCCTTTTCCTCTTTATCCCTATTTTCGTAGTACTGCGCAGTCGCAAGTATTTGCGCTGTCGTAGATACAGCCCACGCACTTTCTGAGTCTTTTAATTTATTGCATAATTCAGGTAACAAATTATGCACAAATTTATCGACAAACAATCTTTGTCCTCCTTCTGTACTCATGTCCTGACCACTATGATCCACAAAAGTTTCTTCGAACCTCGTGAAGAAGTCCGAGACACTTTCGTCTTTCTTTTGCTTACATGCTGACAACTTGTCCCAATTAACACGCAATGCTGGCATCAGAGTCTTCATTAGATCAATTATTCTACCTGGCAGATTAGCGATCAAAGGTTCAGGTTTCGCACCACCTATTTGTTGACCATCTGCTGCAGTGATAGCTGCCCAATCACCACCTAAAGCAACTTGATGATCTTCTCTACGAATTTTAGCCCACACTGGTTGCGGAACTACATTACCAAACAACATATCAATGTCGGCTAAGTTCATTATACAAGCCTCAACTGTCTGTGTTAATTCTTTGTAATATCCGGCTGGATTCTTACGCGGATCTGGCAAGGCCTGTTTCACTGCTAATACTTCTGCTCGCTTCCATGGAATGTGTATCCACACTCGTTGGAACTGCGCTGGAGCACCTGCAATACCAGCATTATCATCACGTGCCACTGCTTCGCGCCAGATTGGAGGAACTTCCCTCATAGGATATTGGCGACTTAGCTTCATTTTACCTTTCTCTAAATCTCTTGGTGAACGAAGAGATGGTTCATTCCTAAAACTTAAAATGAGTTCCATCGCTTGTTTTATTTTCTCACCCACTATCATTCCAGCAGCAAACTCCTTTTGAACCCTAATTAAATCTTCCAAATCTGATTCGACATCGTCTTCTTCTATCTCTTCACGTAACAACGAGCACATCTCATCAAAGACGTATCGCTGCGTTGGTTCTCCCCACTGCATAAATGTGTCTAGCACATCTCTCGTACTATATCTTCTACCCTTCGAAATCCATCTGAGAGCCGTGGAGTCTAAAACTCCCCGTTCTTCAGTACTCGGAAGCTGACTCCGTCTCTGTACAGAGTCAGGAGTAGGAGTCTTAATCAAAGTTTTATATATAGGAGACAGCATATTAGTAACCGAATCAGTGATTCTTCGACGAACAGAAAGTGGAGTTAGTACACTCGCAGACATAGAGAATGCAGTAGAGGTAGGAATAGATGAGGAAGCAGTAGGAGAATCGAGGAAAATAATTTCTGGAGCAGTAGGTACAGAGGTAGGTATAGTGGCTGGCAGTGTAGGAAGAGGAGGAGCTGTAGGAACATTTACATTCATCACAGGAAGTACAGGAACTTGATTCTGAGGGATAGGAGCAGGAGCACCAGGTTGTCCAGCAACCGGCAATTGAACATTCGGGACTAGTGGAGTCGTAGCACCTTGTGCATACGGTGGAGGTGACCGTAACAGATAAGATAGCAGAGGATCGTTTTCGGAGTCCTCCAGTATCTTAGCCATTTTCGATGGCAAGGCAGGATAGCACTTGTCAATCGCTAAGTTATGTTCTCTAATGGCTACATCTATGACCTTCTCACACTCGTTAGCCTGCAACTGTTTAGTCGCTTGCTCTAGAGTTAACTCTTCTTGTTCTTTCTGCTCTTTCTTCAACCTTCTCATTTCTCTCTGTTTGGATTCTTTCCGCCAATAACGGAAGGAATCAAACATTGCCGGCCGGGCTTTCTTCTTGAACAATTTCGCTTCCAAATTGTCGAGAATCTCTTGCTCAAAACTACGATGCAGTGGCCAACTAAGGACACCATCCTTCTTACAATAGCGAACCCATATCTCATTATAAGTTATAGGACCCACGCCATACTTACAATATAGATCATATAGGGGAGTCCCAATCGGAGGAACCAGACAAGAGTCCTCCAATCGTGAGTCACTGTTACAACTAAAACAAGACAACATTTTCCGACTTACCATTTTCAGTCCGGAACACAAAACAAACAAAACACGAAACAAATATGTGCACTCGAACCAAGAACTTAGGCCTACCAAAACGAACTGATGTATCGATACCCAAAACTAAACCAAATAAATTATCGTAACTAGAACAACCAGTGATAATCTAACAAAACCAAACCAAACCAAGAACCGATCAAGGATTTTTAACAATCCTCACAAAGTAACCAGCTAGCTATCACTAAATACTTAACTGAGTCACTGAAGACGTCACCAAGGAGAAACCCGTCACGTTTCGCCGTACTAAGGACTGCACCACTTCGGGTCCAAGACAGGGCGACGGTCAAGGCAACGGCCCACTGCAGCCGTCCTGAACGGGAAACCCTCGTGGAAGAGAACTTCGGGCCACTTTTGCGATATGCCGGGATCGATGAAGTGGGGCGCCTCCCTCAGGAATCTTCACACGAAGCTTCTCGAACTCTTCAGGCTTTTGGACCGGTACCGAATGACGTCGCCCCACGTTGGGCGCCAATTGGAGTTCTGGACTTTTTGGTTCCGTCCAGAGGTGTCAGGGTACAACACCCAAAGACCCCGGAGTTCCACCTGCCTTGGTGCACAAATGAACAGAAACACGGGCTTCTCGATGGTGGCGTCAAAGACCAAAGGTTTATTACTGCAGGGACACAGAAGTCACAGAATCTACACACGGGCAGAAACTAGGAGCCTGTTCAATTTGTACAAAGTGGGTTGCTCCTTATATACGGTTTTTTATGCTAGGGGCAAATTCTTTACATGTAATACATTCCCAAAACCTTCGTGTCTAAAACAATAAATATTTGGTGTTACACAGGAACCGTCGATAATATCTGGGGCCAAACATTGCGAAGAGAGGGGTTCCCACTAGTTTGTCACAATTCCCTGTCAATATTGCATTCAGGACCCGGACCGCCTCATCGTAAAGTTCGTTACCTCCCCCTAATAAAGATTCAGAAAGAAAGAAACAGAGCCAGGTGTTGGAGATAGAAAAGTGGGATAAGGGATGTTTGTGGGTTGTAAATGGGCAAGGCTACCGGCTTCGGCCGCCTAATCATGATCAGGTACAATGGACACGAAGACCAGTTTGGCAGGGCTGGCCTCGGGTAGAGGAGGCAGCCTTTGTCGAGTCATGCAGCTACAGCGTGATCTGGTTTAAGGTGCACGTGTCATGTAAGAGGTGAATCTCCGGCTAAGGCTACGTGTCCTTAATCAAAGTGGAGTGAATGAAGTGATCCGAGGCTATTGCATATGTGAGGGCAAGGAAACACAAAATGGCGGCGGCCATGGTCTAAGATGGATGCCGTGGGTATATCAGAAATATGTCAATGGAAGGAGTGCTCTTGCTCGTAGCGTAGCGAAAACACTAGGATATACTAAATGGATCATTTGCGGTTCACTGATACCAATATTAGGTATTTCCGACAAACTTAAAAACACGGTTTCAAGTCGTCACAGAACCGTCACGGAACCTCAGAAATGCCTTTGCTGATGAAATTGCTAAGCAGACAGCTAGAGACACGATGAGTAGAATGTACGTTGCTACGTCTGCAAGATGGATTGCTGAGTCTGGAATGTGTGAAGACACTATGGAAAGTGTGAAAGAGATTCAGAAAGAAGCGACTGAGGAAGAGAAACGTGTATGGAGAGAAAGTACGGGCAAATTGGACTCAAATGGATGTTGGATTGATTTGACAGAACAGCAGCGTTGGATGTTGCCTGATGCATATGTGCTTGCAGTAGTGACGATGGCACATGGAGTTGCGCATATAAGTTCTAAAGGGATATGTAAGATGTTAGCTCCGGTCTGGAAGAATGAGGGAATCAGTAAGTGTGCAGAGAGAGTGGTGAAAAACTGCATGGTGTGCTTGATGCATAATCCTGGCAAGGGAACTCCAACTCCAGCTGGCCATTTCGCTCCTCCTTCCTGCCCCTTCGAAGTGATTCAGTTAGACTTCATTCACATGGAACGCTGCAACAATTTAAAGTACGTCCTGGTGGTAGTTTGTGCTTTTTCCAGGTGGATAGAAGCATACCCACTAAAAGACAACACTGCCCTATCAACTGCCAAAATTCTTCTCAAGGAATTTTTCCCTAGGTTTGGAATGCCAAGGATCGTATGGTCAGATAACGGAAGTGAGTTTATAGGGAAAGTTATGCAGAGTGTGTGTGCTGGTCTAGGAGTGAAACAAAAATTCCACAGTGCAAACCATCCCCAGTCTGCTGGTTTAGTCGAGGGTTATAATGGCACTCTGAAGCTTAAGATAGCCAAAATACAAGCATCCACAGGTTTAGCCTGGCCAGACGCACTTCCTTTGGCCTTGTTATCAACAAGAGCTACAGTGCATTCTAGAATAGGGCTTTCTCCATATGAGATTGTGTTTGGCCGCCCGGCAAATATCTGGGGTGTGCCAAGGCCTAAACAATTGTGCTCCATTGAATATCCTATGTTGATAGACTACCTTTACGACTTGACTGCTAAATTGAGTCTTATTCATCAACAGGTCTTCGATGCTTTGCCAAAACCTCCGGAGAGTCCAGGGCATCAGCTGAAACCCGGCGACCACGTGGTGGTCAGAAATTTTGCGAGGACAAAGAATCT
Source organism: Lissotriton vulgaris (assembly GCF_964263255.1). Lineage (NCBI taxonomy): Eukaryota > Metazoa > Chordata > Amphibia > Caudata > Salamandridae > Lissotriton > Lissotriton vulgaris. The sequence continues at coordinate 712,859,791 of NC_141691.1, forward strand.
TCAACCTCGCTACATCGGCCCCTTCCAGGTCCTACTGGCAACGAGGACAGCCGTACGTGTCGCTGGCCGTAAGCATTGGATTCACGCCTCTCACGTAAAGCGTGTTCCTTTGCCGCTGCCCTACGACGACTGGGTGAAGAAGGGAATTGGTGCCTCCGAATCTGAAATCAATCCGAAATTTATCCCTTTCAGCGATGCCGATTTGATTACTGACACTTTGAAACCTAACTCTCCTCCTGAAAAGACTCCTTTGAACACTGAACATTTGACTCCGGCATCAGAAGAAACTTTGCTATCTGCGAACTTAAACTCTGCAACAACTGCTAGTAATACACTATTTTCCGATCAGACAGTACCAGCGAAGAAGAGATACAACCTTAGAAGCCATAAAAAGGACAAATAAAGCAGGCAACTGCATATTGTGATTTTTGATATATTGAACCTTTTGCCTTCAGCCAGGAAGTTTGCTATTGTTTATTGTTTTTTAAAATTGCCTTGCCGTCTGGGTAGCCGTAGGGTCGTGGCTGTGTGCCTAGTTTGAATTTGCAGGGGTCTGACACAAGGTCGATCTTTCTGTTAGTTCTGGGAACTCCCAGGGCTGATAGAGGCATTTTCATCTACGTACACATCATCAGTGGTCGCGAGCGGATTGTAGAAGATGGAGCTTCCTGCGCTGCAACGAAAGAATGTGATTTACGTTCGCAGAAACAGACTTAATAGAATTCTTCACAGCAAATGTTTCTTGATGCAATGTGCTGTTACATTTTTGATTGTTTTAGCAACATTGGTGGGTGGAATCGTCTTTAGCATAAATTTGATTTTTGTTCCAGTTTCTACAGTACCTCCCCTTGACCCTGCTATTTCTACTGTTTCCTCTATACACTCTTTTCACCCGTTTCCGGAACATGAGCAAGCTAGACGCTCAGAATTCACCAACAACACTTTTGTACAGCTCTTGCACCAACACCAACTGGTAGTTAACACTACAGACTGCTGGGTATGTGGCTTGATACCTCACACTATGGATAAAGGTATTCCATATCTGGTTTTGCCTTACAGCTATAATGGATCATTTCAGGCCTTCCAAACCATCTTTGCTTATGCCCTTGAAACCTATCCTCCACGTCCACCACGTTCCACTAAATATAACTCTGCTAACAAAGCTTTAGTCCAGGGAATTATTGACATGGTCAAGGACGTCAATAATACTCCATCATACCCTAGAGACGAATTGCGAGTATATTTAAGTTGGAATACTTCAGAGTATCGCCTTAGTTTAGGAGAAAGCAAGCGTAAAAGCTCAACTCCAATCTGGGTCGTACCTCACCGAGGTCAGGTCTGTTTGCAAGGTAATGGGAGAAATCCGAGAGCTCAGCTAGGGAGGAGTGAGTGCGTAGAGACTTATGTGTTTCCGGCTAACTCTTCCCCTGCCTTTCTTACTGCTAGGGGTACCTATTTCATTTGTCGAGACAGAGCTTATACATGGTTGCCTGCCGACTTCTCAGGATCATGTTATATTGCTCGATTATTGCCTCCGACATACACTGCTTCACCCGATTACCACAGAACAAGAGTAGCGAGAGGTGTCTTCAGCAAGGAAGATACCGCTGGTCAGGAAGCCGGAGACTTCTTCAAAGGCTTCCTTCCGTTCTGGGGACCTATGGTCAATAGTAGAAACATACGTCAGCTAACACGGGTAGTTGAATCTACTATTACAGAAACTGCTGGTGCCCTTAGCAATCTGACAGCTGAGCTTCAGGCGGATAGGCTCATGACGTTGCAGAACCGTATGGTTCTAGACGTTATACTTGCAGATCGAGGTGGGGTATGCAGAATGATCCAATCGAGCTGCTGTGTCTTTATTCCTAATAATGCTCCAACAGTCTATGAGGCGATCTCTAAGTTGCACAAGATTTCAGACTCTATACATGTAGACAAGGGAAACTGGTCCTTCATGGAGTGGTTTTGGACTCTGATCTCAGCGTGGGGATGGAAGGTTCTAATGGTCATTGGTGTCATCCTAGTATTCCTATTCTCATGTTGTCTGATTATCCAGTGTGGTCCTGCTCTGTGTAGTCTTTGTGCTGCGACTTGTCTCAGAAAACCACCTGCGTTTGGAGAAAAGACACGAGAAAGGATGATGATACAACAACATGTCACTGACCTGATGAGCATAGAACTAGATTCTGACATAGACTGAGTAATTGCCTATGTAAGGGCAAAAGGAGGGTCTGAGGTTCCGTGACGGTTCTGTGACGACTTGAAACCGTGTTTTTAAGTTTGTCGGAAATACCTAATATTGGTATCAGTGAACCGCAAATGATCCATTTAGTATATCCTAGTGTTTTCGCTACGCTACGAGCAAGAGCACTCCTTCCATTGACATATTTCTGATATACCCACGGCATCCATCTTAGACCATGGCCGCCGCCATTTTGTGTTTCCTTGCCCTCACATATGCAATAGCCTCGGATCACTTCATTCACTCCACTTTGATTAAGGACACGTAGCCTTAGCCGGAGATTCACCTCTTACATGACACGTGCACCTTAAACCAGATCACGCTGTAGCTGCATGACTCGACAAAGGCTGCCTCCTCTGCCCGAGGCCAGCCCTGCCAAACTGGTCTTCGTGTCCATTGTACCTGATCATGATTAGGCGGCCGAAGCCGGTAGCCTTGCCCATTTACAACCCACAAACATCCCTTATCCCACTTTTCTATCTCCCACACCTGGCTCTGTTTCTTTCTTTCTGAATCTTTATTAGGGGGAGGTAACGAACTTTACGATGAGGCGGTCCGGGTCCTGAATGCAATATTGACAGGGAATTGTGACAAACTAGTGGGAACCCCTCTCTTCGCAATGTTTGGCCCCAGATATTATCGACGGTTCCTGTGTAACACCAAATATTTATTGTTTTAGACACGAAGGTTTTGGGAATGTATTACATGTAAAGAATTTGCCCCTAGCATAAAAAACCGTATATAAGGAGCAACCCACTTTGTACAAATCGAACAGGCTCCTAGTCTCTGCCCGTGTGTAGATTCTGTGACTTCTGTGTCCCTGCAGTAATAAACCTTTGGTCTTTGACGCCACCATCGAGAAGCCCGTGTTTCTGTTCATTTGTGCACCAAGGCAGGTGGAACTCCGGGGTCTTTGGGTGTTGTACCCTGACACCTCTGGACGGAACCAAAAAGTCCAGAACTCCAACGCGGCTCCCACCCCATTGTCAGGTGCAGCTACCTGGTTGATCCTGCCAGTAGCATATGCTTGTCTCAAAGATTAAGCCATGCACGTGTAAGTAGACACGGCCGGTACAGTGAAACTGCGAATGGCTCATTAAATCAGTTATGGTTCCTTTGATCGCTCCATCTGTTACTTGGATAACAGTGGTAACTGCTTTGGTGACTCTAGATAACCTCGGGCCGATTAGAATGAGTACACTTTAAATCCTTTAACGAGGATCCATAGGAGGGCGAGTCTGGTGCCAGCAGCCGTGGTAATTCCAGCTCCAATAGCGTATATTAAAGTTGCTGCAGTTAAAAAGCTCGAAACGTTTACTTTAAAAAAATTAGTGTTCAAAGCAGGCCGGTCGCCTGAATACTTCAGCTAGGAATAATGGAATAGGACTCCGGTTCTATTTTGTTGGTTTTCGGAACTGGTGCCATGATTAAGAGGGACGGCCGGGGGCATTCGTATTGTGCCGCTAGAGGTGAAATTCTTGGACCGGCTCAAGACGAACCAAAGTGAAAGCATTTGCCAAGAATGTTTTCATTAATCAAGAACGAAAGTCGGAGGTTCGAAGACGATCAGACACCGTCGTAGTTCCGACCATAAACGATGCCTACTAGCGATTCGGCGGCGTTATCCCCATGACCCGCTGAGCAGCTTCCGGGAAACCAAAGTCTTTGGGTTCCGTGGGGAGTATGGTTGCAAAGCTGAAACTTAAAGGAATTGACGGAAGGGCACCACCAGGAGTGGAGCCTGTAGCTTAATTTCACTCAACACGGGAAACCTCACCCGGCCCGGACATGGAAAGGATTGACAGATTGATAGCTCTTTCTCGATTCTGTGGGTGGTGGTGCATGGCCGTTCTTAGTTGGTAGAGCGATTTGTCTGGTTACTTCCGATAACGAACGAGACTCCTCCATGCTAACTAGTTATGCGACCCCCAGTGGTCGTTATCCAACTTCTTAGAGGGACAAGTGGCGTTCAGCCTCATGAGATCGAGCAATGACAGGTCTGTGATGCCCTTAGATGTCCGGGGCTCACCCGTCTCAGTACGAGAGGAACCGCAGGTTCAGACATTTGGTGTATGTGCTTGGCTGATGAGCCAATGGGGCAAAGCTACCATCTGTAGGATTATGACTGAACGCCTCTAAGTCAGAATCCCCCCTAAACCGTATCGATACCGCAGTGCCGTGGAGCCTTATTTGGCCTGGGATAGCCGGCCTCTCTTGGGGGGCCAGTGCATAGAGCTACTCGCTTGGGGACCGGAGTGCAGACGGAAGGGGGCCGCCTCCATCACCCTTAGTTCACCGCATATTCGTGGGACACCCGGTGCAAAATCATTCGTAGATGACCTGATTCTGGGTCAGGGTTTTGTAAGTAGCAGAGCAGCTACCTCGCTGCGATCTATTGAAAGTCATCCTCTGAGCCAAGCTTTTGTCTCTCTGTGCATGGGGGCCCGCTGACGCCTCCCTGCACCACATCCAGGGGAGGGTCCCTCTGCCGCCGGGCCGGCGGGAGGGCCGCGGAGGGGGTAACACGGGTCCGTGGTAGGCTGCCTCCACCACGTGCCCTTCGGCACGGGGGCCTCCCCCTCCTGTCCCTGCCCCACCGGGATGCGTGGATGGGGGCCACCATCCCTTGCGGGTCAGCAGGGTGACCAGATGGCCCACTGCTCACGGGCAGGGAGGTGAGGAGCAGCCACCTGGGGGAAGGAAGCTCCAGAGCTTCTGCCTTGGTGCCCCTGGACCCCCTCGCCGGACTGCAAGGGCGATGGGTACGACAGCCTCCCAGGCCATCTGGGCGCTGGGTCGTCCCCGGCCATCTGGTTGCCTGGCTGTGTGACCAGATGGCCCTGCAGGCAGGGTGACCAGATGGCCCTGCGGGCTGGGTGACCAGATGGCCCTGCGGGCTGGGTGACCAGATGGCCCTGTGGGCTGGATGGCCAGATGGCCCTGTGGGCTGGGTGACCAGATGGCCCTGCGGGCTGGAGGCCGGGCTAACTCCAACTTTTGTCCCTGCCCAGAGTTCTGTAAGCCTTATAGTCGAGAAAAATGGGCCCCCCCCGGGCAGGCAGTCAGGAGAGTGGACGTGGCCTGGGCTTAACCCTCCTTGGGTCCAGCCAAGGGTCCGTGCGCTGGGGACGGGGCTTCCAGGGATGCTCTCCCCGGCCTGGCTAGGGTTCGGAAGGTGGGACCGGGCCCAGGGCTTGAGCTCCGTCCGTCCCGCCCCGGGGTGCATGAACCGCCCCCATCCTGCAAGCCATCAGAGGGTCCGGGCACTGGGGACGGGGCTCCACCGGGGCCTGGGGAGGCTCTCCCCGGTCTGGCTAGGGTTCGGAAGGTGGGTCCGGGCCCGGGGCTTGAGCTCCGTCTGGCCGGGCCTGGGGTGCAAGAGCCCCCATCCTGTAAGCCATCAGAGAGTCTGGGCGCTGGGGACGGGGCTTCACCGGGGCCCGGGGAGGCTCTCCCCGGCCTGGCTAGGGTTCGGTAGCTGGGACCGGGCCCAGGGCTTGAGCTCCATCCTGCCAGCACCGGGGTGCGTGAGTCCTCCATCCTGCAAGCCATCAGAGTGTCCGGGCGCTGGGGACGGGGGACGGGGCTCCACCGGGGACCGGGGAGGCTCTCCCCGGCCTGGCTAGGGTTTAGAAGCTGGGACAGGGCCCGGGGCTTGAGCTTCATCCGGCCGGCCCCGGGGTGCATGAGCCCCATCCTTCAAGCCATCAGAGGGCCCGGGCGCTGGGGACGGGGCTCCACCGGGGCCCAGGGAGGCTCTCCCAGGCCTGGCTAGGGTTCGGAAGCTGGGACCGGGCCCGGGGCTTGTGCTCCGTCCGTCCGGCTCAGGGGTGCGTGAGCCCCCCCATCCTGCAAGCCATCAGAGGGTCCGGGTGCTGAGGACGGGGCTCCATTGGGCAGGTGGGAGCCCTCCAGCTGAGGCTCGGGGCAGGCAGATTGGCGTCATTTCAGTCCCGGCCATCTGGTCGCCCCCTCTCGCCTCGGCCATCTGGTCGCACTCAATGCTTTCCTATGGCGCAACCAGATGGCCGGGCTTCCCTGGAAGTTCCGATGAGGTGCCATTCGCCTCCTGGATCCCAGGCAAAGAGGGGTAGCCTTCCTCCGGATTACTAGGGACAAGGTACTCTGGTACCCCTCTCGGCCTAGCGGTCCTCAGCTGGCAGCTGGACGGGCCAGGATGCCGTCCAGCCCCGGGTCCGTCCCAGGGTCTGCCGCGTGGCAGGATGCCCTGGATAGGGTCTGGGAGGGTCCGGGACTGGGGTCCCCGTCCCCCCCGGCCTGCCCCACTTCCAGGGACAGCAGGCGTTCCGTTGTGCCCGGAGAGCCTGGCTGGGTTCAGGAGCTCCAGCCGGGGCTCCGTCCTGGGTCCTGCCGTGTGGCAGGGTGCCCGTGACGGGGTCCGAGGGCCCAGGGAGAATTCTCCTGCGCTTCTGGGCCTGGGAACACTGGCGGGTTCCAGGGGCCCCACTGGGCCCCGGGTGGGGGGATGCTCCAGCCCAGGGCCCTGTCCCCCAGCCTAGAGCCCTGTCCCCCAGTCTGCTGCACTGCCAAAGGCCTGGGAAGGGGTTCCGTGGTGCCCCGGGAGCCTCCCCGTGCTTGGCTGGGTTCAGGAGCTCTGTCCGGTGCCCCTGAAGGCCCCTGGGAGGGTGGCTTCCCCACCCGGGGGTCCGTCCTGGGTCTTGCCACGTGGCAGGGTGCCTGGGACGGGGTCTGGAGGGCCCGGGGTAGGCTTCCCCTGTGCCTCCGGGCCTGGGAGCCCCGGCTGGGTCCAGGGGCCCTGCGGGGCCCCAGGTTGCATGCTTGGGCCCAGGGCCCTGTCCCCCCGGCCTGCCTCCCCTTGCTCGGCTGGCTTCAGTAGCCCCATCTGGGGCCCCTGAGGGCCCTGGGGAGGGTGGCCTCCCCACCCAGGGCTCCGTCCTGGGTCCTGCCGTGCGGCAGGGTGCCCGGGACGGGGTCCTGAGGGTCCAGGCGGCTCCCCTTTCATGCACGGCCATCTGGTCGCCCAGATCCCCTCGGCCATCTGGTTGCCCGGATCCCATCGGCCATCTGGTCGCCCGCAATGCTTTCCTATGCGGCGACCAGATGGCCGGACTTCCCTGGAAGTCCCGATGAGGTGCCATTCGCCTCCCGGATCCCAAACAGGGCTCCAGGAGGTCGGGCACGTTCGCGCCTAGGGTCCCCTGAGCCTCGCGGTGCGCACTTGTTCCCAGAAAGAGGGGTAGCCTTCCTCCAGATTACTAGGTACAAGGTACTCTGGGACCCATCTCGGCCTAGCGGTCCTCAGCTAGCAGCTGGACGGGCCAGGATGCCGCCCCAGCCCCGGGTCCGTCCCTGAGTCTGCCGCGTGGCAGGATGCCCTGGATAGTGTCCGGAAGGGCCGGGTCTGGGGTCCCTGTCCCCCCTGGCCTGCCCCACTGCCCGGGACAGCGGGTGTTCCGTTGTCCCCGGGGAGCCTGGCTGGGTTTAGGAGCTCCGGCCGGGGCTCCGTCCTGGGTCCAGCCGCGTGGCAGGGTCCCCGTGATGGGGTCCGGAGGGCCCGGGAGGCTTTTCCTGCGCCTCGGGCCTGTGAACCCCAGCGGGGTCCAGGGGCCTGCTGGGCCCCGGGTGGAGTGCTCTGGCCAAGGGCCCTGTCCCCCGGCCAAGGGCCCTGTCCCCCGGCCAAGGGCCCTGTCCCCCGGCCTGCCGCACTGCCAAAGGCCCGGGAAGCCTCCCAGTGCTTGGCTGGGTTCAGGAGCTCTGTCCAGGGCCCCTGAGGGCCCCTGGGAGGGTGGCCTCCCCACCCGGGGGTCCATCCTGGGTCCTGGCGCGTGGCAGGGTGCCTGGGACGGGGTCCAGAGGGCCTGAGGTATGCTTTCCCTGCTCCTCCGGGCCTGGGAGCCCCGGCTGGTCCAGGGGCCCTGCCGGGCCCCGGGTTGCATGCTCGAGCCCAGGGCCCTGTCCCCCCGGCCTGCCGCACTGCCAAATGCCCGGGACAGGGGTTCCGTGGTGCCCGGGGAGCCTCCCCTTGCTCGGCTGGCTTCAGGAACCCCGCCCGGGGCCCCTGAGGGCCCCGGGGAGGGTGGCCTCTCCACCCGGGGCTCTCTCCTGGGTCCTGCCACGCGGCAGGGTGCCCGGGACGGGGTCCTGAGGGTCCAGGCGGCTTCCCTTTCGTGCCTGGCCATCTGGTCGCCCAGATCCCCTCGGCCATCTGTTTGCCCGGATCCCATCGGCCATCTCGTCACCCGCAATGCTTTCCTATGGGGCGTCCAGATGGCCGGACTTCCCTGGAAGTCCCAATGAGGTGCCATTCGCCTCCCGGATCCCAGTGAGGGCTCTAGGAGGTCGGGTACTTTCGCGCCTTGGGTCCCCTGAGCCTCGCGATGCGCACTTGTTCCCAGAAAGAGGGGTAGCCTTCCTCCGGGATACTAGGGACAAGGTACTCTGGGACCCCTCATGGCCTAGCAGTCCTCAATCCTCAGCCGGCAGCTGGCTGGGCCAGGATGCCGCCCCAGCCCCGGGTACGTCCCTGGGCCTGCCGCGTGGCAGGAAGCCCTGGATGGGGTCCAGGAGGGCCCGGGGAGGCGTCCCCTGTGCCTCCGGGCTCCCGGCTGGGGAGCCCGGAGGCGCTCTTGGCCGCATCCCCCGGCCTGCCGCACTGCCAAAGGCCTCGGGACAGGGTTCAGTGGTGCCCGGGGAGCCTCCCCTTGCTCGGCTGGGTTCAGGAGCTCCGTCCAGGGCGCTCCGTCCTGGGCACCTGAGGGGCCCGAGGAGGGCGGCCTCCCCACCCTGGGCTCCGTCCTGGGTCCTGCCGCATGGCAGGGTTCCTGGGACAGGGTCTGGAGGGCCTGGGGTAGGCTTCCCCTGCACCTCCAGGCCTTGGAGCCCCGGCTGGGTCCAGGGGCCCCACCGGGCCCCGGGTCGGGTGCTCGGGCTTAGGGCCCTGTCCCCCCAGCCTGCCGCACTGCCAAAGGCCCGGGACCGGGGTTCCGTGGTGCCCGGGGAGCCTCTCTTTACTTGGCTGGCTTCAGGGGCCCTGGCGCCCGCTCACTCCTTGGTTGGGGCACAGGGTGTCCAGTAAGCATGGGTGAATTTTGCAAATTCGCAATCCGCGGATTTGCGGATTTGAGAACTCGCAATTCAAAAAATGTACGCATTCGTGTGTATTTGAGAATTTGCTGGTTTTGCCAGTTTGCGAGGGTTTTGTACAAGTTCGGGAACGCAAACTTACTTGTGTGGTCACAACGGTCTCGACTATGTTTTTTCTACGTGTCCAGCCTGTTTGCGACCCTGTGGTTCATTGCGGCCACCCTCCGGTTCATCACTGCCACCCTCTGGTTCACCAATGCCACCCTCTGGATCATCACTGTCCTCCTCTGGTTTATCACAGCACCCTCTGGTTCATCACTGCCACTCTCTGGTTCATCACTGCCATCCTCTGGTTCATCCCTGCCACCCTCTGGTTCTTCACTGCCACCCTCTGGTTTGCCACTGCCACCCTCTGGGTCATCACTGTCCCCCTCTGGTTTATCACAGCACCCTCTGGTTCATCACTGCCACCCTCTGGTTGATTACTGCCATCCTCTGGTTCATCCCTGCCACCCTCTGGTTCATCACTGCCACCCTCTGGTTGATCACTGCCATCCTCTGGTTCATCCCTGCCACCCTCTGGTTCATCACTGCCACCCTCTGGTTTGCCACTGCCACCCTCTGGATCATCACTTTCCCCCTCTGGTTTATCACAGCACCCTGTGGTTCATCACTGCCACCCTCTGGTTGATCACTGCCATCCTCTGCCATCCTCTGGTTCATCCCTGCCACCCTCTGATTCATCACTGCCACCTTCTGGTTTGCCACTGCCACCCTCTGGATCATCACTGTCCCCCTCTAGTTCATCACAGCACCCTCTGGTTCATCACTGACACCCTCTAGTTGATCACTGCCATCCTCTGGTTCATCACTGCCACCCTCTGGTTGATCACTGCCACCCTCTGGTTCAAATCTGCCACCCTCTGGTTCATCACTACCATCCTCTGGTTCATCCCTGACACCCTCTGGTTCATCACTGTCTCCCTCTGCTTGATCACTGCCATCCTCTGGTTCATCCCTGCCACCCTCTGGTTCATCACTGCCACCCTCTGGTTTGCCACTGCCATCCTCTGCATCATCACTGTCCCCCTCTGGTTTATCACAGCACCCTCTGGTTCATCACTGTCACCCTCTGGTTGATCACTGCCACCCTCTGGTTCAAGGCTGCCACCCTCTGGTTCATCACTGCCATCCTCTGGTTCATTTCTGCCACCCTCTGGTTCATCACTGCCACCCTCTGGTTCATCACTGACACCCTCTGGTTTGCCACTGCCACCCTCTGGATCATCACTGTCCCCCTCTGGTTCAAGGCTGCCACCCTCTGGTTCATCACTGCCACCCTCTGGATTGCCACTGCCACCCTTTGGATCATCACTGTCCCCCTCTGGTTTATCACAGCACCCTCTGGTTCATCACTGCCACCCTCTGGTTGATCACTGCCACTCTCTGGTTCAAGGCTGTCACCCTCTGGTTCATCATTGCCATCCTCTGGTTCATCCCTGCCACCCTCTGGTTCATCACTGCCACCCTCTGGTTCATCACTGCCATCCTCTAGTTCATCCCTGCCACCCTTTGGTTCATCACTGCCACCCTCTGGTTTGCCACTGCCACCCTCTGGATCATCACTGTCCCCCTCTGGTTTATCACAGCACCCTCTGGTTCATAAATGCCAGCCTCTGGTTGATCACTGCCATCCTCTGGTTCATCCCTGCCACCCTCTGGTTCATCACTGCCACCCTCTGGTTTGCCACTGCCACCCTCTGGATCATCACTGTCCCCCTCTGGTTTCTCACAGCACCCTCTGGTTCATCCCTGCCACCCTCTGGTTGATCACTGCCACCCTCTGGTTCAAGGCTGCCACCCTCTGGTTCATCACTTGCATCCTCTTGTTCATCCCTGCCACCCTCTGGTTCATCACTGCCACCCTCTGGTTAATCACTGCCATCCACTAGTTCATCCCTGCCACCCTCTGGTTCATCACTACCACCCTCTGGTTTGCCACTGCCACCCTCTGGATCCTCACTGTCCCCCTCTGGTTTATCACAACACCCTCTGGTGCACCACTACCACCTTCTTGTTCACCACTGTAGATTATAGGGGGAAAGCAAAGCACACCTTTCCAGCCTCAACTGAGATGAATTAATTTGGGGCTGGTTAATGTGTCAATGAATTTGTGCTTCAAGTCTGGCACCTGCTTCCTTAGCTGTAAGACCTTCCTGTTGCATTTTTTTTTTACAGGAGCATTGTGCCATACTTGTAACTATTCTCTGACCCTGCTTTGAGGGTCAGAGCAGGGTCAGAGAATAGTTGAAAGTAGGCAACTGAACTCTGGAGGGGATCCTCAGGAAGCACTACAGGGAATAATTACAAATTAGCTTGAACTTTTGCACCTGCTAAGTGCTTTCAGTTTTCAAAAATGTGTTTTTCTGCCATTTCGCGAGATTCGCGGGACACGAAATCGTGCAAAATCGATCTTGCAATCCGCAAATTCATTCAAATTTGCTGATTTCTTTTTTTTTGCGTGTTTGGGCGGTTTTTTGCTTATTCGCGGACCGCTTGCAGTGCACCAACCCGAGGTTGCCCATGCGGTCGTGTACGGGCACGGCCATCTTGTTTGCGTGACGTGTTTCCGTTTCCGGGCGCTCGTTGCATGCTCGCGTCGTATGCGGCGCAAGATTACGTATTCGTGGGCGTTTTTACGTGCTCGCGGGGGAAATATTGCGCAAACTTACCCTCGCGGTCCTCTATGGGCGCGGCCATCTTGTTTTTCATTCACTGCTATGGTTTTGGGCATGCTACCTTTCTATCGACCTTACATCTTTGTAATCCTATGTTTTTCTGAAGTTTTTGGGGGTTTTTTTTTTGCTTATTATCTCTCACTTCAATTTCCTACATCTATATTTTGTGTTTTTTTCAACTTTTTGTTACTTTATTACCTACTTTATTTCTATCGCTCTCTCTCTTATTTTTTTCACACCTATTCTTCTTTCCTTCTTCTTATGCCCAGGATAATGGCTAAGGGAGGCGACAAGGGCAAGGGGAAGGGCCCAGCACCACGTACCCGGCTCCCTTGTGGGCGTTGGAGGGGGGAGGAAGTGCAGCCCAGGGAGATCTTCTCTGCGGTGGAGGTGGCCACCTTGATGGTTTTTGTGCAAGTCCACCTCCCTAAGACCATGGCAGCAGGTGGGCGGATTGCTTCCGGTTACGTCCTCCGGGAGTGTCGCCAGCTGTGGGAGAAGGTGTGCCGGCGCATGTATAACGAGTCTGGGGTCCGGCGCACCTACCACCAAGTGACGCACCGGTGGAGTGACATCGTGGACCGGGAGCATGACATGATCGACCTGCTCGGTGTGGAGATCCCTGGCCTTGGTAAGTAGCTATTTCATAACTACTTTTTTTACTTCTGCTCTGTTATATTGCTAATCTATTTTTTTCCTGAAGAGTACAAATGCTGCTGATTAGATTACATTGCAGGAAATGAATGTTTAAATAGCTTCTGTCATTGCAGGTGCTCGCCTCGTTATTGGCGTTGCTACTATGCTTACTTGTTTGCAACTTTTTAGTCATTTGAGAGCATTACTACGTAATGCTAGAGACAGTAGACTAAAGTCTAGTCCTTCTTTGTACTCCTGCTGCTGCCACTTTGAATAGATAGTGGTGGATTGATACGTTGAGTATATCATTAATTACTTGTTATAGGACATTTGTTAGTGGTCTGCAATCATGAAGACGGACTGTGTCTGTCACGCAACGTCTTGTGCTGCTGAGTGATGGCAGTCATAGTAGAACCTTTTTGTTGTTGTTGTAGTTAGTGAATTACATAGCTTTCCTATTAGACGGTCTGCGAATCCTGCAATACTGTACTACTATCCTCCTAGTTGACCAGATCAGATGCAATTGATGTTAATTTGTTTCCCCGACATAATTTTAGATTGAGTACAAAGAAATCAAATATTTCCCAAAAAACAATCATCCATGTTGTGTTTCTTTAATTCATGATCACCAGCAACTCCCAGGGGCAAGGTGCCGGCGGCGACAGAGACTCCGGTGGTTGAAGTTGGACAGGAGCAGTCCCTTGCAGGCTCTTCTGCTGGCCCAAGTAAGTTGTTTTACTGTTATATTAATACTTATACTTCCCTAACTTTTACCGCTCCTATTCATTATAAACTGGTTCCTAATAATTCTATGTTTTACAAAATAGTCTTTGATCTTCTTCTAATGTAGACTACTTTCTACATTCTTATCCTGTCTCTACCATCACTCTCTGTGCTACTACTATTTACAATTATGAGTTGGTCTGTGTAGGTAGCTAAGCTTGCCCATTCGGCAAATGGTGTGAAATAAAACTCTGATACAGCAATAGCTCTAGGCACTGAGTGCAGTCCTCTGGGTTGCCCTTGCTGTCTATTCCAGTCTTCTTAATGCAAGTGCTTTGACAATTTCCAACAACAAAATGTCATTGTTTACACCAAGTAAAAGGTAGAAGTTGCCTTTTTGATTTGAGAGGAGCACATCCCATACCGCTAGTGTTTCAGGGACTATTCTGCACACAAAGAAGTATGGACATGATAATTAGGACATTGTTGATGATAGGTGCAGTTCGACTTTCGATATACCTCAGTCCGAACAGAAGTTTAACCCCCAATCCCCTGACCGACTATCTAGAATGTCTGACCAATGATTTTACGACCCAGAAGAACAGAAGAAGACTACCTCCAAGTCCCAGCCTATCTGAGTCACTGAAACATGACTGCCAAGTGCAATAGTTCAAACCTTTCCGCTCACTCACTCACTTGTAAACAATAACCACACTGTGGTTGTTAGTTTTAAAGTTTTATTTTCAATTAAGAAATGAAAACATTATTTCTTTATTTTTAATAGTGTAGTATTCTGATGAATGAAGATGACGTTAACGTTTAAACAGCATTCCCATGAATGAAATTAGTATGACTCAAACTTAATAATAGTTAACAGACACATGAAATTATTAGAATAACTGTGCGGGAGCCCCCACCTTCTTTAAAGTACTTAAAGTACTGCTGGTGATGACTTAGTAGTAGTTGGTGAATCGTCTGGCAGAAGGGCAATGGAATCTTCTTTCTATAATGAGAAAAATGGTGCACGTTAAGCAAGCATTCATCAGTTGTCATAAGAAGAAGTGTAGCATTTAATGAATAAGCATATAAAAGGTTAACAGCCTCCCCAAAACCGTTACTTTTTTTCAATCCCAGTAATAAAAGATGTGTTATGTAACATTTTTTTCCATTACGGGGCAAAATAGGGGGTTGTGTATGGCATCTGAAAAAATGACATGTTTTTCCTAGACGTCACAACATCTGATGCGTCACAGATAACCACCAGTGCCGGGGCCAGCAGTGCGAGGGGTCCACTCTGGATGCGGCGGCGCCAACAGGAGGAGCTGGGGGGGAAGACTCAGCGGCGGCGGACGGTGGTAAGTTATTATACTCCTTACTTATTGAAATATTTTTTTTGAGTATGCTGTGTATGATGTACTGTACAGTAGTACACAGTACACTAGTATAAGTACACTGTACTGTCAAGAACATTTACTAATTTAGAACTACTTTTTGGGCTATCACGGAGAAGACAGTCAACCTTGACTTTTAATAGCATTAGTGGCAGTACTTCTCTGGTAACCAATGGCCCCCTCTATTTCACTTCAACTCAGTTGGTAAATTTTTATTTTGAAGCCAAGTCATATCAAATGTAGTTTAGGGATGTGAAGAACGAAAAGTTAAAGAAGGGTGAAACGAAGGACGAGGGAGTCTTAATATTTATGACTGTAAAGAATGGTTTTGTTGAATGCAATTCAACATAAGAAAGAAGACGGCGGTTTCAAAAATATTATGAAAAGGGTGTTAGTTGGTTGTTGACAAAAAGAAATTTTGGTACATTTGAGACCTTAAGAAGAATCATAGACGTAC
This sequence comes from Lissotriton vulgaris, assembly GCF_964263255.1. NCBI lineage: Eukaryota > Metazoa > Chordata > Amphibia > Caudata > Salamandridae > Lissotriton > Lissotriton vulgaris. Next base: position 712,875,043 of record NC_141691.1, read on the forward strand.
TTTGGAAGCCTGTATGTTATCTTCTTATCCTCCTCGTCGATAGCAGAGGTGTATGATGTAGTAGAGCAGATGCTGAGTGGATGAAGTATGGCCAGTGGCAGTGCCAACCCTATAGAAAAGTAAGACATTCCTATCCCCACCTGCATGTACTGCTTAAAGTACTGCAAGTCTGCATCATCTTGGCCTGTGTCTGTATTTATTAGGTGAAAGTTGAGTGAGCTGCCATTATGGCGGCTACCACAAGTTCACGTACCAGTAATTTATTTTGCAAAACAAGATGAAAAAATTAAAAAAGGCCTTTTTTTAGTACTCTCTGACTATGTATGTAGTAGTGAGTCCACCTATAGTGCTGCTAGTTGAATTCCTGAAACGCACAGTGTCACATGCTTACGAAGATACATGCCAAAATGTTATACTGTGTTTGCTACTTGCTGGTGTTACTGAGTGTCAACCTGACGTTGAATTATTTTGACTTTATGTTAAAGACTATTGGCTACAGTATTTTTCTTTCTTTATTCATAGATGCTACTCCCAAAAAGCTGGAGGCTATTTGTGCCGAGTATCGGCGGTTGTGGGCTCCGGAGCATGAGGAGACATCATCATCCTCCTCCACTGCCCCCGGGTCCACCAGCCAGAAGCCTCCAGCGAAACGGAGCCGTGGCCCGACAGCCTCCCGCCGCCGCCGCACAGCAGCAACAATATCAGCGGCCTCCCCCAGATCCTGGATGGTTAGTGTGCGCCGGCTACGCAGAAGAGTGGACTACCTGGAGCGGTTGGCCCAAAAACATCAGCGCCAGCTCCGGGACCTCCGCAAAGAGCAGCGGGACATGCAGCAACAGCTTGCAAAACTACGCCACCAGAGGAAGTGACTGTCCCTTGCCCCTTTTTTAAAGACTGTTGGGGGGTGGGTATTGTGTGTTTGGGAAAGGGGACTTTTGGACTTTTTGAGATTGGTTGGGTTCGGGGGGGTGAGTTCGGGTAATTTATTTTATTATTGTTGTGCTGAAAACAACACGAATATATATTTCTAATAATTACTTTTCTTTCAAAACCACAGTATACGCGTTCATATATTATTTAGTGTGGGGGTTGGCGGTGGTTACTGGACTTTTGTTTTCTTCAAACTTACCAGCATGAATGAAACATCTAGTCCTGAAATATACCAAAATGCAAGTAACCGAGTTAGTGAATTTAGTAGCCCTACTACTATACTTTATGTACTTTACTAGTAGTACTGTCAGTCTCTGCTCTCCTAGTCTCCTCCCAACTTAGTCCTCCTAGCCCATTATTCTACTACCTCTCCAATATGCTTATCTTACCTGTGATTTGTGTTTGACAATCAGGGTAGCCCCAGGGCTGGCTGCATTGCAAATGGTGATTAAGGTTGGTTGTTGACTTGAATCCTCGACGGATGCAACCCATTGTTGTGCTGGTAGCAGTAGTGGTACACACTGGCAGTATCACCATATGAAAAAAAGAGGAAATTAAACATTGAGTGGCCTGAGCGTAGCATTAGAAACAGTACAATAGATAGTACGGTACAGAACAGTGCCCTACATTGTAGCCTAAGCAGTGCCAACGTAAGGTAAGCATTAAGCATTTGATTGTTCACGTCGTGTAGGAGGAGGATGTTCTTATCAATCCACGATGGCGCACATGAACTTCTGGTTGCTTTGACCTTATCCTCCCCAGCAAGTGTGTGGAATTTATTGTTGTTTTCAGTCACACCTCAATGAAATACCACACAGCCCGGGGGAAGAGGGTTAGGGTTTGAAAATTAGATGAGAATGGGGGGTTTTGGGAAAGTTTGGTAGAGAGAAAAAAAACACAGCATGGACACTCAAACAAAAAATGAAGAGAAACAAATCTTTGGATTAGAAGATATTGATAAATCTTTAAAGGGACATAAAGGAAGTGCACTACTGCATGCCAGAAGTACTAAATGGATGGTTAGGTTACTGAAAAGTAGTACTACTACTTACCGCAACTTACTAGTAAGTACGAAGAAACAATTTGACAATCAGGGCTGCAGTCATTACGCAATTTCACTTGACTCTCTGCCCTCATTGAGAATAAACACTTAGGACATTAAATTAGTGTTAAACATAGCAAATACGTATCAAATAGCTGGAGGGATGAATTTGAAGCAGAGATCAAACAAATGCAGAGTCACACTCGTAGAAGTAAGTTCAAGTTCACAAGAATGTCATTTAAAAGATAAGGAGAATTTTGGATAATGTTACTGTTTTTTGTAGTTGTCCCATTGAATTTCTGAAGTTGATGCATCCAGCCATTCCTCTTATTCGCGATACTCCTCCATTCCATTGGATGCTCCGTCGATCAATCTTGGTGACCAGACACACTGTCCACTGCCTGCCTGATGCGGATTTGTGGATCGCTATTTGTAAGCCTGAGTAGTACATCGATGGCACAGGGTAAAAGCATGCCTGTAATTGATGATGGAAAAACACAACAGTAAGTGTTAAAGACACCTCGTAGAAAAAAATATATAAGGCACGCTGTGTAGTGCAAAAATTATACTGTCACTTTCAGAGATGACAATCCCCAAAATCTAGAACACCCCACATTACCCTCTCAAAAACGTGCAGAATACTGCTGCTACCTCGCAGAGGCCTAATTTCAAATCCTGCCAAAAAACACTCAGAAAGTAGGCCCAAAACCCTCCTTTCCCACCATGGATTATCTTCAAACCACTTGCAATAAAAATTAGACATTCCAACAAGTGTTCCAAGACCCCGCCCAGTCGTTAAAATCTAGAACCCCCGCCCGAACAGATGCAATACAATACTGCTAACCCTAATGAGCCCTAAGTTAAGAATAGTGGTAAACGCTTTCTTTAACTATGCCAAATCCCCCCTTTCCCACCATGGATTTTCTTCAAATCACTTGCAACCAAAATTACACATTCCCACGAGTGCTCTAAGACCCCAGAACCCAGTTGCAAAAATCTAGAACACCCCCAAACACATGGAATCCTGCTGCTAGTGCTAACCCTAACGAGCCCTAAGTTAAAAAAACTGCCAAAACGCTTTTCAGCGTGGATTTTCTCCAAACCACTTTTATTCCAGAAAAGCCCCAAGACCTGCCAACCCACCCACAAAAAAGCAGAACACCCCCAAACAGGCAAAAAGCAAAAATGGAAAATCGGCCTTCTTTCAATTCTGTCCAAACACGCTGTGCAGCTAGGTCATAACTTCACTTTTCCACCATGGATTTCCTGAAAAACAAATGCAATCAACATTAGACTGTGCCAGCAGTGTTCCCAGACCCCAAACCCCACCCCCAAACACCCGGACCCCCCAAAACAGCACTCCAAAGACAAGCAAGTGAGCAAAAACGCAAAATAAATTTCACCTCCGATTTTGTTCAAACCACTTTTATCCGGTATTAGACCTTCCCAGCAATGGCCCCAGACCCATCAACCCAGGCGGAAAGAAGTGGAAGACCCCCAAACAGCCAAAAAGCATAACTACAAAAATGGGGCTTAGACATTTTCAGGAAAATTTCCAAAATTACTCCACGTGCGCTCTGCAGCTAGGCCCTAACTCCCCTTTGCCACCATGGATTTGCTTCAGACCTCTTGCAATCAAAAGTATCCATACCTAGCAGTGCTCCAAGACCCCAAAACCATTCCCAAACACCAGGAAACCCCCCAAACAGGCCCCCCAAAACATGAAAGAGAGCGAAAACTATAAAAAGGGAAAAACTTTTTTACCTTGTATTTTATCCAAAACACTTTTATCCGGTATTAGACCGTCCCAGCAATGGCCCCAGACCTGTCAACCCAGGTGGAAAGAAGAGGAAGACCCCCCAAACAGCCAAAATAGCAAAACTACAAAAATGGGGACTTAGAAATTTTCAGGCAAATTTCCAAAATCACTCCATGAGCGCTCTGCAGCTAGGCCCTAACTCCCCTTTGCCATCATGGATTTGCTTCAAACCTCTTGCAATCAAAAGTATCCATACCCAGCAGTGCTCCAAGACCCCCAAACCCACCCCCAAACACCAGGAACCCCCAAACAGGCCCCCAGAAACACAAAAGAGAGCGAAAACTATAAAAAGTGAAAAACTTTTTCACCATGTATTTTATCCAAAACACTTTTATCCGGTATTAGACCTTCCCAGCATTGGCCCCAGACCCGTCAACCCAGGCGGAAAGAAGTGGAAGACCCCCAAACAGCCAAAAAGCAAAACTAAAAAAATGGGGACTTAGAAATTGTCAGGCAAATTTTCAAAATCACTCCATGCGCGCACTGCAGCTAGGCCCTAACTCCCCTTTGCCACCATGGATTTGCTTCGAACCTCTTGCAATCAAAAGTATCCATGCCCAGTAGTGCTCCAAGACCCCAAACCCCACCCCCAAACACCCGGAACCCCCCCAAACAGGCCCCCAAAACACGAAAGAGAGCGAAAACTATAAAAAGTGAAAAACTTTTTCACCATGTATTTTATCCAAAACACTTTTATCCGGTATTAGACCTTCCCAGCAATGGCCCAGACCCGTCAACCCAGGCGGAAAGAAGTGGAAGACCCCCAAACAGCCAAAAAACAAACTACAAAAATGGGGACTTGGAAATTTTCAGGCAAATTTTCAAAATCACTCCACGTGCGATCTGCAGCTATGCCCTAACTCCCCTTTGCCACCATGGATTTGCTTCAAACCTTTTGCAATCAAAAGTATCCATACCCAGCAGTGCTCCAAGACCCCAAAACCCACCTCAAACATCAGGAACCCCCCCAAACAGGCCCCAAAAACACACAAAAAGAGCGAAAACTACAAAAAGTGAAAAACCTTTTCACAATGTATTTTATACAAAACACTTTTATCCGGTATTAGACCTTCCCAGTAATGGCCCCAGACCCGTCAACCCAGGCGGAAAGAAGTGGAAGACCCCCAAACAGCCAAAAAGCAAAACTACAAAAATGGGGACTTAGAAAGTGTCAGGCATATTTCCAAAATCACTCCATGCATGCTCTGCAGCTAGCCCCTAACTCCCCTTTGCCACTATAGATTTGCTTCAAATCTCCTGCAATCAAAAGTATGTATGCCCAGCAGTGCTACAAGACCACAAAACCCACCCCCAAACACCAGGAACCCCCCCAAACAGGCCCCCAAAAACACGAAAGATAGCAAAAACTATAAAAAGTGAACAACTTTTTCAGCATGTATTTTATCCAAAAAACTTTTATCCGGTATTAAACCTTCCCAGCAATGGCCCCAGACCAGTCAACCAAGGCGGAAAGAAGTGGAATACCCCCAAACAGACAAAAAGCAAAACTACAAAAATGGGGACTTAGAATTTTTCAGGCAAATTTTCAAAATCACTCCACGACCGCTCTGCAGCTAAGCCCTAACTCTACTTTACCACCATGGATTTGCTTCCAACCTTTTGCAATCAAAAGTATCCATACCCAGCAGTGCTCCAAGACCCCAAAACCCACCCCCAAACAGGTCCCCAAAACAAGAAAGAGAGCGAAAACTATAAAAAGTGAAAAACGTTTTCACCATGTATTTTATCCAAAACACTTTTATCCGGTATTAGACCTTCCCAGCAATGGCCTCAGACCCGTCAACCCAGGCGGAAAGAAGTGCAATACCCCCAAACAGCCAAAAAGCAAAACTACAAAAATTGGGACTTAGAAATTTTCAGGCTACTTTTCAAAATCACTCCAAATGCGCTCTGCAGCTAAGCCCTAACTCCACTTTGCCACCATGGATTTGCTTCAAACCTCTTGCAATCAAAAGTATCCATACCCAGCAGTGCTGCAAGACCCCAAAACCCACCCCAAACACCATGAACCCCCTCAAACAGGCCCCAAAACACGAAAGAGAGCGAAAATTACAAAAAGTAAAAAACTTTTTCACAATGTATTTCATCCAAAACACTTTTATCCGGTATTAGGCCTTCCTAGCAATGGCCCCAGACCCATCACCCCAGGCGGAAAGAAGTGGAAGACCACCAAACAGCCAAAAAGCAAAACTACAAAAATTGGGACTTGGAAATTTTCAGGCAAATTTCCAAAATCACTCCACGTGCGATCTGCAGCTATGCCCTAACTCCCCTTTGCCACCATGGATTTGCTTCAAACCTTTTGCAATCAAAAGTATCCATACCCAGCAGTGCTCCAAGACCCCAAAACCCACCTCAAACATCAGGAACCCCCCCAAACAGGCCCCAAAAACACAAAAAAGAGCGAAAACTACAAAAAGTGAAAAACTTTTTCACAATGTATTTTATACAAAACACTTTTATCCGGTATTAGACCTTCCCAGCAATGGCCCCAGACCCGTCAACCCAGGCGGAAAGAAGTGGAAGACCCCCAAACAGCCAAAAAGCAAAACTACAAAAATGGGGACTTACAGCCTGATTCATCATACTCCCGTTTTGCGAGCCCCTAATAGCGATTCATAGCAAATCGCTATTAAGGACTCGCAAAACGGGATTCATGTAGGAATATGCAAAAAAAATGTGATTCCTACAAATTCGTTATTTGCGAGTAGCAAATTGCTAATCGCAAATAAGGAATAACTCGCCATTCATTCCTATGGGCCAAAAGGCTAATCGCAAATAAGATTGCGATTTGAAGGGTGCCAGGGGTGTCCAAAGGACACCCTGTAGCACCCCTCAAATGAAATTTCACACAGGTGTTGCACACACACATGTCCAAAGGACATGTGTGTGTGTAACATGCAACTCAGAAAAATGCATTTAAATGCATTTTTCTGAGTTTTCGCAATTTACCACGAGGTCAGACCTCGCGGTAAATTGCGGGCAGAAATTGCAAATTCGCAAAATGAATTTGCATGATGAATTGCATTTAAGGAATCTCAAACAGAGATTCCTTAAATGTAAGTCCTCGCAAAATTGCGAGATCGCAATCAGCGATTTTTGCATTTGGGATGATGAATCCCAAATGCAAAAATCGCACCCGCAAAGGGCCAGATTCTCAGAATCTGGCCCTTTGCGAGCGCAATTTTCTATGATGAATCAGGCGGCTAGAAATTGTCAGGCAAATTTCCAAAATCACTCCATGCGCGCTCTGCATCTAGGCCCTAACTCCACTTTGCCACCATAGATTTGCTTCAAATCTCCTGCAATCAAAAGTATTTATGCCCAGCAGTGATCCAAGACCACAAAACCCACCCCCAAACACCAGGAACCCCCTCCAAACAGGCCCCCAAAAACACGAAAGAGAGCAAAAACTATAAAAAGTGAAAAACTTTTTCACAATGTATTTTATCCAAAACACTTTTATCCGGTATTGGACCTTCCCAGCAATGGCCCCAGACCCGTCAACCCAGGCGGAAAGAAGTGGAAGACCCCCAAACTGCCAAAAAGCAAAACTACAAAAATGGGGACTTACAGCCTGATTCATCATACTCCCGTTTTGCGAGCCCCTAATAGCGATTCATAGCGAATCGCTATTAAGGACTCGCAAAACGGGATTCATGTAGGAATATGCAAAAAAAATGTGATTCCTACAAATTCGTTATTTGCGAGTAGCAAATTGCTAATCGCAAATAAGGAATAACTCGCCATTCATTCCTATGGGCCAAAAGGCTAATCGCAAATAAGATTGCGATTTGAAGGGTGCCAGGGGTGTCCAAAGGACACCCTGTAGCACCCCTCAAATGAAATTTCACACAGGTGTTGCACACACACATGTCCAAAGGACATGTGTGTGTGTAACATGCAACTCAGAAAAATGCATTTAAATGCATTTTTCTGAGTTTTCGCAATTTACCACGAGGTCAGACCTCGCGGTAAATTGCGGGCAGAAATTGCAAATTCGCAAAATGAATTTGCATGATGAATTGCATTTAAGGAATCTCAAACAGAGATTCCTTAAATGTAAGTCCTCGCAAAATTGCGAGATCGCAATCAGCGATTTTTGCATTTGGGATGATGAATCCCAAATGCAAAAATCGCACCCGCAAAGGGCCAGATTCTCAGAATCTGGCCCTTTGCGAGCGCAATTTTCTATGATGAATCAGGCGGCTAGAAATTGTCAGGCAAATTTCCAAAATCACTCCATGCGCGCTCTGCATCTAGGCCCTAACTCCGCTTTGCCACCATAGATTTGCTTCAAATCTCCTGCAATCAAAAGTATTTATGCCCAGCAGTGATCCAAGACCACAAAACCCACCCCCAAACACCAGGAACCCCCTCCAAACAGGCCCCCAAAAACACGAAAGAGAGCAAAAACTATAAAAAGTGAAAAACTTTTTCACAATGTATTTTATCCAAAACACTTTTATCCGGTATTAGACCTTCCCAGCAATGGCCCCAGACCCGTCAACCCAGGCGGAAAGAAGTGGAAGACCCCCAAAAAGCCAAAAAGCAAAACTACAAAAATGGGGACTTAGAAATTGTCAGGCAAATTTCCAAAATCACTCCATGCGCGCTCTGCAGCTAGGCCCTAACTCCCCTTTGCCACCATGGATTTGCTTCAAACATCTTGCAATCAAAAGTATTTATGCCCAGCAGTGCTCCAAGACCCCAAAACCCACCCCCAAACAGGCCCCCCAAAACAAGAAAGAGCGCAAAAACTATAAAAAGTAAAAAACTTTTTCACCATGTATTTTATCCAAAACACTTTTATCCGGTATTAAACCTTCCCAGCAATGGCCCCAGACCAGTCAACCAAGGCGGAAAGAAGTGGAATACCCCCAAACAGCCAAAAAGCAAAACTACAAAAATGGGGACTTAGAAATTTTCAGGTAAATTTTCAAAATCACTCCACGCGCGCTCTGCAGCTAAGCCCTAACTCTACTTTGCCACCATGGATTTGCTTCAAACCTCTTGCAATCAAAAGTATGTATGCCCAGCAGTGCTCCAAGACCACAAAACCCACCCCCAAACAGGCCCCCCAAAGCAAGAAAGAGCACAAAAACTATAAAAAGTAAAAAACTTTTTCACCATGTATTTTATCCAAAACACTTTTATCCGGTATTAAACCTTCCCAGCAATGGCCCCAGACCCGTCAACCAAGGCGGAAAGAAGTGGAAGACCCCCAAACAGCCAAAAAGCAAAACTACAAAAATGGGGACTTAGAAATTTTCAGGCAAATTTCCAAAATCACTCCACGTGCGATCTGCAGCTATGCCCTAACTCCCCTTTGCCACCTTGGATTTGCTTCAAACCTTTTGCAATCAAAAGTATCCATACCCAGCAGTGCTCCAAGACCCCAAAACCCACATCAAACATCAGGAACCCCCCCAAACAGGCCCCAAAAACACAAAAAAGAGCGAAAACTACAAAAAGTGAAAAACTTTTTCACAATGTATTTTATACAAAACACTTTTATCCGGTATTAGACCTTCCCAGCAATGGCCCCAGACCCGTCACCCCAGGCGGAAAGAAGTGGAAGACAGCCAAAAAGCAAAACTACAAAAATGGGGACTTGGAAATTTTCAGGCAAATTTCCAAAATCACTCCACGTGCGATCTGCAGCTATGCCCTAACTCCCCTTTGCCACCATGGATTTGCTTCAAACCTTTTGCAATCAAAAGTATCCATACCCAGCAGTGCTCCAAGACCCCAAAACCCACCTCAAACATCAGGAACCCCCCCCAAACAGGCCCCAAAAACACAAAAAAGAGCGAAAACTACAAAAAGTGAAAAACTTTTTCACAATGTATTTTATACAAAACACATTTATCCGGTATTAGAACTTCCCAGCAATGGCCCCAGACCCGTCAACCCAGGCGGAAAGAAGTGGAAGACCCCCAAACAGCCAAAAAGCAAAACTACAAAAATGGGGACTTAGAAATTGTCAGGCAAATTTCCAAAATCACTCCATGCGCGCTCTGCATCTAGGCCCTAACTCCCCTTTGCCACCATAGATTTGCTTCAAATCTCCTGCAATCAAAAGTATTTATGCCCAGCAGTGCTCCAAGACCACAAAACCCAACCACAAACACCAGCAACCCCCCCAAACAGGCCCCCAAAAACACGAAAGAGAGCAAAAACTATAAAGAGTGAAAAACTTTTTCACCATGTATTTTATCGAAAACACTTTTATCCGGTATTAGACCTTCCCAGCAATGGCCCCAGACCCGTCAACCCAGGCAGAAAGAAGTGGAAGACCCCCAAACAGCCAAAAAGCAAAACTACAAAAATGGGGACTTATAAATTGTCAGGCAAATTTCCAAAATCACTCCATGCGCGCTCTGCAGCTTAGCCCTAACTCCCCTTTGCCACCATGGATTTGCTTCAAACCTCTTGCAATCAAAAGTATTTATGCCCAGCAGTGCTCCAAGACCCCAAAACCCACCCCCAAACAGGCCCTCCAAAACAAGAAAGAGCGCAAAAACTATAAAAAGTAAAAAACTTTTTCACCATGTATTTTATGCAAAACACTTTTATCCGGTATTAAACCTTCCCAGCAATGGCCCCAGACCAGTCAACCAAGGCGGAAAGAAGTGGAATACCCCCAAACAGCCAAAAAGCAAAACTACAAAAATGGGGACTTAAAAATGTTCAGGTAAATTTTACAAATCACTCCACGCGCGCTCTGCAGTTAAGCCCTAACTCTACTTTGCCACCATGGATTTGCTTCAAACCTCTTGTAATCAAAGGTATCTATACCCAGCAGTGCTCCAAGACCCCAAAACCCACCCCCAAACACCAGGAACCCCCCCAAACAGGCCCCCAAAAACACGAAAGAGAGAGAAAACTATAAAAAGTGAAAAACTTTTTCACCATGTATTTTATCCAAAACACTTTATCCGGTATTAGAACTTCCCAGCAATGGCCCCAGACCCGTCAACCCAGGCAGAAAGAAGTGGAATACCCCCAAACAGCCAAAAAGCAAAACTACAAAAATGGGGACTTAGAAATTGTCAGGCAAATTTCCAAAATCACTCCACGTGCGATCTGCAGCTATGCCCTAACTCCCCTTTGCCACCATGGATTTGCTTCAAACCTTTTGCAATCAAAAGTATCCATACCCAGCAGTGCTCCAAAAACCCGAACCCACCCCCAAACAGGCCCCCAAAACACGAAAGAGAGCGAAAACTATAAAAAGTGAAAAACTTTTTCACCATGTATTTTATCCAAAACACTTTTATCCGGTATTAGACCTTCCCAGCAATGGCCTCATACCCGTCAACCCAGGCGGAAAGAAGTGCAATACCCCCAAACAGCCAAAAAGCAAAACAACAAACATTGGGACTTAGAAATTTTCAGGCAAATTTTCAAAATCACTCCACCCGCGCTCTGCAGCTAAGCCCTAACTCCACTTTGCCACCATGGATTTGCTTCAAACCTCTTGCAATCAAAAGTATCCATACCCAGAAGTGCTGCAAGACCCCAAAACCCACCCCCAAACACCAGGAACCCCCTCAAACAGGCCCCAAAAACATGAAAGAGAGCGAAAATTATAAAAAGTAAAAAACTTTTTCACAATGTATTTTATCCAAAATACTTTTATCCGGTATTAGACCTTCCCAGCAATGGCCCCAGACCCGTCAACCCAGGCAGAACGAAGTGGAAGACCCCCAAACAGCCAAAAAACTAAACTACAAAAATGGGGACTAGAAATTGTCAGGCAAATTTCCAAACTCACTCCACCCGCGCTCTGCAGCTAAGCCCTAACTCTACTTTGCCACCATGGATTTGCTTCAAACCTCTTGCAATCAAAAGTATCCATACCCAGCAGTGCTCCAAGACCCCAAAACCCACCTCAAACATCAGGAACCCCCCCAAACAGGCCCCAAAAACACGAAAGAGAGCGAAAACTACAAAATGTGAAAAACTTTTTCACAATGTATTTTATACAAAACACTTTTATCCGGTATTCGACCTTCCCAGCAATGGCCCCAGACCCGTCAACCCAGGCAGAAAGAAGTGGAAGACCCCCAAACAGCCAAAAAGCAAAACTACAAAAATGGGGACGTAGAAATTGTCAGGCAAATGTCCAAAATCACTCCATGCGCGCTCTGCAGCTAGGCCCTAACTCCCCTTTGCCACCATATATTTTCTTCAAACCTCCTGCAATCAAAAGTATTTATGCCCAGAAGTGCTCCAAGACCACAAAACCCACCCCCAAACACCAGGAACCCCCCCAAACAGGCCCCCAAAAACACAAAAGAGAGCAAAAACTATAAAAAGTGAAAAACTTTTTCACCATGTATTTTATCCAAAACACTTTTATCCGGTATTAGACCTTCCCAGCAATGGCCCCAGACTCGTCAACCCAGGCGGGAAGAAGTGGAAGACCCCCAAACAGCCAAAAAGCAAAACTACAAAAATGGGGACTTAGAAATTGTCAGGCAAATTTCCAAAATCACTCCATGCGCTCTCTGCAGCTAGGCCCTAACTCCCCTTTGCCACCATGGATGTGCTTCAAACCTCTTGCAATCAAAAGTATGTATGCCCAGCAGTGCTCCAAGACCCCAAAACCCACCCCCAAACAGGCCCCCCAAAGCAAGAAAGAGCACAAAAACTATAAAAAGTAAAAAACTTTTTCACCATGTATTTTATCCAAAACACTTTTATCCGGTATTAAACCTTCCCAGCAATGGCCCCAGACCCGTCAACCAAGGCGGAAAGAAGTGGAAGACCCCCAAACAGCCAAAAAGCAAAACTACAAAAATGGGGACTTAGAAATTTTCAGGCAAATTTCCAAAATCACTCCACGCGAGCTCTGCAGCTAGGCCCTAACTCCCAATTGCCACCATGAATTTGCTCCAAACCTCTTGCAATCAAAAGTATCCACACCCAGCAGTGCTCCCAGACTCCAAAACCCACCCACAAACACCCAGAACCCCCCAAACGGCACCTCAAAGACAAGCAAGTCAGCAAAAATGCAAAAATGCAAAAAAAAATTCACCTCCGATTTTGTCCAAACCACTTTTATCCGGAATTAGACATTCCCAGCAATGGCCCAAGACCCCTGCAGCAACCCGCAAAAAAGCAGAACACCCCCAAACAGGCAAAAAGGAAAAATGGTCCTACTACCTTCAATTCAGTCCAAATACGCTGTGCAGCTAGGCCCTAACCCCCCTTTTCCACCATGGAGTTCCTGAAAAACAAATGCAATCAACATTAGACTGTGCCAGCAGTGCTCCCAGACCCCAAAACCCACCCCCAAACACCCGGAACCCCCGAAACAGCACTTCAAAGTCAAGCAAGTCAACAAAAATGCAAACAAAATTTCACCTTCGATTTTTTCCAAACCACTTTTATCCGGTATTAGACATTTCCAGGAATGGCCCCAGACCCGTCAACCAAGGCGGAAAGAAGTGGAAGACCCCCAAACAGCCAAATAACAAACTACAAAAATGGGGACTTAGAAATTGTCAGGCAAATTTCCAAAATCACTCCATGCGCGCTCTGCAGCTAGGCCCTAACACCCCTTTGCCACCATGAATTTGCATCAAACCTCTTGCAATCAAAAGTATCCATACCCAGCAGTGCTCCAAGACCCCAAAACCCACCCCCAAACAGGCCCCCAAAAACACGAAAGAGAGCGAAAACTATAAAAAGTGAAAAACTTTTTCACCATGTATTTTATCCAAAACACTTTTATCCGGTATTAGACCTTCCCAGCAATGGCTCCAGACCCGTCAACCCAGGTGGAAAGAAGTGGAAGACCCCCAAACAGCCAAAAAGCAAAACTACAAAAATGGGGACTTAGAAATTGTCAGGCAAATTTCCAAAATCACTCCACGTGCGATCTGCAGCTATGCCCTAACTCCCCTTTGCCACCATGGATTTGCTTCAAACCTTTTGCAATCAAAAGTATCCATACCCAGCAGTGCTCCAAAAACCCGAACCCACCCCCAAACAGGCCCCCAAAACACAAAAGAGAGCGAAAACTATAAAAAGTGAAAAACTTTTTCACCATGTATTTTATCCAAAACACTTTTATCCGGTATTAGACCTTCCCAGCAATGGCCTCATACCCGTCAACCCAGGCGGAAAGAAGTGCAATACCCCCAAACAGCCAAAAAGCAAAACAACAAACATTGGGACTTAGAAATTTTCAGGCAAATTTTCAAAATCACTCCACCCGCGCTCTGCAGCTAAGCCCTAACTCCACTTTGCCACCATGGATTTGCTTCAAACCTCTTGCAATCAAAAGTATCCATACCCAGAAGTGCTGCAAGACCCCAAAACCCACCCCCAAACACCAGGAACCCCCTCAAACAGGCCCCAAAAACATGAAAGAGAGCGAAAATTATAAAAAGTAAAAAACTTTTTCACAATGTATTTTATCCAAAATACTTTTATCCGGTATTAGACCTTCCCAGCAATGGCCCCAGACCCGTCAACCCAGGCAGAACGAAGTGGAAGACCCCCAAACAGCCAAAAAACAAAACTACAAAAATGGGGACTAGAAATTGTCAGGCAAATTTCCAAACTCACTCCACCCGCGCTCTGCAGCTAAGCCCTAACTCCACTTTGCCACCATGGATTTGCTTCAAACCTCTTGCAATCAAAAGTATCCATACCCAGCAGTGCTCCAAGACCCCAAAACCCACCTCAAACATCAGGAACCCCCCCAAACAGGCCCCAAAAACACGAAAGAGAGCGAAAACTACAAAATGTGAAAAACTTTTTCACAATGTATTTTATACAAAACACTTTTATCCGGTATTCGACCTTCCCAGCAATGGCCCCAGACCCGTCAACCCAGGCAGAAAGAAGTGGAAGACCCCCAAACAGCCAAAAAGCAAAACTACAAAAATGGGGACGTAGAAATTGTCAGGCAAATGTCCAAAATCACTCCATGCGCGCTCTGCAGCTAGGCCCTAACTCCCCTTTGCCACCATATATTTTCTTCAAACCTCCTGCAATCAAAAGTATTTATGCCCAGAAGTGCTCCAAGACCACAAAACCCACCCCCAAACACCAGGAACCCCCCCAAACAGGCCCCCAAAAACACAAAAGAGAGCAAAAACTATAAAAAGTGAAAAACTTTTTCACCATGTATTTTATCCAAAACACTTTTATCCGGTATTAGACCTTCCCAGCAATGGCCCCAGACTCGTCAACCCAGGCGGGAAGAAGTGGAAGACCCCCAAACAGCCAAAAAGCAAAACTACAAAAATGGGGACTTAGAAATTGTCAGGCAAATTTCCAAAATCACTCCATGCGCTCTCTGCAGCTAGGCCCTAACTCCCCTTTGCCACCATGGATGTGCTTCAAACCTCTTGCAATCAAAAGTATGTATGCCCAGCAGTGCTCCAAGACCCCAAAACCCACCCCAAACAGGCCCCCCAAAGCAAGAAAGAGCACAAAAACTATAAAAAGTAAAAAACTTTTTCACCATGTATTTTATCCAAAACACTTTTATCCGGTATTAAACCTTCCCAGCAATGGCCCCAGGCCCGTCAACCAAGGCGGAAAGAAGTGGAAGACCCCCAAACAGCCAAAAAGCAAAACTACAAAAATGGGGACTTAGAAATTTTCAGGCAAATTTCCAAAATCACTCCACGCGAGCTCTGCAGCTAGGCCCTAACTCCCAATTGCCACCATGAATTTGCTCCAAACCTCTTGCAATCAAAAGTATCCACACCCAGCAGTGCTCCCAGACCCCAAAACCCACCCACAAACACCCAGAACCCCCCAAACGGCACCTCAAAGAGAAGCAAGTCAGCAAAAATGCAAAAATGCAAAAAAAAATTCACCTCCGATTTTGTCCAAACCACTTTTATCCGGAATTAGACATTCCCAGCAATGGCCCAAGACCCCTGCAGCAACCCGCAAAAAAGCAGAACACCCCCAAACAGGCAAAAAGGAAAAATGGGCCTACTACCTTCAATTCAGTCCAAATACGCTGTGCAGCTAGGCCCTAACCCCCCTTTTCCACCATGGAGTTCCTGAAAAACAAATGCAATCAACATTAGACTGTGCCAGCAGTGCTCCCAGACCCCAAAACCCACCCCCAAACACCCGGAACCCCCGAAACAGCACCTCAAAGACAAGCAAGTCAACAAAAATGCAAACAAAATTTCACCTCCGATTTTTTCCAAACCACTTTTATCCGGTATTAGACATTTCCAGGAATGGCCCCAGACCCGTCAACCAAGGCGGAAAGAAGTGGAAGACCCCCAAACAGCCAAAAAACAAACTACAAAAATGGGGACTTAGAAATTGTCAGGCAAATTTCCCAAATCACTCCATGCGCGCTCTGCAGCTAGGCCCTAACACCCCTTTGCCACCATGAATTTGCATCAAACCTCTTGCAATCAAAAGTATCCATACCCAGCAGTGCTCCAAGACCCCAAAACCCACCCCAAAACAGGCCCCCAAAAACACGAAAGAGAGCGAAAACTATAAAAAGTGAAAAACTTTTTCACCATGTATTTTATCCAAAACACTTTTATCCGGTATTAGACCTTCCCAGCAATGGCTCCAGACCCGTCAACCCAGGTGGAAAGAAGTGGAAGACCCCCAAACAGCCAAAAAGCAAACCTACAAAAATGGGGACTTAGAAATTGTCAGGCAAATTTCCAAAATCACTCCATGCGCGCTCTGCAGCTTGGCCCGAACTCCCCTTTGCGACCATGGATTTGCTTCAAACCTCTTGCAATCAAATGTATTCATGCCCAGCAGTGCTCCAAGACCCCAAAACCCACCCCAAACACCAGGAACCCCCCCAAACAGGCCCCCAAAACACAAAAGAGAGCGAAAACTACAAAAAGTGAAACAAAATTCACCATGTATTTTATCCAAAACACCTTTATCTGGTATTAGACCTTCCCAGCATTGGCCCCAGACCCGTCAACCCAGGCGGAAAGAAGTGGAAGACCCCCAAACAGCCAAAAAGAAAAACTACAAAAATGGGGACTTGGACATTTTCTGGCAAATTTCCAAAATCACTCAACCTGCGCTCTGCAGCTAGGCCCTAACTCCCCTTTGCCACCATGGATTTGCTTCAAACCTCTTGCAATCAAAAGTATCCATACCCAGCAGTGCTCCAAGACCCCAAAACCCACCTCAAACATCAGGAACCCCCCCAAACAGGCCCCAAAAACACGAAAGAGAGCGAAAACTACAAAATGTGACAAACTTTTTCACAATGTATTTTATACAAAACACTTTTATCCGGTATTCGACCTTCCCAGCAATGGCCCCAGACCCGTCAACCCAGGCAGAAAGAAGTGGAAGACCCCCAAACAGCCAAAAAGCAAAACTACAAAAATGGGGACGTAGAAATTGTCAGGCAAATGTCCAAAATCACTCCATGCGCGCTCTGCAGCTAGGCCCTAACTCCCCTTTGCCACCATATATTTTCTTCAAACCTCCTGCAATCAAAAGTATTTATGCCCAGAAGTGCTCCAAGACCACAAAACCCACCCCCAAACACCAGGAACCCCCCCAAACAGGCCCCCAAAAACACAAAAGAGAGCAAAAACTATAAAAAGTGAAAAACTTTTTCACCATGTATTTTATCCAAAACACTTTTATCCGGTATTAGACCTTCCCAGCAATGGCCCCAGACTCGTCAACCCAGGCGGGAAGAAGTGGAAGACCCCCAAACAGCCAAAAAGCAAAACAACAAACATTGGGACTTAGAAATTTTCAGGCAAATTTTCAAAATCACTCCACCCGCGCTCTGCAGCTAAGCCCTAACTCCACTTTGCCACCATGGATTTGCTTCAAACCTCTTGCAATCAAAAGTATCCATACCCAGAAGTGCTGCAAGACCCCAAAACCCACCCCCAAACACCAGGAACCCCCTCAATCAGGCCCCAAAAACATGAAAGAGAGCGAAAATTATAAAAAGTAAAAAACTTTTTCACAATGTATTTTATCCAAAATACTTTTATCCGGTATTAGACCTTCCCAGCAATGGCCCCAGACCCGTCAACCCAGGCAGAACGAAGTGGAAGACCCCCAAACAGCCAAAAAACAAAACTACAAAAATGGGGACTAGAAATTGTCAGGCAAATTTCCAAACTCACTCCACCCGCGCTCTGCAGCTAAGCCCTAACTCCACTTTGCCACCATGGATTTGCTTCAAACCTCTTGCAATCAAAAGTATCCATACCCAGCAGTGCTCCAAGACCCCAAAACCCACCTCAAACATCAGGAACCCCCCCAAACAGGCCCCCAAAACACGAAAGAGAGCGAAAACTACAAAATGTGAAAAACTTTTTCACAATGTATTTTATACAAAACACTTTTATCCGGTATTCGACCTTCCCAGCAATGGCCCCAGACCCGTCAACCCAGGCAGAAAGAAGTGGAAGACCCCCAAACAGCCAAAAAGCAAAACTACAAAAATGGGGACGTAGAAATTGTCAGGCAAATGTCCAAAATCACTCCATGCGCGCTCTGCAGCTAGGCCCTAACTCCCCTTTGCCACCATATATTTTCTTCAAACCTCCTGCAATCAAAAGTATTTATGCCCAGAAGTGCTCCAAGACCACAAAACCCACCCCCAAACACCAGGAACCCCCCCAAACAGGCCCCCAAAAACACAAAAGAGAGCAAAAACTATAAAAAGTGAAAAACTTTTTCACCATGTATTTTATCCAAAACACTTTTATCCGGTATTAGACCTTCCCAGCAATGGCCCCAGACTCGTCAACCCAGGCGGGAAGAAGTGGAAGACCCCCAAACAGCCAAAAAGCAAAACTACAAAAATGGGGACTTAGAAATTGTCAGGCAAATTTCCAAAATCACTCCACGCGAGCTCTGCAGCTAGGCCCTAACTCCCAATTGCCACCATGAATTTGCTCCAAACCTCTTGCAATCAAAAGTATCCACACCCAGCAGTGCTCCCAGACCCCAAAACCCACCCACAAACACCCAGAACCCCCCAAACGGCACCTCAAAGACAAGCAAGTCAGCAAAAATGCAAAAAAAAATTCACCTCCGATTTTGTCCAAACCACTTTTATCCGGAATTAGACATTCCCAGCAATGGCCCAAGACCCCTGCAGCAACCCGCAAAAAAGCAGAACACCCCCAAACAGGCAAAAAGGAAAAATGGGCCTACTACCTTCAATTCAGTCCAAATACGCTGTGCAGCTAGGCCCTAACCCCCCTTTTCCACCATGGAGTTCCTGAAAAACAAATGCAATCAACATTAGACTGTGCCAGCAGTGCTCCCAGACCCCAAAACCCACCCCCAAACACCCGGAACCCCCGAAACAGCACCTCAAAGACAAGCAAGTCAACAAAAATGCAAACAAAATTTCACCTCCGATTTTTTCCAAACCACTTTTATCCGGTATTAGACATTTCCAGGAATGGCCCCAGACCCGTCAACCAAGGCGGAAAGAAGTGGAAGACCCCCAAACAGACAAAAAACAAAAAACAAAAATGGGGACTTAGAAATTGTCAGGCAAATTTCCAAAATCACTCCATGCGCGCTCTGCAGCTAGGCCCTAACACCCCTTTGCCACCATGAATTTGAATCAAACCTCTTGCAATCAAAAGTATCCATACCCAGCAGTGCTCCAAGACCCCAAAACCCACCCCCAAACAGGCCCCCAAAAACACGAAAGAGAGCGAAAACTATAAAAAGTGAAAAACTTTTTCACCATGTATTTTATCCAAAACACTTTTATCCGGTATTAGACCTTCCCAGCAATGGCTCCAGACCCGTCAACCCAGGTGGAAAGAAGTGGAAGACCCCCAAACAGCCAAAAAGCAAACCTACAAAAATGGGGACTTAGAAATTGTCAGGCAAATTTCCAAAATCACTCCATGCGCCCGAACTCCCCTTTGCGACCATGGATTTGCTTCAATCCTCTTGCAATCAAATGTATTCATGCCCAGCAGTGCTCCAAGACCCCAAAACCCACCCCAAACACCAGGAACCCCCCCAAACAGGCCCCCAAAACACAAAAGAGAGCGAAAACTACAAAAAGTGAAAAAAAATTCACCATGTATTTTATCCAAAACACCTTTATCTGGTATTAGACCTTCCCAGCATTGGCCCCAGACCCGTCAACCCAGGCGGAAAGAAGTGGAAGACCCCCAAACAGCCAAAAAGAAAAACTACAAAAATGGGGACTTGGACATTTTCAGGCAAATTTCCAAAATCACTCCACCTGCGCTCTGAGCTAGGCCCTAACTCCCCTTTGCCACCATGGATTTGCTTCAAACCTCTTGCAATCAAAAGTATCCATACCCAGCAGTGCTCCAAGACCCCAAAACCCACCCCCAAACACCAGGAACCCCCGCAAACAGGCCCAAAAACACGAAAGAGAGCGAAAACTACAAAAAGTGAAAAACTTTTTCACAATGTATTTTATCCAAAACACTTTTATCCGATATTAGACCTTTCCAGCAATGGCCCCAGACCCATCAACCCAGGCGGAAAGAAGTGGAAGACCCCCAAACAGCCAAAAACCAAACTACAAAAATGGGGACTTAGAAATTTTAAGGCAAATTTCCAAAATCACTCCACGCGCGCTCTGCAGCTAGGCCCTAACGCCCCTTTGCCACCATGAATTTGCTTCAAACCTCTTGCAATCAAAAGTATCCATACCCAGCAGTGCTCTAAGACCCCAAAACCCATTCCCAAATACCCGGAACCCCCCCAAACAGGCCCCCAAAAACATGAAAGAGAGCGAAAACTACAAAAAGTGAAAAACTTTTTCACCATGTATTTTATCCAAAACACATTTATCTGGTATTAGACCTTCCCAGCAATGGCCCCAGACCCGTCAACCCAGGCGGAAAGAAGTGGAAGACCCCCAAACAGCCAAAAAGCAAAACTACAAAAATGGGAACTTAGAAATTGTCAGGCAAATTTCCAAAATCACTCCATGCGCGCTCTGTAGCTAGGCCCTAACTTCCCTTTGCCACCATGGATTTGCTTCAAACCTCTTGCAATCAAAAGTATCCATGCCCAGCAGTGCTCCAAGACCCCAAAACCCACCCCCAAACACCAGGAACCCCCCCCAAACAGGCCCCCAAAAACAAGAAAGAGTGCGAAAACTGTAAAAAGTAAAAAACTTTTTCACCATGTATTTAATCCAAAACTCTTTTATCCGGTATTAAACCTTCCCAGCAATGGCCCCAGACCCGTCAACCAAGGCGGAAAGAAGTGGAAGACCCCCAAACAGCCAAAAAGCAAAAGTACAAAAATGGGGACTTAGAAATGTTCAGGCAAATTGCCAAAATCACTCCACGCGCGCTCTGCAGCTATTCCCTAACTCCCCTTTGCCACCATGGATTTGCTTCAAACCTCTTGCAATCAAAAGTATCCATACCCAGCAGTGCTCCCAGACCCCAAAACCCACCCACAAACACCCGGAACCCCCCAAACAGCACCTCAAAGACAAGCAAGTCAGCAAAAATGCAAAAAAACAATTCACCTCCGATTTTGTACAAACCACTTTTATCCGGTATTATACATTCCCAGCAATGGCCCAAGACCCCTGCAGCTACCCGCAAAAAAGCAGAACACCCCCAAACAGGCAAAAAGCAAAAATGGGCCTACTACCTTCAATTCAGTCCAAATACGCTGTGCAGCTAGGCCCTAACTCCCCTTTTCCACCATGGATTTCATGAAAAACAAATGCAATCAACATTAGACTGTGCCAGCAGTGCTCCCAGACCCCAAAACCCACCCCTAAACACCCGGAACCCCCCAAACAGCACCTCAAAGACAAGCAAGGCAGCAAAAACGCAAAAAAAATGTCACCTCCGATTTTGTCCAAACCACTTTTATCCGGTATTAGACATTTCCAGGAATGGCTCCAGACCTGTCAACCCAGGTGGAAAGAAGTGGAAAACCCCCAAAGAGCCAAAAACCAAACTTCAAAAATGGGGACTTAGACATTTTCATGCAAATTTTCAAAATCACTCCACGCGCGCTCTGCAGCTAGGCCCTAACTCCCCTTTGCCACCATGAATTTGTATCAAACCTCTTGCAATCAAAAGTATCCATACCCAGCAGTGCTCCAAGACCCCAAAACCCACCCCCAAACAGGCCCCCCCAAACACAAAAGAGTGCGAAAACTATAAAAAGTAAAAAACCTTTTCACCAAGTATTTTATCTAAAACACTTTTATCCGGTATTAAACCTTTCCAGCAATGGCCCCAGACCCGTCAACCAAGGCGGAAAGAAGTGGAAGACCCCCAAACAGCCAAAAAGCAAAACTACAAAAATGGGGACTTAGAAATTTTCAGGCAAATTTCCAAAATCACTCGACGCGCGCTCTGCAGCTAGGCCCTAACTCCCCTTTGCCACCATGGCTTTGCTTCAAACCTCTTGCAATCAAAAGTATCCATGCCCAGCAGTGCTCCAAGACCCCAAAACCCACCCCCAAACACCAAGAACCCCCCAAACAGGCCCCCAAAAACACGAAAGAGAGCAAAAACTATAAAAAGTGAAAAACTTTTTCACCATGTATTTTATCCAAAACACTTTTATCCAGTATTAGACCTTCCCAGCAATGGCCCCAGACCCGTCAATCCAGGCGGAAAGAAGTGGAAGACCCCCAAACAGCCAAAAACCAAAATACAAAAATGGGGACTTAGACATTTTCAGGCAAATTTCCAAAATCACTCCACGCGCGCTCTGCAGCTAGGCCCTAACTCCCCTTTGCCACCATGAATTTGCATCAAACCTCTTGCAATCAAAAGTATCCATACCCAGCAGTGCTCTAAGACCCCAAAACCCATTCCCAAACACCCGGAACCCCCCCAAACAGGCCCCCAAAAACATGAAAGAGAGCAAAAACTACAAAAAGTGAAAAACTTTTTCAAAATGTATTTTATCCAAAACACATTTATCTGGTATTAGACCTTCCCAGCAATGGCCCCAGACCCGTCAACCCAGGCGGAACGAAGTGGAAGACCCCCAAACAGCCAAAAAACAAAACTACAAAAATGGGGACTAGAAATTGTCAGGCAAATTTCCAAACTCACTCCACCCGCGCTCTGCAGCTAAGCCCTAACTCCACTTTGCCACCATGGATTTGCTTCAAACCTCTTGCAATCAAAAGTATCCATACCCAGCAGTGCTCCAAGACCCCAAAACCCACCTCAAACATCAGGAACCCCCCCAAACAGGCCCCAAAAACACGAAAGAGAGCGAAAACTACAAAATGTGAAAAACTTTTTCACAATGTATTTTATACAAAACACTTTTATCCGGTATTCGACCTTCCCAGCAATGGCCCCAGACCCGTCAACCCAGGCAGAAAGAAGTGGAAGACCCCCAAACAGCCAAAAAGCAAAACTACAAAAATGGGGACGTAGAAATTGTCAGGCAAATGTCCAAAATCACTCCATGCGCGCTCTGCAGCTAGGCCCTAACTCCCCTTTGCCACCATATATTTTCTTCAAACCTCCTGCAATCAAAAGTATTTATGCCCAGAAGTGCTCCAAGACCACAAAACCCACCCCCAAACACCAGGAACCACCCCAAACAGGCCCCCAAAAACACAAAAGAGAGCAAAAACTATAAAAAGTGAAAAACTTTTTCACCATGTATTTTATCCAAAACACTTTTATCTGGTATTAGACCTTCCCAGCAATGGCCCCAGACTCGTCAACCCAGGCGGGAAGAAGTGGAAGACCCCCAAACAGCCAAAAAGCAAAACTACAAAAATGGGGACTTAGAAATTGTCAGGCAAATTTCCAAAATCACTCCATGCGCTCTCTGCAGCTAGGCCCTAACTCCCCTTTGCCACCATGGATTTGCTTCAAACCTCTTGCAATCAAAAGTATGTATGCCCAGCAGTGCTCCAAGACCCCAAAACCCACCCCCAAACAGGCCCCCCAAAGCAAGAAAGAGCACAAAAACTATAAAAAGTAAAACACTTTTTCACCATGTATTTTATCCAAAACACTTTTATCCGGTATTAAACCTTCCCAGCAATGGCCCCAGACCCGTCAACCAAGGCGGAAAGAAGTGGAAGACCCCCAAACAGCCAAAAAGCAAAACTACAAAAATGGGGACTTAGGAATTTTCAGGCAAATTTCCAAAATCACTCCACACGAGCTCTGCAGCTAGGCCCTAACTCCCAATTGCCACCATGAATTTGCTCCAAACCTCTTGCAATCAAAAGTATCCACACCCAGCAGTGCTCCCAGACCCCAAAACCCACCCACAAACACCCAGAACCCCCCAAACGGCACCTCAAAGACAAGCAAGTCAGCAAAAATGCAAAAAAAAATTCACCTCCGATTTTGTCCAAACCACTTTTATCCGGTATTAGACATTCCCAGCAATGGCCCAAGACCCCTGCAGCAACCCGCAAAAAAGCAGAACACCCCCAAACAGGCAAAAAGGAAAAATGGGCCTACTACCTTCAATTCAGTCCAAATACGCTGTGCAGCTACGCCCTAACCCCCCTTTTCCACCATGGAGTTCCTGAAAAACAAATGCAATCAACATTAGACTGTGCCAGCAGTGCTCCCAGACCCCAAAACCCACCCCCAAACACCCGGAACCCCCGAAACAGCACCTCAAAGACAAGCAAGTCAACAAAAATGCAAACAAAATTTCACCTCCGATTTTTTCCAAACCACTTTTATCCGGTATTAGACATTTCCAGGAATGGCCCCAGACCCGTCAACCAAGGCGGAAAGAAGTGGAAGACCCCCAAACAGCCAAAAAACAAACTACAAAAATGGGGACTTAGAAATTGTCAGGCAAATTTCCAAAATCACTCCATGCGCGCTCTGCAGCTAGGCCCTAACACCCCTTTGCCACCATGAATTTGCATCAAACCTCTTGCAATCAAAAGAATCCATACCCAGCAGTGCTCCAAGACCCCAAAACCCACCCCCAAACAGGCCCCCAAAAACACGAAAGAGAGCGAAAACTATAAAAAGTGAAAAACTTTTTCACCATGTATTTTATCCAAAACACTTTTATCCGGTATTAGACCTTCCCAGCAATGGCTCCAGACCCGTCAACCCAGGTGGAAAGAAGTGGAAGACCCCCAAACAGCCAAAAAGCAAACCTACAAAAATGGGGACTTAGAAATTGTCAGGCAAATTTCCAAAATCACTCCATGCCCGCTCTGCAGCTTGGCCGGAACTCCCCTTTGCGACCATGGATTTGCTTCAAACCTCTTGCAATCAAATGTATTTATGCCCAGCAGTGCTCCAAGACCCCAAAAACCACCCCAAACACCAGGAACCCCCCCAAACAGGCCCCCAAAACACAAAAGAGAGCGAAAACTACAAAAAGTGAAAAAAAATTCACCATGTATTTTATCCAAAACACCTTTATCTGGTATTAGACCTTCCCAGCATTGGCCCCAGACCCGTCAACCCAGGCGGAAAGAAGTGGAAGACCCCCAAACAGCCAAAAAGAAAAACTACAAAAATGGGGACTTGGACATTTTCAGGCAAATTTCCAAAATCACTCCACCTGCGCTCTGCAGCTAGGCCCTAACTCCCCTTTGCTACCATGGATTTGCTTCAAACCTCTTGCAATCAAAAGTATCCATACCCAGCAGTGCTCCAATACCCCAAAACCCACCCCCAAACACCAAGAACCCCCCAAACAGGCCCCCAAAAACACGAAAGAGAGCAAAAACTATAAAAAGTGAAAAACTTTTTCACCATGTATTTTATCCAAAACACTTTTATCCAGTATTAGACCTTCCCAGCAATGGCCCCAGACCCGTCAATCCAGGCGGAAAGAAGTAGAAGACCCCAAAACAGCCAAAAACCAAAATACAAAAATGGGAACTTAGACATTTTCAGGCAAATTTCCAAAATCACTCCACGCGCGCTCTGCAGCTAGGCCCTAACTCCCCTTTGCCACCATGAATTTGCATCAAACCTCTTGCAATCAAAAGTATCCATACCCAGCAGTGCTCCAAGACCCCAAAACCCACCTCAAACATCAGGAACCCCCCCAAACAGGCCCCAAAAACACGAAAGAGAGCGAAAACTACAAAATGTGAAAAACTTTTTCACAATGTATTTTATACAAAACACTTTTATCCGGTATTCGACCTTCCCAGCAATGGCCCCAGACCCGTCAACCCAGGCAGAAAGAAGTGGAAGACCCCCAAACAGCCAAAAAGCAAAACTACAAAAATGGGGACGTAGAAATTGTCAGGCAAATGTCCAAAATCACTCCATGCGCGCTCTGCAGCTAGGCCTTAACTCCCCTTTGCCACCATATATTTTCTTCAAACCTCCTGCAATCAAAAGTATTTATGCCCAGAAGTGCTCCAAGACCACAAAACCCACCCCCAAACACCAGGAACCCCCCCAAACAGGCCCCCAAAAACACAAAAGAGAGCAAAAACTATAAAAAGTGAAAAACTTTTTCACCATGTATTTTATCCAAAACACTTTTATCCGGTATTAGACCTTCCCAGCAATGGCCCCAGACTCGTCAACCCAGGCGGGAAGAAGTGGAAGACCCCCAAACAGCCAAAAAGCAAAACTACAAAAATGGGGACTTAGAAATTGTCAGGCAAATTTCCAAAATCACTCCATGCGCTCTCTGCAGCTAGGCCCTAACTCCCCTTTGCCACCATGGATTTGCTTCAAACCTCTTGCAATCAAACGTATGTATGCCCAGCAGTGCTCCAAGACCCCAAAACCCACCCCCAAACAGGCCCCCCAATGCAAGAAAGAGCACAAAAACTATAAAAAGTAAAAAACTTTTTCACCATGTATTTTATCCAAAACACTTTTATCCGGTATTAAACCTTCCCAGCAATGGCCCCAGACCTGTCAACCAAGGCGGAAAGAAGTGGAAGACCCCCAAACAGCCAAAAAGCAAAACTACAAAAATGGGGACT
This sequence comes from Lissotriton vulgaris, assembly GCF_964263255.1. Classification (NCBI taxonomy): domain Eukaryota; kingdom Metazoa; phylum Chordata; class Amphibia; order Caudata; family Salamandridae; genus Lissotriton; species Lissotriton vulgaris. The sequence goes on from NC_141691.1 coordinate 712,901,764, forward strand.
TCGAAATTTTCAGGCAAATTTCCAAAATCACTCCACGCGAGCTCTGCAGCTAGGCCCTAACTCCCAATTGCCACCATGAATTTGCTCCAAACCTCTTGCAATCAAAAGTATCCACACCCAGCAGTGCTCCCAGACCCCAAAACCCACCCACAAACACCCAGAACCCCCCAAACGGCACCTCAAAGACAAGCAAGTCAGCAAAAATGCAAAAAAAATTCACCTCCGATTTTGTCCAAACCACTTTTATCCGGTATTAGACATTCCCAGCAATGGCCCAAGACCCCTGCAGCAACCCGCAAAAAAGCAGAACACCCCCAAACAGGCAAAAAGGAAAAATGGGCCTACTACCTTCAATTCAGTCCAAATACGCTGTGCAGCTAGGCCCTAACCCCCCTTTTCCACCATGGAGTTCCTGAAAAACAAATGCAATCAACATTAGACTGTGCCAGCAGTGCTCCCAGACCCCAAAACCCACCCCCAAACACCCGGAACCCCCGAAACAGCACCTCAAAGACAAGCAAGTCAACAAAAATGCAAACAAAATTTCACCTCCGATTTTTTCCAAACCACTTTTATCCGGTATTAGACATTTCCAGGAATGGCCCCAGACCCGTCAACCAAGGCGGAAAGAAGTGGAAGACCCCCAAACAGCCAAAAAACAAACTACAAAAATGGGGACTTAGAAATTGTCAGGCAAATTTCCAAAATCACTCCATGCGCGCTCTGCAGCTAGGCCCTAACACCCCTTTGCCACCATGAATTTGCATCAAACCTCTTGCAATCAAAAGTATCCATACCCAGCAGTGCTCCAAGACCCCAAAACCCACCCCCAAACAGGCCCCAAAAAACACGAAAGAGAGCGAAAACTATAAAAAGTGAAAAACTTTTTCACCATGTATTTTATCCAAAACACTTTTATCCGGTATTAGACCTTCCCAGCAATGGCTCCAGACCCGTCAACCCAGGTGGAAAGAAGTGGAAGACCCCCAAACATCCAAAAAGCAAACCTACAAAAATGGGGACTTAGAAATTGTCAGGCAAATTTCCAAAATCACTCCATGCGCGCTCTGCAGCTTGGCCCGAACTCCCCTTTGCGACCATGGATTTGCTTCAAACCTCTTGCAATCAAATGTATTCATGTCCAGCAGTGCTCCAAGACCCCAAAACCCACCCCAAACACCAGGAACCCCCCCAAACAGGCCCCCAAAACACAAAAGAGAGCGAAAACTACAAAAAGTGAAAAAAAATTCACCATGTATTTTATCCAAAACACCTTTATCTGGTATTAGACCTTCCCAGCATTGGCCCCAGACCCGTCAACCCAGGCGGAAAGAAGTGGAAGACCCCCAAACAGCCAAAAAGAAAAACTACAAAAATGGGGACTTGGACATTTTCAGGCAAATTTCCAAAATCACTCCACCTGCGCTCTGCAGCTAGGCCCTAACTCCCCTTTGCCATCATGGATTTGCTTCAAACCTCTTGCAATCAAAAGTATCCATACCCAGCAGTGCTCCAAGACCCCAAAACCCACCCCCAAACACCAGGAACCCCCGCAAACAGGCCCAAAAACACGAAAGAGAGCGAAAACTACAAAAAGTGAAAAACTTTTTCACAATCTATTTTATCCAAAACACTTTTATCCGATATTAGACCTTTCCAGCAATGGCCCCAGACCCATCAACCCAGGCGGAAAGAAGTGGAAGACCCCCAAACAGCCAAAAACCAAACGACAAAAATGGGGACTTAGAAATTTTAAGGCAAATTTCCAAAATCACTCCACGCGCGCTCTGCAGCTAGGCCCTAACGCCCCTTTGCCACCATGAATTTGCTTCAAACCTCTTGCAATCAAAAGTATCCATACCCAGCAGTGCTCTAAGACCCCAAAACCCATTCCCAAATACCCGGAACCCCCCCAAACAGGCCCCCAAAAACATGAAAGAGAGCGAAAACTACAAAAAGTGAAAAACTTTTTCACCATGTATTTTATCCAAAACACATTTATCTGGTATTAGACCTTCCCAGCAATGGCCCCAGACCCGTCAACCCAGGCGGAAAGAAGTGGAAGACCCCCAAACAGCCAAAAAGCAAAACTACAAAAATGGGAACTTAGAAATTGTCAGGCAAATTTCCAAAATCACTCCATGCGCGCTCTGTAGCTAGGCCCTAACTTCCCTTTGCCACCATGGATTTGCTTCAAACCTCTTGCAATCAAAAGTATCCATGCCCAGCAGTGCTCCAAGACCCCAAAACCCACCCCCAAACACCAGGAACCCCCCCCAAACAGGCCCCCAAAAACAAGAAAGAGTGCGAAAACTATAAAAAGTAAAAAACTTTTTCACCATGTATTTAATCCAAAACTCTTTTATCCGGTATTAAACCTTCCCAGCAATGGCCCCAGACCCGTCAACCAAGGCGGAAAGAAGTGGAAGACCCCCAAACAGCCAAAAAGCAAAAGTACAAAAATGGGGACTTAGAAATGTTCAGGCAAATTGCCAAAATCAATCCACGCGCGCTCTGCAGCTATTCCCTAACTCCCCTTTGCCACCATGGATTTGCTTCAAACCTCTTGCAATCAAAAGTATCCATACCCAGCAGTGCTCCCAGACCCCAAAACCCACCCACAAACACCCGGAACCCCCCAAACAGCACCTCAAAGACAAGCAAGTCAGCAAAAATGCAAAAAAACAATTCACCTCCGATTTTGTACAAACCACTTTTATCCGGTATTATACATTCCCAGCAATGGCCCAAGACCCCTGCAGCTACCCGCAAAAAAGCAGAACACCCCCAAACAGGCAAAAAGCAAAAATGGGCCTACTACCTTTAATTCAGTCCAAATACGCTGTGCAGCTAGGCCCTAACTCCCCTTTTCCACCATGGATTTCATGAAAAACAAATGCAATCAACATAAGACTGTGCCAGCAGTGCTCCCAGACCCCAAAACCCACCCCTAAACACCCGGAACCCCCCAAACAGCACCTCAAAGACAAGCAAGGCAGCAAAAACGCAAAAATAATTTCACCTCCGATTTTGTCCAAACCACTTTTATCCGGTATTAGACATTTCCAGGAATGGCCCCAGACCTGTCAACCCAGGTGGAAAGAAGTGGAAAACCCCCAAAGAGCCAAAAACCAAACTTCAAAAATGGGGACTTAGAAATTTTCATGCAAATTTTCAAAATCACTCCACGCGCGCTCTGCAGCTAGGCCCTAACTCCCATTTGCCACCATGAATTTGTATCAAACCTCTTGCAATCAAAAGTATCCATACCCAGCAGTGCTCCAAGACCCCAAAACCCACCACCAAACAGGCCCCCCAAAACACAAAAGAGTGCGAAAACTATAAAAAGTAAAAAACCTTTTCACCATGTATTTTATCTAAAACACTTTTATCCGGTATTAAACCTTTCCAGCAATGGCCCCAGACCCGTCAACCAAGGCGGAAAGAAGTGGAAGACCCCCAAACAGCCAAAAAGCAAAACTACAAAAATGGGGACTTGGAAATTTTCAGGCAAATTTCCAAAATCACTCGACGCGCGCTCTGCAGCTAGGCCCTAACTCCCCTTTGCCACCATGGATTTGCTTCAAACCTCTTGCAATCAAAAGTATCCATGCCCAGCAGTGCTCCAAGACCCCAAAACCCACCCCCAAACACCAAGAACCCCCCAAACAGGCCCCCAAAAACACGAAAGAGAGCAAAAACTATAAAAAGTGAAAAACTTTTTCACCATGTATTTTATCCAAAACACTTTTATCCAGTATTAGACCTTCCCAGCAATGGCCCCAGACCCGTCAACCAAGGCGGAAAGAAGTGGAAGACCCCCAAACAGCCAAAAACCAAAATACAAAAATGGGGACTTAGACATTTTCAGGCAAATTTCCAAAATCACTCCACGCGCGCTCTGCAGCTAGGCCCTAACTCCCCTTTGCCACCATGAATTTGCATCAAACCTCTTGCAATCAAAAGTATCCATACCCAGCAGTGCTCTAAGACCCCAAAACCCATTCCCAAACACCCGGAACCCCCCCAAACAGGCCCCCAAAAACATGAAAGAGAGCAAAAACTACAAAAAGTGAAAAACTTTTTCAAAATGTATTTTATCCAAAACACATTTATCTGGTATTAGACCTTCCCAGCAATGGCCCCAGACCCGTCAACCCAGGCGGAAAGAAGTGGAAGACCCCCAAACAGCCAAAAAGCAAAACTACAAAAATGGGGACTTAGAAATTGTCAGGCAAATTTCCAAAATCACTCCATGCGCGCTCTGTAGCTAGGCCCTAACTTCTCTTTTCCACCATGGATTTGCTTCAAACCTCTTGCAATCAAAAGTATCCATGCCCAGCAGTGCTCCAAGACCCCAAAACCCACCCCCAAACACCAGGAACCCCCCCAAACAGGCCCCCAAAAACAAGAAAGAGTGTGAAAACTATAAAAAGTAAAAGACTTTTTCACCATGTATTTAATCCAAAACACTTTTATCCGGTATTAAACCTTCCCAGCAATGGCCCCAGACCCGTCAACCAGGGCGGAAAGAAGTGGAAGACCCCCAAACAGCCAAAAAGCAAAACTACAAAAATGGGGACTTAGAAATGTTCAGGCAAATTGCCAAAATCACTCCACGCGTGCTCTGCAGCTATTCCCTAACTCCCCATTGCCACCATGGATTTGCTTCAAACCTCTTGCAATCAAAAGTATCCATACCCAGCAGTGCTCCCAGACCCCAAAACCCACCCACAAACACCCGGAACCCCCCAAACAGCACCTCAAAGACAAGCAAGTCAGCAAAAATGCAAAAAAACAATTCACCTCCGATTTTGTACAAACCACTTTTATCCGGTATTAGACATTCCCAGCAATGGCCCAAGACCCCTGCAGCTCCCCGCAAAAAAGCAGAACACCCCCAAACAGGCAAAAAGCTAAAATGGGCCTACTACCTTCAATTCAGTCCAAATACGCTGTGCAGCTAGGCCCTAACTCCCCTTTTCCACCATGGATTTCATGAAAAACAAATGCAATCAACATTAGACTGTGCCAGCAGTGCTCCCAGACCCCAAAACCCACCCCTAAACACCCGGAACCCCCCAAACAGCACCTCAAAGACAAGCAAGGCAGCAAAAACGCAAAAAAAAAATCTCCTCCGATTTTGTCCAAACCACTTTTATCTGGTATTAGACATTTCCAGGAATGGCCCCAGACCTGTCAACCCAGGTGGAAAGAAGTGGAAAACCCCCAAAGAGCCAAAAACCAAACTTCAAAAATGGGGACTTAGAAATTTTCATGCAAATTTTCAAAATCACTCCACGCGCGCTCTGAAGCTAGGCCCTAACTCCCCTTTGCCACCATGAATTTGTATCAAACCTCTTGCAATCAAAAGTATCCATACCCAGCAGTGCTCCAAGACCCCAAAACCCACCCCCAAACAGGCCCCCCAAAACACAAAAGAGTGCGAAAACTATAAAAAGTAAAAAAGCTTTTCACCATGTATTTTATCCAAAACACTTTTATCCGGTATTAAACCTTTCCAGCAATGGCCCCAGACCCGTCAACCAAGGCGGAAAGAAGTGGAAGACCCCCAAACAGCCAAAAAGCAAAACTACAAAAATGGGGACTTAGAAATTTTCAGGCAAATTTCCAAAATCACTCGACGCGCGCTCTGCAGCTAGGCCCTAACTCCCCTTTGCCACCATGGATTTGCTTCAAATCTCTTGCAATCAAAAGTATCCATACCTAGCAGTGCTCTAAGACCCCAAAACCCATTCCCAAACACCCAGAACCCCCCCAAACAGTCCCCCAAAAACATGAAAGAGAGCAAAAACTACAAAAAGTGAAAAACTTTTTCAAAATGTATTTTATCCAAAACACATTTATCTGGTATTAGACCTTCCCAGCAATGGCCCCAGACCCATCAACCCAGGCGGAAAGAAGTGGAAGACCCCCAAACAGCCAAAAAGCAAAACTACAAAAATGGGGACTTAGAAATTGTCAGGCAAATTTCCAAAATCACTCCATGCGCGCTCTGCAGCTAGGCCCTAACTTCCCTTTGCCACCATGGATTTGCTTCAAAGCTCTTGCAATCAAAAGTATCCATGCCCAGCAGTGCTCCAAGACCCCAAAACCCATTCCCAAACACCCGGAACCCCCCCAAACAGGCCCCCAAAAACAAGAAAGAGTGTGAAAACTATAAAAAGTAAAAAACCTTTTCACCATGTATTTTATCCAAAACACTTTTATGCGGTATTAAACCTTTCCAGCAATGGCCCCAGACCCGTCAACCAAGGCGGAAAGAAGTGGAAGACCCCCAAACAGCCAAAAAGCAAAACTACAAAAATGGGGACTTAGAAATTTTCAGGCAAATTTCCAAAATCACTCCACGCGCGCTCTGCAGCTAGGCCCTAACTCCCCTTTGCCACCATGGATTTGCTTCAAACCTCTTTCAATCAAAAGTATCCATACCCAGCAGTGCTCCCAGACCCCAAAACCCACCCACAAACACCCGGAACCCCCCAAACAGCACCTCAAAGACAAGCAAGTCAGCAAAAATGCAAAAAAACAATTCACCTCCGATTTTGTCCAAACCACTTTTATCCGGTATTAGACATTCCCAGCAATGGCCCAAGACCCCTGCAGCTACCCGCAAAAAAGCAGAACACCCCCAAACAGGCAAAAAGCAAAAATAGGCCTACTACCTTCAATTCAGTCCAAATACGCTGTGCAGCTAGGCCCTATCTCCCCTTTTCCACCATGGATTTCCTGAAAAACAAATGCAATCAACATTAGACTGTGCCAGCAGTGCTCCCAGACCCCAAAACCCACCCCCAAACACCCGGAACCCCCCAAACAGCACCTCAAAGACAAGCAAGGCAGCAAAAACACAAACAAATTTCACCTCCGATTTTGTCCAAACCACTTTTATCCGGTATTAGACATTTCCAGGAATTGCCCCAGACCCGTCAACCCAGGTTGAAAGAAGTGGAAAACCCCCAAAGAGCCAAAAGCCAAGCTTCAAAAATGGGGACTTAGAAATTTTCATGCAAATTTCCAAAATCACTCCACACGCGCTCTGCAGCTAGGCCCTAACTCCCCTTTGCCACCATGAATTTGTATCAAACCTCTTGCAATCAAAAGTATCCATACCCAGCAGTGCCCCAAGACCCCAAAACCCACCCCCAAACAGGCCCCCCAAAACACAAAAGAGAGCGAAAACTATAAAAAGTGAAAAACTTTTTCACCATGTATTTTATCCAAAACACTTTTATCCGGTATTAGACCTTCCCAGCAATGGCTCCAGACCCGTCAACCCAGGTGGAAAGAAGTAGAAGATCCCCATACAGCCAAAAAGCAAACCTACAAAAATGGGGACTTAGAAATTGTCAGGCAAATTTCCAAAATCACTCCATGCGCGCTCTGCAGCTAGGCCCTAACTTCCCTTTGCCACCATGGATTTGCTTCAAAGCTCTTGCAATCAAAAGTATCCATGCCCAGCAGTGCTCCAAGACCCCAAAACCCATTCCCAAACACCCGGAACCCCCCCAAACAGGCCCCCAAAAACAAGAAAGAGTGTGAAAACTATAAAAAGTAAAAAACCTTTTCACCATGTATTTTATCCAAAACACTTTTATGCGGTATTAAACCTTTCCAGCAATGGCCCCAGACCCGTCAACCAAGGCGGAAAGAAGTGGAAGACCCCCAAACAGCCAAAAAGCAAAACTACAAAAATGGGGACTTAGAAATTTTCAGGCAAATTTCCAAAATCACTCCACGCGCGCTCTGCAGCTAGGCCCTAACTCCCCTTTGCCACCATGGATTTGCTTCAAACCTCTTTCAATCAAAAGTATCCATACCCAGCAGTGCTCCCAGACCCCAAAACCCACCCACAAACACCCGGAACCCCCCAAACAGCACCTCAAAGACAAGCAAGTCAGCAAAAATGCAAAAAAACAATTCACCTCCGATTTTGTCCAAACCACTTTTATCCGGTATTAGACATTCCCAGCAATGGCCCAAGACCCCTGCAGCTACCCGCAAAAAAGCAGAACACCCCCAAACAGGCAAAAAGCAAAAATAGGCCTACTACCTTCAATTCAGTCCAAATACGCTGTGCAGCTAGGCCCTATCTCCCCTTTTCCACCATGGATTTCCTGAAAAACAAATGCAATCAACATTAGACTGTGCCAGCAGTGCTCCCAGACCCCAAAACCCACCCCCAAACACCCGGAACCCCCCAAACAGCACCTCAAAGACAAGCAAGGCAGCAAAAACACAAACAAATTTCACCTCCGATTTTGTCCAAACCACTTTTATCCGGTATTAGACATTTCCAGGAATTGCCCCAGACCCGTCAACCCAGGTTGAAAGAAGTGGAAAACCCCCAAAGAGCCAAAAGCCAAGCTTCAAAAATGGGGACTTAGAAATTTTCATGCAAATTTCCAAAATCACTCCACACGCGCTCTGCAGCTAGGCCCTAACTCCCCTTTGCCACCATGAATTTGTATCAAACCTCTTGCAATCAAAAGTATCCATACCCAGCAGTGCCCCAAGACCCCAAAACCCACCCCCAAACAGGCCCCCCAAAACACAAAAGAGAGCGAAAACTATAAAAAGTGAAAAACTTTTTCACCATGTATTTTATCCAAAACACTTTTATCCGGTATTAGACCTTCCCAGCAATGGCTCCAGACCCGTCAACCCAGGTGGAAAGAAGTAGAAGATCCCCATACAGCCAAAAAGCAAACCTACAAAAATGGGGACTTAGAAATTGTCAGGCAAATTTCCAAAATACCTCCATGCGCGCTCTGCAGCTAGGCCCTAACTCCCCTTTGCCACCATGGATTTGCTTCAAACCTCTTGCAATCAAAAGTATCCATGCCCAGCAGTGTTCAAAGACCCCAAAACCCACCCCAAACACCAGGAACCCCCCCAAACAGGCCCTCAAAAACACAAAAGAGAGCGAAAACTACAAAAAGTGAAAAACTTTTTTACCATGTATTTTATCCAAAACACCTTTATCTGGTATTAGACCTTCCCAGCAATGGCCCCAGACCCGTCAACCCAGGCGGAAAGAAGTGGAAGACCCCCAAACAGCCAAAGAGCAAAACTACAAAAATGGGGACTTAGAAATTGTCAGGCAAAATTTCCAAAATCACTCCATGCGCTCTCTGCAGCTAGGCCCTAACTTCCCTTTGCCACCATGGATTTGCTTCAAACCTCTTGCAATCAAAAGTATCCATGCCCAGCAGTGCTCACAGACCCCAACACCCACCCCAAACACCAGGAACACCCCCAAACAGGCCCCCCAAAACAAGGAAGAGCGCGAAAACTATAAAAAGTAAAACACTTTTTCACCATGTATTTTATCCAAAACACATTTATCCAGTATTAGACCTTCCCAGCATTGGCCCCAGACCCGTCAACCCAGGCGGAAAGAAGTGGAAGACCCCCAAACAGCCAAAAAGCAAAACTACAAAAATGGGGACTTGGACATTTTCAGGCAAATTTCCAAAATCACTCCATGCGCGCTCTGTAGCTAGGCCCTAACTTCCCTTTGCCACCATGGATTTGCTTCAAACCTCTTGCAATCAAAAGTATCCATGCCCAGCAGTGCTCCAAGACCCCAAAACCCACCCCCAAACACCAGGAACCCCCCCCAAACAGGCCCCCAAAAACAAGAAAGAGTGCGAAAACTATAAAAAGTAAAAAACTTTTTCACCATGTATTTAATCCAAAACTCTTTTATCCGGTATTAAACCTTCCCAGCAATGGCCCCAGACCCGTCAACCAAGGCGGAAAGAAGTGGAAGACCCCCAAACAGCCAAAAAGCAAACCTACAAAAATGGGGACTTAGAAATTGTCAGGCAAATTTCCAAAATCACTCCATGCGCGCTCTGCAGCTAGGCCCTAACTTCCCTTTGCCACCATGGATTTGCTTCAAAGCTCTTGCAATCAAAAGTATCCATGCCCAGCAGTGCTCCAAGACCCCAAAACCCATTCCCAAACACCCGGAACCCCCCCAAACAGGCCCCCAAAAACAAGAAAGAGTGTGAAAACTATAAAAAGTAAAAAACCTTTTCACCATGTATTTTATCCAAAACACTTTTATGCGGTATTAAACCTTTCCAGCAATGGCCCCAGACCCGTCAACCAAGGCGGAAAGAAGTGGAAGACCCCCAAACAGCCAAAAAGCAAAACTACAAAAATGGGGACTTAGAAATTTTCAGGCAAATTTCCAAAATCACTCCACGCGCGCTCTGCAGCTAGGCCCTAACTCCCCTTTGCCACCATGGATTTGCTTCAAACCTCTTTCAATCAAAAGTATCCATACCCAGCAGTGCTCCCAGACCCCAAAACCCACCCACAAACACCCGGAACCCCCCAAACAGCACCTCAAAGACAAGCAAGTCAGCAAAAATGCAAAAAAACAATTCACCTCCGATTTTGTCCAAACCACTTTTATCCGGTATTAGACATTCCCAGCAATGGCCCAAGACCCCTGCAGCTACCCGCAAAAAAGCAGAACACCCCCAAACAGGCAAAAAGCAAAAATAGGCCTACTACCTTCAATTCAGTCCAAATACGCTGTGCAGCTAGGCCCTATCTCCCCTTTTCCACCATGGATTTCCTGAAAAACAAATGCAATCAACATTAGACTGTGCCAGCAGTGCTCCCAGACCCCAAAACCCACCCCCAAACACCCGGAACCCCCCAAACAGCACCTCAAAGACAAGCAAGGCAGCAAAAACACAAACAAATTTCACCTCCGATTTTGTCCAAACCACTTTTATCCGGTATTAGACATTTCCAGGAATTGCCCCAGACCCGTCAACCCAGGTTGAAAGAAGTGGAAAACCCCCAAAGAGCCAAAAGCCAAGCTTCAAAAATGGGGACTTAGAAATTTTCATGCAAATTTCCAAAATCACTCCACACGCGCTCTGCAGCTAGGCCCTAACTCCCCTTTGCCACCATGAATTTGTATCAAACCTCTTGCAATCAAAAGTATCCATACCCAGCAGTGCCCCAAGACCCCAAAACCCACCCCCAAACAGGCCCCCCAAAACACAAAAGAGAGCGAAAACTATAAAAAGTGAAAAACTTTTTCACCATGTATTTTATCCAAAACACTTTTATCCGGTATTAGACCTTCCCAGCAATGGCTCCAGACCCGTCAACCCAGGTGGAAAGAAGTAGAAGATCCCCATACAGCCAAAAAGCAAACCTACAAAAATGGGGACTTAGAAATTGTCAGGCAAATTTCCAAAATACCTCCATGCGCGCTCTGCAGCTAGGCCCTAACTCCCCTTTGCCACCATGGATTTGCTTCAAACCTCTTGCAATCAAAAGTATCCATGCCCAGCAGTGTTCAAAGACCCCAAAACCCACCCCAAACACCAGGAACCCCCCCAAACAGGCCCTCAAAAACACAAAAGAGAGCGAAAACTACAAAAAGTGAAAAACTTTTTTACCATGTATTTTATCCAAAACACCTTTATCTGGTATTAGACCTTCCCAGCAATGGCCCCAGACCCGTCAACCCAGGCGGAAAGAAGTGGAAGACCCCCAAACAGCCAAAGAGCAAAACTACAAAAATGGGGACTTAGAAATTGTCAGGCAAAATTTCCAAAATCACTCCATGCGCTCTCTGCAGCTAGGCCCTAACTTCCCTTTGCCACCATGGATTTGCTTCAAACCTCTTGCAATCAAAAGTATCCATGCCCAGCAGTGCTCACAGACCCCAACACCCACCCCAAACACCAGGAACACCCCCAAACAGGCCCCCCAAAACAAGGAAGAGCGCGAAAACTATAAAAAGTAAAACACTTTTTCACCATGTATTTTATCCAAAACACATTTATCCAGTATTAGACCTTCCCAGCATTGGCCCCAGACCCGTCAACCCAGGCGGAAAGAAGTGGAAGACCCCCAAACAGCCAAAAAGCAAAACTACAAAAATGGGGACTTGGACATTTTCAGGTAAATTTCCAAAATCACTCCATGCGCGCTCTGTAGCTAGGCCATAACTTCCCTTTGCCACCATGGATTTGCTTCAAACCTCTTGCAATCAAAAGTATCCATGCCCAGCAGTGCTCCAAGACCCCAAAACCCACCCCCAAACACCAGGAACCCCCCCCAAACAGGCCCCCAAAAACAAGAAAGAGTGCGAAAACTATAAAAAGTAAAAAACTTTTTCACCATGTATTTAATCCAAAACTCTTTTATCCGGTATTAAACCTTCCCAGCAATGGCCCCAGACCCGTCAACCAAGGCGGAAAGAAGTGGAAGACCCCCAAACAGCCAAAAAGCAAACCTACAAAAATGGGGACTTAGAAATTGTCAGGCAAATTTCCAAAATCACTCCATGCGCGCTCTGCAGCTAGGCCCTAACTTCCCTTTGCCACCATGGATTTGCTTCAAAGCTCTTGCAATCAAAAGTATCCATGCCCAGCAGTGCTCCAAGACCCCAAAACCCATTCCCAAACACCCGGAACCCCCCCAAACAGGCCCCCAAAAACAAGAAAGAGTGTGAAAACTATAAAAAGTAAAAAACCTTTTCACCATGTATTTTATCCAAAACACTTTTATGCGGTATTAAACCTTTCCAGCAATGGCCCCAGACCCGTCAACCAAGGCGGAAAGAAGTGGAAGACCCCCAAACAGCCAAAAAGCAAAACTACAAAAATGGGGACTTAGAAATTTTCAGGCAAATTTCCAAAATCACTCCACGCGCGCTCTGCAGCTAGGCCCTAACTCCCCTTTGCCACCATGGATTTGCTTCAAACCTCTTTCAATCAAAAGTATCCATACCCAGCAGTGCTCCCAGACCCCAAAACCCACCCACAAACACCCGGAACCCCCCAAACAGCACCTCAAAGACAAGCAAGTCAGCAAAAATGCAAAAAAACAATTCACCTCCGATTTTGTCCAAACCACTTTTATCCAGTATTAGACATTCCCAGCAATGGCCCAAGACCCCTGCAGCTACCCGCAAAAAAGCAGAACACCCCCAAACAGGCAAAAAGCAAAAATAGGCCTACTACCTTCAATTCAGTCCAAATACGCTGTGCAGCTAGGCCCTATCTCCCCTTTTCCACCATGGATTTCCTGAAAAACAAATGCAATCAACATTAGACTGTGCCAGCAGTGCTCCCAGACCCCAAAACCCACCCCCAAACACCCGGAACCCCCCAAACAGCACCTCAAAGACAAGCAAGGCAGCAAAAACACAAACAAATTTCACCTCCGATTTTGTCCAAACCACTTTTATCCGGTATTAGACATTTCCAGGAATTGCCCCAGACCCGTCAACCCAGGTTGAAAGAAGTGGAAAACCCCCAAAGAGCCAAAAGCCAAGCTTCAAAAATGGGGACTTAGAAATTTTCATGCAAATTTCCAAAATCACTCCACACGCGCTCTGCAGCTAGGCCCTAACTCCCCTTTGCCACCATGAATTTGTATCAAACCTCTTGCAATCAAAAGTATCCATACCCAGCAGTGCCCCAAGACCCCAAAACCCACCCCCAAACAGGCCCCCCAAAACACAAAAGAGAGCGAAAACTATAAAAAGTGAAAAACTTTTTCACCATGTATTTTATCCAAAACACTTTTATCCGGTATTAGACCTTCCCAGCAATGGCTCCAGACCCGTCAACCCAGGTGGAAAGAAGTAGAAGATCCCCATACAGCCAAAAAGCAAACCTACAAAAATGGGGACTTAGAAATTGTCAGGCAAATTTCAAAAATACCTCCATGCGCGCTCTGCAGCTAGGCCCTAACTCCCCTTTGCCACCATGGATTTGCTTCAAACCTCTTGCAATCAAAAGTATCCATGCCCAGCAGTGTTCAAAGACCCCAAAACCCACCCCAAACACCAGGAACCCCCCCAAACAGGCCCTCAAAAACACAAAAGAGAGCGAAAACGACAAAAAGTGAAAAACTTTTTTACCATGTATTTTATCCAAAACACCTTTATCTGGTATTAGACCTTCCCAGCAATGGCCCCAGACCCGTCAACCCAGGCGGAAAGAAGTGGAAGACCCCCAAACAGCCAAAGAGCAAAACTACAAAAATGGGGACTTAGAAATTGTCAGGCAAAATTTCCAAAATCACTCCATGCGCTCTCTGCAGCTAGGCCCTAACTTCCCTTTGCCACCATGGATTTGCTTCAAACCTCTTGCAATCAAAAGTATCCATGCCCAGCAGTGCTCACAGACCCCAACACCCACCCCAAACACCAGGAACACCCCCAAACAGGCCCCCCAAAACAAGGAAGAGCGCGAAAACTATAAAAAGTAAAACACTTTTTCACCATGTATTTTATCCAAAACACATTTATCCAGTATTAGACCTTCCCAGCATTGGCCCCAGACCCGTCAACCCAGGCGGAAAGAAGTGGAAGACCCCCAAACAGCCAAAAAGCAAAACTACAAAAATGGGGACTTGGACATTTTCAGGCAAATTTCCAAAATCACTCCATGCGCGCTCTGTAGCTAGGCTCTAACTTCCCTTTGCCACCATGGATTTGCTTCAAACCTCTTGCAATCAAAAGTATCCATGCCCAGCAGTGCTCCAAGACCCCAAAACCCACCCCCAAACACCAGGAACCCCCCCCAAACAGGCCCCCAAAAACAAGAAAGAGTGCGAAAACTATAAAAAGTAAAAAACTTTTTCACCATGTATTTAATCCAAAACTCTTTTATCCGGTATTAAACCTTCCCAGCAATGGCCCCAGACCCGTCAACCAAGGCGGAAAGAAGTGGAAGACCCCCAAACAGCCAAAAAGCAAAAGTACAAAAATGGGGACTTAGAAATGTTCAGGCAAATTGCCAAAATCACTCCACGCGCGCTCTGCAGCTATTCCCTAACTCCCCTTTGCCACCATGGATTTGCTTCAAACGTCTTGCAATCAAAAGTATCCATACCCAGCAGTGCTCCCAGACCCCAAAACCCACCCACAAACACCCGGAACCCCCCAAACAGCACCTCAAAGACAAGCAAGTCAGCAAAAATGCAAAAAAACAATTCACCTCCGATTTTGTACAAACCACTTTTATCCAGTATTATACATTCCCAGCAATGGCCCAAGACCCCTGCAGCTACCCGCAAAAAAGCAGAACACCCCCAAACAGGCAAAAAGCAAAAATGGGCCTACTACCTTCAATTCAGTCCAAATACGCTGTGCAGCTAGGCCCTAACTCCCCTTTTCCACCATGGATTTCATGAAAAACAAATGCAATCAACATTAGACTGTGCCAGCAGTGCTCCCAGACCCCAAAACCCACCCCTAAACACCCGGAACCCCCCAAACAGCACCTCAAAGACAAGCAAGGCAGCAAAAACGCAAAAAAAATTTCACCTCCGATTTTGTCCAAACCACTTTTATCCGGTATTAGACATTTCCAGGAATGGCCCCAGACCTGTCAACCCAGGTGGAAAGAAGTGGAAAACCCCCAAAGAGCCAAAAACCAAACTTCAAAAATGGGGACTTAGAAATTTTCATGCAAATTTTCAAAATCACTCCACGCGCGCTCTGCAGCTAGGCCCTAACTCCCCTTTGCCACCATGAATTTGTATCAAACCTCTTGCAATCAAAAGTATCCATACCCAGCAGTGCTCTAAGACCCCAAAACCCACCCCCAAACAGGCCCCCCAAAACACAAAAGAGTGCGAAAACTATAAAAAGTAAAAAACCTTTTCACCATGTATTTTATCTAAAACACTTTTATCCGGTATTAAACCTTTCCAGCAATGGCCCCAGACCCGTCAACCAAGGCGGAAAGAAGTGGAAGACCCCCAAACAGCCAAAAAGCAAAACTACAAAAATGGGGACTTAGAAATTTTCAGGCAAATTTCCAAAATCACTCGACGCGCGCTCTGCAGCTAGGCCCTAACTCCCCTTTGCCACCATGGATTTGCTTCAAACCTCTTGCAATCAAAAGTATCCATGCCCAGCAGTGTTCCAAGACCCCAAAACCCACCCCCAAACACCAAGAACCCCCCAAACAGGCCCCCAAAAACACGAAAGAGAGCAAAAACTATAAAAAGTGAAAAACTTTTTCACCATGTATTTTATCCAAAACACTTTTATCCAGTATTAGACCTTCCCAGCAATGGCCCCAGACCCGTCAATCCAGGCGGAAAGAAGTGGAAGACCCCCAAACAGCCAAAAACCAAAATACAAAAATGGGGACTTAGACATTTTCAGGCAAATTTCCAAAATCACTCCACGCGCGCTCTGCAGCTAGGCCCTAACTCCCCTTTGCCACCATGAATTTGCATCAAACCTCTTGCAATCAAAAGTATCCATACCCAGCAGTGCTCTAAGACCCCAAAACCCATTCCCAAACACCCGGAACCCCCCCAAACAGGCCCCCAAAAACATGAAAGAGAGCAAAAACTACAAAAAGTGAAAAACTTTTTCAAAATGTATTTTATCCAAAACACATTTATCTGGTATTAGACCTTCCCAGCAATGGCCCCAGACCCGTCAACCCAGGCGGAACAAAGTGGAAGACCCCCAAACAGCCAAAAAACAAAACTACAAAAATGGGGACTAGAAATTGTCAGGCAAATTTCCAAACTCACTCCACCCGCGCTCTGCAGCTAAGCCCTAACTCCACTTTGCCACCATGGATTTGCTTCAAACCTCTTGCAATCAAAAGTATCCATACCCAGCAGTGCTCCAAGACCCCAAAACCCACCTCAAACATCAGGAACCCCCCCAAACAGGCCCCAAGAACACGAAAGAGAGCGAAAACTACAAAATGTGAAAAACTTTTTCACAATGTATTTTATACAAAACACTTTTATCCGGTATTCGACCTTCCCAGCAATGGCCCCAGACCCGTCAACCCAGGCAGAAAGAAGTGGAAGACCCCCAAACAGCCAAAAAGCAAAACTACAAAAATGGGGACGTAGAAATTGTCAGGCAAATGTCCAAAATCACTCCATGCGCGCTCTGCAGCTAGGCCCTAACTCCCCTTTGCCACCATATATTTTCTTCAAACCTCCTGCAATCAAAAGTATTTATGCCCAGAAGTGCTCCAAGACCACAAAACCCACCCCCAAACACCAGGAACCCCCCAAACAGGCCCCCAAAAACACAAAAGAGAGCAAAAACTATAAAAAGTGAAAAACTTTTTCACCATGTATTTTATCCAAAACACTTTTATCCGGTATTAGACCTTCCCAGCAATGGCCCCAGACTCGTCAACCCAGGCGGGAAGAAGTGGAAGACCCCCAAACAGCCAAAAAGCAAAACTACAAAAATGGGGACTTAGAAAATGTCAGGCAAATTTCCAAAATCACTCCATGCGCTCTCTGCAGCTAGGCCCTAACTCCCCTTTGCCACCATGGATTTGCTTCAAACCTCTTGCAATCAAAAGTATGTATGCCCAGCAGTGCTCCAAGACCCCAAAACCCACCCCCAAACAGGCCCCCCAAAGCAAGAAAGAGCACAAAAACTATAAAAAGTAAAAAACTTTTTCACCATGTATTTTATCCAAAACACTTTTATCCGGTATTAAACCTTCCCAGCAATGGCCCCAGACCCGTCAACCAAGGCGGAAAGAAGTGGAAGACCCCCAAACAGCCAAAAAGCAAAACTACAAAAATGGGGACTTAGAAATTGTCAGGCAAATTTCCAAAATCACTCCATGCGAGCTCTGCAGCTAGGCCCTAACTCCCAATTGCCACCATGAATTTGCTCCAAACCTCTTGCAATCAAAAGTATCCACACCCAGCAGTGCTCCCAGACCCCAAAACCCACCCACAAACACCCAGAACCCCCCAAACGGCACCTCAAAGACAAGCAAGTCAGCAAAAATGCAAAAATGCAAAAAAAAATTCACCTCCGATTTTGTCCAAACCACTTTTATCCGGAATTAGACATTCCCAGCAATGGCCCAAGACCCCTGCAGCAACCCGCAAAAAAGCAGAACACCCCCAAACAGGCAAAAAGGAAAAATGGGCCTACTACCTTCAATTCAGTCCAAATACGCTGTGCAGCTAGGCCCTAACCCCCCTTTTCCACCATGGAGTTCCTGAAAAACAAATGCAATCAACATTAGACTGTGCCAGCAGTGCTCCCAGACCCCAAAACCCACCCCCAAACACCCGGAACCCCCGAAACAGCACCTCAAAGAAAAGCAAGTCAACAAAAATGGAAACAAAATTTCACCTCCGATTTTTCCCAAACCACTTTTATCCGGTATTAGACATTTCCAGGAATGGCCCCAGACCCGTCAACCAAGGCGGAAAGAAGTGGAAGACCCCCAAACAGCCAAAAAACCAACTACAAAAATGGGGACTTAGAAATTGTCAGGTAAATTTCCAAAATCACTCCATGCGCGCTCTGCAGCTAGGCCCTAACACCCCTTTGCCACCATGAATTTGCATCAAACCTCTTGTAATCAAAAGTATCCATACCCAGCAGTGCTCCAAGACCCCAAAACCCACCCCCAAACAGGCCCCCAAAAACACGAAAGAGAGCGAAAACTATAAAAAGTGAAAAACTTTTTCACCATGTATTTTATCCAAAACACTTTTATCCGGTATTAGACCTTCCCAGCAATGGCTCCAGACCCGTCAACCCAGGTGGAAAGAAGTGGAAGACCCCCAAACAGCCAAAAAGCAAACCTACAAAAATGGGGATTTAGAAATTGTCAGGCAAATTTCCAAAATCACTCCATGCGCGCTCTGCAGCTTGGCCCGAACTCCCCTTTGCGACCATGGATTTGCTTCAAACCTCTTGCAATCAAATGTATTCATGCCCAGCAGTGCTCCAAGACCCCAAAACCCACCCCAAACACCAGGAACTCCCCCAAACAGGCCCCCAAAACACAAAAGAGAGCGAAAACTACAAAAAGTGAAAAAAAATTCACCATGTATTTTATCCAAAACACCTTTATCTGGTATTAGACCTTCCCAGCATTGGCCCCAGACCCGTCAACCCAGGCGGAAAGAAGTGGAAGACCCCCAAACAGCCAAAAAGAAAAACTACAAAAATGGGGACTTGGACATTTTCAGGCAAATTTCCAAAATCACTCCACCTGCGCTCTGCAGCTAGGCCCTAACTCCCCTTTGCCACCATGGATTTGCTTCAAACCTCTTGCAATCAAAAGTATCCATACCCAGCAGTGCTCCAAGACCCCAAAACCCACCCCCAAACACCAGGAACCCACGCAAACAGGCCCAAAAACACGAAAGAGAGCGAAAACTACAAAAAGTGAAAAACTTTTTCACAATGTATTTTATCCAAAACACTTTTATCCGATATTAGACCTTTCCAGCAATGGCCCCAGACCCATCAACCCAGGCGGAAAGAAGTGGAAGACCCCCAAACAGCCAAAAACCAAACTACAAAAATGGGGACTTAGAAATTGTCAGGCAAATTTCCAAAATCACTCCATGCGCGCTCTGCAGCTAGGCCCTAACACCCCTTTGCCACCATGAATTTGCTTCAAACCTCTTGCAATCAAAAGTATCCATACCCAGCAGTGCTCTAAGACCCCAAAACCCATTCCCAAATACCAGGAACCCCCCCAAACAGGCCCCCAAAAACATGAAAGAAAGCGAAAACTACAAAAAGTGAAAAACTTTTTCACCATGTATTTTATCCAAAACACTTTTATCCGATATTAGACCTTTCCAGCAATGGCCCCAGACCCATCAACCCAGGCGGAAAGAAGTGGAAGACCCCCAAACAGCCAAAAAGCAAAACTACAAAAATGGGAACTTAGAAATTGTCAGGCAAATTTCCAAAATCACTCCATGCGCGCTTTGTAGCTAGGCCCTAACTTCCCTTTGCCACCATGGATTTGCTTCAAACCTCTTGCAATCAAAAGTATCCATGCCCAGCAGTGCTCCAAGACCCCAAAACCCACCCCCAAACACCAGGAACCCCCCCAAACAGGCCCCCAAAAACAAGAAAGAGTGTGAAAACTATAAAAAGTAAAAAACTTTTTCACCATGTATTTAATCCAAAACTCTTTTATCCGGTATTAAACCTTCCCAGCAATGGCCCCAGACCCGTCAACCAAGGCGGAAAGAAGTGGAAGACCCCCAAACAGCCAAAAAGCAAAAGTACAAAAATGGGGACTTAGAAATGTTCAGGCAAATTGCCAAAATCACTCCACGCGCGCTCTGCAGCTATTCCCTAACTCCCCTTTGCCACCATGGATTTGCTTCAAACCTCTTGCAATCAAAAGTATCAATACCCAGCAGTGCTCCCAGACCCCAAAACCCACCCACAAACACCCGGAACCCCCCAAACAGCACCTCAAAGACAAGCAAGTCAGCAAAAATGCAAAAAAACAATTCACCTCCGATTTTGTACAAACCACTTTTATCCGGTATTATACATTCCCAGCAATGGCCCAAGACCCCTGCAGCTACCCGCAAAAAAGCAGAACACCCCCAAACAGGCAAAAAGCAAAAATGGGCCTACTACCTTCAATTCAGTCCAAATACGCTGTGCTGCTAGGCCCTAACTCCCCTTTTCCACCATGGATTTCATGAAAAACAAATGCAATCAACATTAGACTGTGCCAGCAGTGCTCCCAGACCCCAAAACCCACCCCTAAACACCCGGAACCCCCCAAACAGCACCTCAAAGACAAGCAAGGCAGCAAAAACGCAAAAAAAAATTCACCTCCGATTTTGTCCAAACCACTTTTATCCGGTATTAGACATTTCCAGGAATGGCCCCAGACCTGTCAACCCAGGTGGAAAGAAGTGGAAAACCCCCAAAGAGCCAAAAACCAAACTTCAAAAATGGGGACTTAGAAATTTTCATGCAAATTTTCAAAATCACTCCACGCGCGCTCTGCAGCTAGGCCCTAACTCCCCTTTGCTACCATGAATTTGTATCAAACCTCTTGCAATCAAAAGTATCCATACCCAGCAGTGCTCCAAGACCCCAAAACCCACCCCCAAACAGGCCCCCCAAAACCAAAAGAGTGCGAAAACTATAAAAAGTAAAAAACCTTTTCACCATGTATTTTATCTAAAACACTTTTATCCGGTATTAAACCTTTCCAGCAATGGCCCCAGACCCGTCAAACAAGGCGGAAAGAAGTGGAAGACCCCCAAACAGCCAAAAAGCAAAACTACAAAAATGGTGACTTAGAAATTTTCAGGCAAATTTCCAAAATCACTCGACGCGCGCTCTGCAGCTAGGCCCTAACTCCCCTTTGCCACCATGGATTTGCTTCAAACCTCTTGCAATCAAAAGTATCCATGCCCAGCAGTGCTCCAAGACCCCAAAACCCACCCCCAAACACCAAGAACCCCCCAAACAGGCCCCCAAAAACACGAAAGAGAGCAAAAACTATAAAAAGTGAAAAACTTTTTCACCATGTATTTTATCCAAAACACTTTTATCCAGTATTAGACCTTCCCAGCAATGGCCCCAGACCCGTCAATCCAGGCGGAAAGAAGTGGAAGACCCCCAAACAGCCAAAAACCAAAATACAAAAATGGGGACTTAGACATTTTCATGCAAATTTCCAAAATCACTCCACGCGCGCTCTGCAGCTAGGCCCTAACTCCCCTTTGCTACCATGAATTTGTATCAAACCTCTTGCAATCAAAAGTATCCATACCCAGCAGTGCTCCAAGACCCCAAAACCCACCCCCAAACAGGCCCCCCCAAAACACAAAAGAGTGCGAAAACTATAAAAAGTAAAAAACCTTTTCACCATGTATTTTATCTAAAACACTTTTATCCGGTATTAAACCTTTCCAGCAATGGCCCCAGACCCGTCAACCAAGGCGGAAAGAAGTGGAAGACCCCCAAACAGCCAAAAAGCAAAACTACAAAAATGGGGACTTAGAAATTTTCATGCAAATTTTCAAAATCACTCCACGCGCGCTCTGCAGCTAGGCCCTAACTCCCCTTTGCTACCATGAATTTGTATCAAACCTCTTGCAATCAAAAGTATCCATACCCAGCAGTGCTCCAAGACCCCAAAACCCACCCCCAAACAGGCCCCCCAAAACACAAAAGAGTGCGAAAACTATAAAAAGTAAAAAAATCTTTTCACCATGTACTTTATCTAAAACACTTTTATCCGGTATTAAACCTTTCCAGCAATGGCCCCAGACCCGTCAACTAAGGCGGAAAGAAGTGGAAGACCCCCAAACAGCCAAAAAGCAAAACTACAAAAATGGGGACTTAGAAATTTTCAGGCAAATTTCCAAAATCACTCGACGCGCGCTCTGCAGCTAGGCCCTAACTCCCCTTTGCCACCATGGATTTGCTTCAAACCTCTTGCAATCAAAAGTATCCATGCCCAGCAGTGCTCCAAGACCCCAAAACCCACCCCCAAACACCAAGAACCCCCCAAACAGGCCCCCAAAAACACGAAAGAGAGCAAAAACTATAAAAAGTGAAAAACTTTTTCACCA
Organism: Lissotriton vulgaris; assembly: GCF_964263255.1. NCBI lineage: Eukaryota > Metazoa > Chordata > Amphibia > Caudata > Salamandridae > Lissotriton > Lissotriton vulgaris. The sequence goes on from NC_141691.1 coordinate 712,924,159, forward strand.
TGTATTTTATCCAAAACACTTTTATCCAGTATTAGACCTTCCCAGCAATGGCCCCAGACCCGTCAATCCAGGCGGAAAGAAGTGGAAGACCCCCAAACAGCCAAAAACCAAAATACAAAAATGGTGACAGACATTTTCATGCAAATTTCCAAAATCACTCCACGCGCGCTCTGCAGCTAGGCCCTAACTCCCCTTTGCCACCATGAATTTGCATCAAACCTCTTGCAATCAAAAGTATCCATACCCAGCAGTGCTCTAAGACCCCAAAACCCATTCCCAAACACCCGGAACCCCCCCAAACAGGCCCCCAAAAACATGAACAAGAGCAAAAACTACAAAAAGTGAAAAACTTTTTCAAAATGTATTTTATCCAAAACACATTTATCTGGTATTAGACCTTCCCAGCAATGGCCCCAGACCCGTCAACCCAGGCGGAAAGAAGTGGAAGACCCCCAAACAGCCAAAAAGCAAAACTACAAAAATGGGGACTTAGAAATTGTCAGGCAAATTTCCAAAATCACTCCATGCGCGCTCTGTAGCTAGGCCCTAACTTCTCTTTTCCACCATGGATTTGCTTCAAACCTCTTGCAATCAAAAGTATCCATGCCCAGCAGTGCTCCAAGACCCCAAAACCCACCCCCAAACACCAGGAACCCCCCCAAACAGGCCCCCAAAAACAAGAAGGAGTGTGAAAACTATAAAAAGTAAAAGACTTTTTCACAATGTATTTAATCCAAAACACTTTTATCCGGTATTAAACCTTCCCAGCAATGGCCCCAGACCCGTCAACCAGGGCGGAAAGAAGTGGAAGACCCCCAAACAGCCAAAAAGCAAAACTACAAAAATGGGGACTTAGAAATGTTCAGGCAAATTGCCAAAATCACTCCACGCGTGCTCTGCAGCTATTCCCTAACTCCCCTTTGCCACCATGGATTTGCTTCAAACCTCTTGCAATCAAAAGTATCCATACCCAGCAGTGCTCCCAGACCCCAAAACCCACCCACAAACACCCGGAACCCCCCAAACAGCACCTCAAAGACAAGCAAGTCAGCAAAAATGCAAAAAAACAATTCACCTCCGATTTTGTACAAACCACTTTTATCCGGTATTAGACATTCCCAGCAATGGCCCAAGACCCCTGCAGCTCCCCGCAAAAAAGCAGAACACCCCCAAACAGGCAAAAAGCTAAAATGGGCCTACTACCTTCAATTCAGTCCAAATACGCTGTGCAGCTAGGCCCTAACTCCCCTTTTCCACCATGGATTTCATGAAAAACAAATGCAATCAACATTAGACTGTGCCAGCAGTGCTCCCAGACCCCAAAACCCACCCCTAAACACCCGGAACCCCCCAAACAGCACCTCAAAGACAAGCAAGGCAGCAAAAACGCAAAAAAAAATTCTCCTCCGATTTTGTCCAAACCACTTTTATCTGGTATTAGACATTTCCAGGAATGGCCCCAGACCTGTCAACCCAGGTGGAAAGAAGTGGAAAACCCCCAAAGAGCCAAAAACCAAACTTCAAAAATGGGGACTTAGAAATTTTCATGCAAATTTTCAAAATCACTCCACGCGCGCTCTGCAGCTAGGCCCTAACTCCCCTTTGCCACCATGAATTTGTATCAAACCTCTTGCAATCAAAAGTATCCATACCCAGCAGTGCTCCAAGACCCCAAAACCCACCCCCAAACAGGCCCCCCAAAACACAAAAGAGTGCGAAAACTATAAAAAGTAAAAAACCTTTTCACCATGTATTTTTTCCAAAACACTTTTATCCGGTATTAAACCTTTCCAGCAATGGCCCCAGACCCGTCAACCAAGGCGGAAAGAAGTGGAAGACCCCCAAACAGCCAAAAAGCAAAACTACAAAAATGGGGACTTAGAAATTTTCAGGCAAATTTCCAAAATCACTCGACGCGCGCTCTGCAGCTAGGCCCTAACTCCCCTTTGCCACCATGGATTTGCTTCAAATCTCTTGCAATCAAAATTATCCATGCCCAGCAGTGCTCCAAGACCCCAAAACCCACCCCCAAACACCAAGAACCCCCCAAACAGGCCCCCAGAAACACGAAAGAGAGCAAAAACTATAAAAAGTGAAAAACTTTTTCACCATGTATTTTATCCAAAACACTTTCATCCAGTATTGGACCTTCCCAGCAATGGCCCCAGACCCGTCAATCCAGGCGGAAATATGTGGAAGACCCCCAAACATCCAAAAAGCAAAACTACAAAAATGGGGACTTAGAAATTTTCAGGCAAATTTCCAAAATCACTCGACGCGCGCTCTGCAGCTAGGCCCTAACTCCCCTTTGCCACCATGGATTTGCTTCAAATCTCTTGCAATCAAAAGTATCCATGCCCAGCAGTGCTCCAAGACCCCAAAACCCACCCCCAAACACCAAGAACCCCCCAAACAGGCCCCCAGAAACACGAAAGAGAGCAAAAACTACAAAAAGTGAAAAACTTTTTCAAAATGTATTTTATCCAAAACACATTTATCTGGTATTAGACCTTCCCAGCAATGGCCCCAGACCCATCAACCCAGGCGGAAAGAAGTGGAAGACCCCCAAACAGCCAAAAAGCAAAACTACAAAAATGGGGACTTAGAAATTGTCAGGCAAATTTCCAAAATCACTCCATGCGCGCTCTGCAGCTAGGCCCTAACTTCCCTTTGCCACCATGGATTTGCTTCAAAGCTCTTGCAATCAAAAGTATCCATGCCCAGCAGTGCTCCAAGACCCCAAAACCCATTCCCAAACACCCGGAACCCCCCCAAACAGGCCCCCAAAAACAAGAAAGAGTGCGAAAACTATAAAAAGTAAAAAAACTTTTCACCATGTATTTTATCCAAAACACTTTTATGCGGTATTAAACCTTTCCAGCAATGGCCCCAGACCCGTCAACCAAGGCGGAAAGAAGTGGAAGACCCCCAAACAGCCAAAAAGCAAAACTACAAAAATGGGGACTTAGAAATTTTCAGGCAAATTTCCAAAATCACTCCACGCGCGCTCTGCAGCTAGGCCCTAACTCCCCTTTGCCACCATGGATTTGCTTCAAACCTCTTTCAATCAAAAGTATCCATACCCAGCAGTGCTCCCAGACCCCAAAACCCACCCACAAACACCCGGAACCCCCCAAACAGCACCTCAAAGACAAGCAAGTCAGCAAAAATGCAAAAAAACAATTCACCTCCGATTTTGTCCAAACCACTTTTATCCGGTATTAGACATTCCCAGCAATGGCCCAAGACCCCTGCAGCTACCTGCAAAAAAGCAGAACACCCCCAAACAGGCAAAAAGCAAAAATAGGCCTACTAACTTCAATGCAGTCCAAATACGCTGTGCAGCTAGGCCCTATCTCCCCTTTTCCACCATGGATTTCCTGAAAAACAAATGCAATCAACATTAGACTGTGCCAGCAGTGCTCCCAGACCCCAAAACCCACCCCCAAACACCCGGAACCCCCCAAACAGCACCTCAAAGACAAGCAAGGCAGCAAAAACACAAACAAATTTCACCTCCGATTTTGTCCAAACCACTTTTATCCGGTATTAGACATTTCCAGGAATTGCCCCAGACCCATCAACCCAGGTTGAAAGAAGTGGAAAACCCCCAAAGAGCCAAAAGCCAAGCTTCAAAAATGGGGACTTAGAAATTTTCATGCAAATTTCCAAAATCACTCCACGCGCGCTCTGCAGCTAGGCCCTAACTCCCCTTTGCCACCATGAATTTGTATCAAACCTCTTGCAATCAAAAGTATCCATACCCAGCAGTGCCCCAAGACCCCAAAACCCACCCCCAAACAGGCCCCCCAAAACACAAAAGAGAGCGAAAACTATAAAAAGTGAAAAACTTTTTCACCATGTATTTTATCCAAAACACTTTTATCCGGTATTAGACATTCCCAGCAATGGCTCCAGACCCGTCAACCCAGGTGGAAAGAAGTAGAAGATCCCCATACAGCCAAAAAGCAAACCTACAAAAATGGGGACTTAGAAATTGTCAGGCAAATTTCCAAAATCACTCCATGCGCGCTCTGCAGCTAGGCCCTAACTCCCCTTTGCCACCATGGATTTGCTTCAAACCTCTTGCAATCAAAAGTATCCATGCCCAGCAGTGTTCAAAGACCCCAAAACCCACCCCAAACACCAGGAACCCCCCCAAACAGGCCCTCAAAAACACAAAAGAGAGCGAAAACTACAAAAAGTGAAAAACTTTTTTACCATGTATTTTATCCAAAACACCTTTATCTGGTATTAGACCTTCCCAGCAATGGCCCCAGACCCGTCAACCCAGGCGGAAAGAAGTGGAAGACCCCCAAACAGCCAAAGAGCAAAACTACAAAAATGGGGACTTAGAAATTGTCAGGCAAAATTTCCAAAATCACTCCATGCGCTCTCTGCAGCTAGGCCCTAACTTCCCTTTGCCACCATGGATTTGCTTCAAACCTCTTGCAATCAAAAGTATCCATGCCCAGCAGTGCTCACAGACCCCAACACCCACCCCAAACACCAGGAACACCCCCAAACAGGCCCCCCAAAACAAGGAAGAGCGCGAAAACTATAAAAAGTAAAACACTTTTTCACCATGTATTTTATCCAAAACACATTTATCCAGTATTAGACCTTCCCAGCATTGGCCCCAGACCCGTCAACCCAGGCGGAAAGAAGTGGAAGACCCCCAAACAGCCAAAAAGCAAAACTACAAAAATGGGGACTTGGACATTTTCAGGCAAATTTCCAAAATCACTCCATGCGCGCTCTGTAGCTAGGCCCTAACTTCCCTTTGCCACCATGGATTTGCTTCAAACCTCTTGCAATCAAAAGTATCCATGCCCAGCAGTGCTCCAAGACCCCAAAACCCACCCCCAAACACCAGGAACCCCCCCCAAACAGGCCCCCAAAAACAAGAAAGAGTGCGAAAACTATAAAAAGTAAAAAACTTTTTCACCATGTATTTAATCCAAAACTCTTTTATCCGGTATTAAACCTTCCCAGCAATGGCCCCAGACCCGTCAACCAAGGCGGAAAGAAGTGGAAGACCCCCAAACAGCCAAAAAGCAAAAGTACAAAAATGGGGACTTAGAAATGTTCAGGCAAATTGCCAAAATCACTCCACGCGCGCTCTGCAGCTATTCCCTAACTCCCCTTTGCCACCATGGATTTGCTTCAAACGTCTTGCAATCAAAAGTATCCATACCCAGCAGTGCTCCCAGACCCCAAAACCCACCCACAAACACCCGGAACCCCCCAAACAGCACCTCAAAGACAAGCAAGTCAGCAAAAATGCAAAAAAACAATTCACCTCCGATTTTGTACAAACCACTTTTATCCAGTATTATACATTCCCAGCAATGGCCCAAGACCCCTGCAGCTACCCGCAAAAAAGCAGAACACCCCCAAACAGGCAAAAAGCAAAAATGGGCCTACTACCTTCAATTCAGTCCAAATACGCTGTGCAGCTAGGCCCTAACTCCCCTTTTCCACCATGGATTTCATGAAAAACAAATGCAATCAACATTAGACTGTGCCAGCAGTGCTCCCAGACCCCAAAACCCACCCCTAAACACCCGGAACCCCCCAAACAGCACCTCAAAGACAAGCAAGGCAGCAAAAACGCAAAAAAAATGTCACCTCCGATTTTGTCCAAACCACTTTTATCCGGTATTAGACATTTCCAGGAATGGCCCCAGACCTGTCAACCCAGGTGGAAAGAAGTGGAAAACCCCCAAAGAGCCAAAAACCAAACTTCAAAAATGGGGACTTAGAAATTTTCATGCAAATTTTCAAAATCACTCCACGCGCGCTCTGCAGCTAGGCCCTAACTCCCCTTTGCCACCATGAATTTGTATCAAACCTCTTGCAATCAAAAGTATCCATACCCAGCAGTGCTCTAAGACCCCAAAACCCACCCCCAAACAGGCCCCCCAAAACACAAAAGAGTGCGAAAACTATAAAAAGTAAAAAACCTTTTCACCATGTATTTTATCTAAAACACTTTTATCCGGTATTAAACCTTTCCAGCAATGGCCCCAGACCCGTCAACCAAGGCGGAAAGAAGTGGAAGACCCCCAAACAGCCAAAAAGCAAAACTACAAAAATGGGGACTTAGAAATTTTCAGGCAAATTTCCAAAATCACTCGACGCGCGCTCTGCAGCTAGGCCCTAACTCCCCTTTGCCACCATGGATTTGCTTCAAACCTCTTGCAATCAAAAGTATCCATGCCCAGCAGTGTTCCAAGACCCCAAAACCCACCCCCAAACACCAAGAACCCCCCAAACAGGCCCCCAAAAACACGAAAGAGAGCAAAAACTATAAAAAGTGAAAAACTTTTTCACCATGTATTTTATCCAAAACACTTTTATCCAGTATTAGACCTTCCCAGCAATGGCCCCAGACCCGTCAATCCAGGCGGAAAGAAGTGGAAGACCCCCAAACAGCCAAAAACCAAAATACAAAAATGGGGACTTAGACATTTTCAGGCAAATTTCCAAAATCACTCCACGCGCGCTCTGCAGCTAGGCCCTAACTCCCCTTTGCCACCATGAATTTGCATCAAACCTCTTGCAATCAAAAGTATCCATACCCAGCAGTGCTCTAAGACCCCAAAACCCATTCCCAAACACCCGGAACCCCCCCAAACAGGCCCCCAAAAACATGAAAGAGAGCAAAAACTACAAAAAGTGAAAAACTTTTTCAAAATGTATTTTATCCAAAACACATTTATCTGGTATTAGACCTTCCCAGCAATGGCCCCAGACCCGTCAACCCAGGCGGAACAAAGTGGAAGACCCCCAAACAGCCAAAAAACAAAACTACAAAAATGGGGACTAGAAATTGTCAGGCAAATTTCCAAACTCACTCCACCCGCGCTCTGCAGCTAAGCCCTAACTCCACTTTGCCACCATGGATTTGCTTCAAACCTCTTGCAATCAAAAGTATCCATACCCAGCAGTGCTCCAAGACCCCAAAACCCACCTCAAACATCAGGAACCCCCCCAAACAGGCCCCAAGAACACGAAAGAGAGCGAAAACTACAAAATGTGAAAAACTTTTTCACAATGTATTTTATACAAAACACTTTTATCCGGTATTCGACCTTCCCAGCAATGGCCCCAGACCCGTCAACCCAGGCAGAAAGAAGTGGAAGACCCCCAAACAGCCAAAAAGCAAAACTACAAAAATGGGGACGTAGAAATTGTCAGGCAAATGTCCAAAATCACTCCATGCGCGCTCTGCAGCTAGGCCCTAACTCCCCTTTGCCACCATATATTTTCTTCAAACCTCCTGCAATCAAAAGTATTTATGCCCAGAAGTGCTCCAAGACCACAAAACCCACCCCCAAACACCAGGAACCCCCCAAACAGGCCCCCAAAAACACAAAAGAGAGCAAAAACTATAAAAAGTGAAAAACTTTTTCACCATGTATTTTATCCAAAACACTTTTATCCGGTATTAGACCTTCCCAGCAATGGCCCCAGACTCGTCAACCCAGGCGGGAAGAAGTGGAAGACCCCCAAACAGCCAAAAAGCAAAACTACAAAAATGGGGACTTAGAAAATGTCAGGCAAATTTCCAAAATCACTCCATGCGCTCTCTGCAGCTAGGCCCTAACTCCCCTTTGCCACCATGGATTTGCTTCAAACCTCTTGCAATCAAAAGTATGTATGCCCAGCAGTGCTCCAAGACCCCAAAACCCACCCCCAAACAGGCCCCCCAAAGCAAGAAAGAGCACAAAAACTATAAAAAGTAAAAAACTTTTTCACCATGTATTTTATCCAAAACACTTTTATCCGGTATTAAACCTTCCCAGCAATGGCCCCAGACCCGTCAACCAAGGCGGAAAGAAGTGGAAGACCCCCAAACAGCCAAAAAGCAAAACTACAAAAATGGGGACTTAGAAATTGTCAGGCAAATTTCCAAAATCACTCCATGCGAGCTCTGCAGCTAGGCCCTAACTCCCAATTGCCACCATGAATTTGCTCCAAACCTCTTGCAATCAAAAGTATCCACACCCAGCAGTGCTCCCAGACCCCAAAACCCACCCACAAACACCCAGAACCCCCCAAACGGCACCTCAAAGACAAGCAAGTCAGCAAAAATGCAAAAATGCAAAAAAAAATTCACCTCCGATTTTGTCCAAACCACTTTTATCCGGAATTAGACATTCCCAGCAATGGCCCAAGACCCCTGCAGCAACCCGCAAAAAAGCAGAACACCCCCAAACAGGCAAAAAGGAAAAATGGGCCTACTACCTTCAATTCAGTCCAAATACGCTGTGCAGCTAGGCCCTAACCCCCCTTTTCCACCATGGAGTTCCTGAAAAACAAATGCAATCAACATTAGACTGTGCCAGCAGTGCTCCCAGACCCCAAAACCCACCCCCAAACACCCGGAACCCCCGAAACAGCACCTCAAAGAAAAGCAAGTCAACAAAAATGGAAACAAAATTTCACCTCCGATTTTTCCCAAACCACTTTTATCCGGTATTAGACATTTCCAGGAATGGCCCCAGACCCGTCAACCAAGGCGGAAAGAAGTGGAAGACCCCCAAACAGCCAAAAAACCAACTACAAAAATGGGGACTTAGAAATTGTCAGGTAAATTTCCAAAATCACTCCATGCGCGCTCTGCAGCTAGGCCCTAACACCCCTTTGCCACCATGAATTTGCATCAAACCTCTTGTAATCAAAAGTATCCATACCCAGCAGTGCTCCAAGACCCCAAAACCCACCCCCAAACAGGCCCCCAAAAACACGAAAGAGAGCGAAAACTATAAAAAGTGAAAAACTTTTTCACCATGTATTTTATCCAAAACACTTTTATCCGGTATTAGACCTTCCCAGCAATGGCTCCAGACCCGTCAACCCAGGTGGAAAGAAGTGGAAGACCCCCAAACAGCCAAAAAGCAAACCTACAAAAATGGGGATTTAGAAATTGTCAGGCAAATTTCCAAAATCACTCCATGCGCGCTCTGCAGCTTGGCCCGAACTCCCCTTTGCGACCATGGATTTGCTTCAAACCTCTTGCAATCAAATGTATTCATGCCCAGCAGTGCTCCAAGACCCCAAAACCCACCCCAAACACCAGGAACTCCCCCAAACAGGCCCCCAAAACACAAAAGAGAGCGAAAACTACAAAAAGTGAAAAAAAATTCACCATGTATTTTATCCAAAACACCTTTATCTGGTATTAGACCTTCCCAGCATTGGCCCCAGACCCGTCAACCCAGGCGGAAAGAAGTGGAAGACCCCCAAACAGCCAAAAAGAAAAACTACAAAAATGGGGACTTGGACATTTTCAGGCAAATTTCCAAAATCACTCCACCTGCGCTCTGCAGCTAGGCCCTAACTCCCCTTTGCCACCATGGATTTGCTTCAAACCTCTTGCAATCAAAAGTATCCATACCCAGCAGTGCTCCAAGACCCCAAAACCCACCCCCAAACACCAGGAACCCACGCAAACAGGCCCAAAAACACGAAAGAGAGCGAAAACTACAAAAAGTGAAAAACTTTTTCACAATGTATTTTATCCAAAACACTTTTATCCGATATTAGACCTTTCCAGCAATGGCCCCAGACCCATCAACCCAGGCGGAAAGAAGTGGAAGACCCCCAAACAGCCAAAAACCAAACTACAAAAATGGGGACTTAGAAATTGTCAGGCAAATTTCCAAAATCACTCCATGCGCGCTCTGCAGCTAGGCCCTAACACCCCTTTGCCACCATGAATTTGCTTCAAACCTCTTGCAATCAAAAGTATCCATACCCAGCAGTGCTCTAAGACCCCAAAACCCATTCCCAAATACCAGGAACCCCCCCAAACAGGCCCCCAAAAACATGAAAGAAAGCGAAAACTACAAAAAGTGAAAAACTTTTTCACCATGTATTTTATCCAAAACACTTTTATCCGATATTAGACCTTTCCAGCAATGGCCCCAGACCCATCAACCCAGGCGGAAAGAAGTGGAAGACCCCCAAACAGCCAAAAAGCAAAACTACAAAAATGGGAACTTAGAAATTGTCAGGCAAATTTCCAAAATCACTCCATGCGCGCTTTGTAGCTAGGCCCTAACTTCCCTTTGCCACCATGGATTTGCTTCAAACCTCTTGCAATCAAAAGTATCCATGCCCAGCAGTGCTCCAAGACCCCAAAACCCACCCCCAAACACCAGGAACCCCCCCAAACAGACCCCCAAAAACAAGAAAGAGTGTGAAAACTATAAAAAGTAAAAAACTTTTTCACCATGTATTTAATCCAAAACTCTTTTATCCGGTATTAAACCTTCCCAGCAATGGCCCCAGACCCGTCAACCAAGGCGGAAAGAAGTGGAAGACCCCCAAACAGCCAAAAAGCAAAAGTACAAAAATGGGGACTTAGAAATGTTCAGGCAAATTGCCAAAATCACTCCACGCGCGCTCTGCAGCTATTCCCTAACTCCCCTTTGCCACCATGGATTTGCTTCAAACCTCTTGCAATCAAAAGTATCAATACCCAGCAGTGCTCCCAGACCCCAAAACCCACCCACAAACACCCGGAACCCCCCAAACAGCACCTCAAAGACAAGCAAGTCAGCAAAAATGCAAAAAAACAATTCACCTCCGATTTTGTACAAACCACTTTTATCCGGTATTATACATTCCCAGCAATGGCCCAAGACCCCTGCAGCTACCCGCAAAAAAGCAGAACACCCCCAAACAGGCAAAAAGCAAAAATGGGCCTACTACCTTCAATTCAGTCCAAATACGCTGTGCTGCTAGGCCCTAACTCCCCTTTTCCACCATGGATTTCATGAAAAACAAATGCAATCAACATTAGACTGTGCCAGCAGTGCTCCCAGACCCCAAAACCCACCCCTAAACACCCGGAACCCCCCAAACAGCACCTCAAAGACAAGCAAGGCAGCAAAAACGCAAAAAAAAATTCACCTCCGATTTTGTCCAAACCACTTTTATCCGGTATTAGACATTTCCAGGAATGGCCCCAGACCTGTCAACCCAGGTGGAAAGAAGTGGAAAACCCCCAAAGAGCCAAAAACCAAACTTCAAAAATGGGGACTTAGAAATTTTCATGCAAATTTTCAAAATCACTCCACGCGCGCTCTGCAGCTAGGCCCTAACTCCCCTTTGCTACCATGAATTTGTATCAAACCTCTTGCAATCAAAAGTATCCATACCCAGCAGTGCTCCAAGACCCCAAAACCCACCCCCAAACAGGCCCCCCAAAACCAAAAGAGTGCGAAAACTATAAAAAGTAAAAAACCTTTTCACCATGTATTTTATCTAAAACACTTTTATCCGGTATTAAACCTTTCCAGCAATGGCCCCAGACCCGTCAAACAAGGCGGAAAGAAGTGGAAGACCCCCAAACAGCCAAAAAGCAAAACTACAAAAATGGTGACTTAGAAATTTTCAGGCAAATTTCCAAAATCACTCGACGCGCGCTCTGCAGCTAGGCCCTAACTCCCCTTTGCCACCATGGATTTGCTTCAAACCTCTTGCAATCAAAAGTATCCATGCCCAGCAGTGCTCCAAGACCCCAAAACCCACCCCCAAACACCAAGAACCCCCCAAACAGGCCCCCAAAAACACGAAAGAGAGCAAAAACTATAAAAAGTGAAAAACTTTTTCACCATGTATTTTATCCAAAACACTTTTATCCAGTATTAGACCTTCCCAGCAATGGCCCCAGACCCGTCAATCCAGGCGGAAAGAAGTGGAAGACCCCCAAACAGCCAAAAACCAAAATACAAAAATGGGGACTTAGACATTTTCATGCAAATTTCCAAAATCACTCCACGCGCGCTCTGCAGCTAGGCCCTAACTCCCCTTTGCTACCATGAATTTGTATCAAACCTCTTGCAATCAAAAGTATCCATACCCAGCAGTGCTCCAAGACCCCAAAACCCACCCCCAAACAGGCCCCCCAAAACACAAAAGAGTGCGAAAACTATAAAAAGTAAAAAACCTTTTCACCATGTATTTTATCTAAAACACTTTTATCCGGTATTAAACCTTTCCAGCAATGGCCCCAGACCCGTCAACCAAGGCGGAAAGAAGTGGAAGACCCCCAAACAGCCAAAAAGCAAAACTACAAAAATGGGGACTTAGAAATTTTCATGCAAATTTTCAAAATCACTCCACGCGCGCTCTGCAGCTAGGCCCTAACTCCCCTTTGCTACCATGAATTTGTATCAAACCTCTTGCAATCAAAAGTATCCATACCCAGCAGTGCTCCAAGACCCCAAAACCCACCCCCAAACAGGCCCCCCAAAACACAAAAGAGTGCGAAAACTATAAAAAGTAAAAAAATCTTTTCACCATGTATTTTATCTAAAACACTTTTATCCGGTATTAAACCTTTCCAGCAATGGCCCCAGACCCGTCAACTAAGGCGGAAAGAAGTGGAAGACCCCCAAACAGCCAAAAAGCAAAACTACAAAAATGGGGACTTAGAAATTTTCAGGCAAATTTCCAAAATCACTCGACGCGCGCTCTGCAGCTAGGCCCTAACTCCCCTTTGCCACCATGGATTTGCTTCAAACCTCTTGCAATCAAAAGTATCCATGCCCAGCAGTGCTCCAAGACCCCAAAACCCACCCCCAAACACCAAGAACCCCCCAAACAGGCCCCCAAAAACACGAAAGAGAGCAAAAACTATAAAAAGTGAAAAACTTTTTCACCATGTATTTTATCCAAAACACTTTTATCCAGTATTAGACCTTCCCAGCAATGGCCCCAGACCCGTCAATCCAGGCGGAAAGAAGTGGAAGACCCCCAAACAGCCAAAAACCAAAATACAAAAATGGTGACAGACATTTTCATGCAAATTTCCAAAATCACTCCACGCGCGCTCTGCAGCTAGGCCCTAACTCCCCTTTGCCACCATGAATTTGCATCAAACCTCTTGCAATCAAAAGTATCCATACCCAGCAGTGCTCTAAGACCCCAAAACCCATTCCCAAACACCCGGAACCCCCCCAAACAGGCCCCCAAAAACATGAACAAGAGCAAAAACTACAAAAAGTGAAAAACTTTTTCAAAATGTATTTTATCCAAAACACATTTATCTGGTATTAGACCTTCCCAGCAATGGCCCCTGACCCGTCAACCCAGGCGGAAAGAAGTGGAAGACCCCCAAACAGCCAAAAAGCAAAACTACAAAAATGGGGACTTAGAAATTGTCAGGCAAATTTCCAAAATCACTCCATGCGCGCTCTGTAGCTAGGCCCTAACTTCTCTTTTCCACCATGGATTTGCTTCAAACCTCTTGCAATCAAAAGTATCCATGCCCAGCAGTGCTCCAAGACCCCAAAACCCACCCCCAAACACCAGGAACCCCCCCAAACAGGCCCCCAAAAACAAGAAGGAGTGTGAAAACTATAAAAAGTAAAAGACTTTTTCACAATGTATTTAATCCAAAACACTTTTATCCGGTATTAAACCTTCCCAGCAATGGCCCCAGACCCGTCAACCAGGGCGGAAAGAAGTGGAAGACCCCCAAACAGCCAAAAAGCAAAACTACAAAAATGGGGACTTAGAAATGTTCAGGCAAATTGCCAAAATCACTCCACGCGTGCTCTGCAGCTATTCCCTAACTCCCCTTTGCCACCATGGATTTGCTTCAAACCTCTTGCAATCAAAAGTATCCATACCCAGCAGTGCTCCCAGACCCCAAAACCCACCCACAAACACCCGGAACCCCCCAAACAGCACCTCAAAGACAAGCAAGTCAGCAAAAATGCAAAAAAACAATTCACCTCCGATTTTGTACAAACCACTTTTATCCGGTATTAGACATTCCCAGCAATGGCCCAAGACCCCTGCAGCTCCCCGCAAAAAAGCAGAACACCCCCAAACAGGCAAAAAGCTAAAATGGGCCTACTACCTTCAATTCAGTCCAAATACGCTGTGCAGCTAGGCCCTAACTCCCCTTTTCCACCATGGATTTCATGAAAAACAAATGCAATCAACATTAGACTGTGCCAGCAGTGCTCCCAGACCCCAAAACCCACCCCTAAACACCCGGAACCCCCCAAACAGCACCTCAAAGACAAGCAAGGCAGCAAAAACGCAAAAAAAAATTCTCCTCCGATTTTGTCCAAACCACTTTTATCTGGTATTAGACATTTCCAGGAATGGCCCCAGACCTGTCAACCCAGGTGGAAAGAAGTGGAAAACCCCCAAAGAGCCAAAAACCAAACTTCAAAAATGGGGACTTAGAAATTTTCATGCAAATTTTCAAAATCACTCCACGCGCGCTCTGCAGCTAGGCCCTAACTCCCCTTTGCCACCATGAATTTGTATCAAACCTCTTGCAATCAAAAGTATCCATACCCAGCAGTGCTCCAAGACCCCAAAACCCACCCCCAAACAGGCCCCCCAAAACACAAAAGAGTGCGAAAACTATAAAAAGTAAAAAACCTTTTCACCATGTATTTTATCCAAAACACTTTTATCCGGTATTAAACCTTTCCAGCAATGGCCCCAGACCCGTCAACCAAGGCGGAAAGAAGTGGAAGACCCCCAAACAGCCAAAAAGCAAAACTACAAAAATGGGGACTTAGAAATTTTCAGGCAAATTTCCAAAATCACTCGACGCGCGCTCTGCAGCTAGGCCCTAACTCCCCTTTGCCACCATGGATTTGCTTCAAATCTCTTGCAATCAAAATTATCCATGCCCAGCAGTGCTCCAAGACCCCAAAACCCACCCCCAAACACCAAGAACCCCCCAAACAGGCCCCCAGAAACACGAAAGAGAGCAAAAACTATAAAAAGTGAAAAACTTTTTCACCATGTATTTTATCCAAAACACTTTCATCCAGTATTGGACCTTCCCAGCAATGGCCCCAGACCCGTCAATCCAGGCGGAAATATGTGGAAGACCCCCAAACATCCAAAAAGCAAAACTACAAAAATGGGGACTTAGAAATTTTCAGGCAAATTTCCAAAATCACTCGACGCGCGCTCTGCAGCTAGGCCCTAACTCCCCTTTGCCACCATGGATTTGCTTCAAATCTCTTGCAATCAAAAGTATCCATGCCCAGCAGTGCTCCAAGACCCCAAAACCCACCCCCAAACACCAAGAACCCCCCAAACAGGCCCCCAGAAACACGAAAGAGAGCAAAAACTACAAAAAGTGAAAAACTTTTTCAAAATGTATTTTATCCAAAACACATTTATCTGGTATTAGACCTTCCCAGCAATGGCCCCAGACCCATCAACCCAGGCGGAAAGAAGTGGAAGACCCCCAAACAGCCAAAAAGCAAAACTACAAAAATGGGGACTTAGAAATTGTCAGGCAAATTTCCAAAATCACTCCATGCGCGCTCTGCAGCTAGGCCCTAACTTCCCTTTGCCACCATGGATTTGCTTCAAAGCTCTTGCAATCAAAAGTATCCATGCCCAGCAGTGCTCCAAGACCCCAAAACCCATTCCCAAACACCCGGAACCCCCCCAAACAGGCCCCCAAAAACAAGAAAGAGTGCGAAAACTATAAAAAGTAAAAAAACTTTTCACCATGTATTTTATCCAAAACACTTTTATGCGGTATTAAACCTTTCCAGCAATGGCCCCAGACCCGTCAACCAAGGCGGAAAGAAGTGGAAGACCCCCAAACAGCCAAAAAGCAAAACTACAAAAATGGGGACTTAGAAATTTTCAGGCAAATTTCCAAAATCACTCCACGCGCGCTCTGCAGCTAGGCCCTAACTCCCCTTTGCCACCATGGATTTGCTTCAAACCTCTTTCAATCAAAAGTATCCATACCCAGCAGTGCTCCCAGACCCCAAAACCCACCCACAAACACCCGGAACCCCCCAAACAGCACCTCAAAGACAAGCAAGTCAGCAAAAATGCAAAAAAACAATTCACCTCCGATTTTGTCCAAACCACTTTTATCCGGTATTAGACATTCCCAGCAATGGCCCAAGACCCCTGCAGCTACCCGCAAAAAAGCAGAACACCCCCAAACAGGCAAAAAGCAAAAATAGGCCTACTAACTTCAATGCAGTCCAAATACGCTGTGCAGCTAGGCCCTATCTCCCCTTTTCCACCATGGATTTCCTGAAAAACAAATGCAATCAACATTAGACTGTGCCAGCAGTGCTCCCAGACCCCAAAACCCACCCCCAAACACCCGGAACCCCCCAAACAGCACCTCAAAGACAAGCAAGGCAGCAAAAACACAAACAAATTTCACCTCCGATTTTGTCCAAACCACTTTTATCCGGTATTAGACATTTCCAGGAATTGCCCCAGACCCGTCAACCCAGGTTGAAAGAAGTGGAAAACCCCCAAAGAGCCAAAAGCCAAGCTTCAAAAATGGGGACTTAGAAATTTTCATGCAAATTTCCAAAATCACTCCACGCGCGCTCTGCAGCTAGGCCCTAACTCCCCTTTGCCACCATGAATTTGTATCAAACCTCTTGCAATCAAAAGTATCCATACCCAGCAGTGCCCCAAGACCCCAAAACCCACCCCCAAACAGGCCCCCCAAAACACAAAAGAGAGCGAAAACTATAAAAAGTGAAAAACTTTTTCACCATGTATTTTATCCAAAACACTTTTATCCGGTATTAGACATTCCCAGCAATGGCTCCAGACCCGTCAACCCAGGTGGAAAGAAGTAGAAGATCCCCATACAGCCAAAAAGCAAACCTACAAAAATGGGGACTTAGAAATTGTCAGGCAAATTTCCAAAATCACTCCATGCGCGCTCTGCAGCTAGGCCCTAACTCCCCTTTGCCACCATGGATTTGCTTCAAACCTCTTGCAATCAAAAGTATCCATGCCCAGCAGTGTTCCAAGACCCCAAAACCCACCCCAAACACCAGGAACCCCCCCAAACAGGCCCTCAAAAACACAAAAGAGAGCGAAAACTACAAAAAGTGAAAAACTTTTTTACCATGTATTTTATCTAAAACACCTTTATCTGGTATTAGACCTTCCCAGCAATGGCCCCAGACCCGTCAACCCAGGCGGAAAGAAGTGGAAGACCCCCAAACAGCCAAAGAGCAAAACTACAAAAATGGGGACTTAGAAATTGTCAGGCAAAATTTCCAAAATCACTCCATGCGCTCTCTGCAGCTAGGCCCTAACTTCCCTTTGCCACCATGGATTTGCTTCAAACCTCTTGCAATCAAAAGTATCCATGCCCAGCAGTGCTCACAGACCCCAACACCCACCCCAAACACCAGGAACACCCCCAAACAGGCCCCCCAAAACAAGGAAGAGCGCGAAAACTATAAAAAGTAAAACACTTTTTCACCATGTATTTTATCCAAAACACATTTATCCAGTATTAGACCTTCCCAGCATTGGCCCCAGACCCGTCAACCCAGGCGGAAAGAAGTGGAAGACCCCCAAACAGCCAAAAAGCAAAACTACAAAAATGGGGACTTGGAAATTTTCAGGCAAATTTCCAGAATCACTCCACGTGCGCTCTGCAGCTAGGCCCTAACTCCCCTTTGCCACCATGGATTTGCTTCAAACCTCTTGCAATCAAAAGTATCCATACCCAGCAGTGCTCCAAGACCCCAAAACCCACCCCCAAACTCCAGGAACCCCCCCAAACAGGCCCCCAAAACACAAAAGAGAGCGAAAACTACAAAAAGTGTAAAACCTTTTTCACAATATATTTTATCCAAAACACTTTTATCCGGTATTAGACATTCCAAGCAAAGGCCCCAAACCCGTCAACCCAGGCGGAAAGAAGTGGAAGACCCCCAAACAGCCAAAAAGCAAAACTACAAAAATGGGGACTTAGAAATTGTCAGGCAAATTTCCAAAATCACTCCGTGCGCGCTCTGCAGCTAGGCCCTAACTCCCCTTTGCCCCCATGGATTAGCTTCAAACCTCTTGCAATCAAAAATATCCATGCCCAGCAGTGCTCTAAGACCCCAAAACCCACCCCCAAACAGGCCCCCCAAAACACAAAAGAGTGCGAAAACTATAAAAAGTAAAAAACCTTTTCACCATGTATTTTATCTAAAACACTTTTATCCTGTATTAAACCTTTCCAGCAATGGCCCCAGACCCGTCAACCAAGGCGGAAAGAAGTGGAAGACCCCCAAACAGCCAAAAAGCAAAACTACAAAAATGGGGACTTAGAAATTTTCAGGCAAATTTCCAAAATCACTCAACGCGCGCTCTGCAGCTAGGCCCTAACTCCCCTTTGCCACCATGGATTTGCTTCAAACCTCTTGCAATCAAAAGTATCCATGCCCAGCAGTGCTCCAAGACCCCAAAACCCACCCCCAAACACCAAGAACCCCCAAAACAGGCCCCCAAAAACACGAAAGAGAGCAAAAACTATAAAAAGTGAAAAACTTTTTCACCATGTATTTTATCCAAAACACTTTTATCCAGTATTAGACCTTCCCAGCAATGGCCCCAGACCCGTCAATCCAGGCGGAAAGAAGTGGAAGACCCCCAAACAGCCAAAAACCAAAATACAAAAATGGGGACTTAGACATTTTCAGGCAAATTTCCAAAATCACTCCACGCGCGCTCTGCAGCTAGGCCCTAACTCCCCTTTGCCACCATGAATTTGCATCAAACCTCTTGCAATCAAAAGTATCCATACCCAGCAGTGCTCTAAGACCCCAAAACCCATTCCCAAACACCCGGAACCCCCCCAAACAGGCCCCCAAAAACATGAAAGAGAGCAAAAACTACAAAAAGTGAAAAACTTTTTCAAAATGTATTTTATCCAAAACACATTTATCTGGTATTAGACCTTCCCAGCAATGGCCCCAGACCCGTCAACCCAGGCGGAACGAAGTGGAAGACCCCCAAACAGCCAAAAAACAAAACTACAAAAATGGGGACTAGAAATTGTCAGGCAAATTTCCAAACTCTCTCCACCCGCGCTCTGCAGCTAAGCCCTAACTCCACTTTGCCACCATGGATTTGCTTCAAACCTCTTGCAATCAAAAGTATCCATACCCAGCAGTGCTCCAAGACCCCAAAACCCACCTCAAACATCAGGAACCCCCCCAAACAGGCCCCAAAAACACGAAAGAGAGCGAAAACTACAAAATGTGAAAAACTTTTTCACAATGTATTTTATACAAAACACTTTTATACGGTATTCGACCTTCCCAGCAATGGCCCCAGACCCGTCAACCCAGGCAGAAAGAAGTGGAAGACCCCCAAACAGCCAAAAAGCAAAACTACAAAAATGGGGACGTAGAAATTGTCAGGCAAATGTCCAAAATCACTCCATGCGCTCTCTGCAGCTAGGCCCTAACTCCCCTTTGCCACCATGGATGTGCTTCAAACCTCTTGCAATCAAAAGTATGTATGCCCAGCAGTGCTCCAAGACCCCAAAACCCACCCCCAAACAGGCCCCCCAAAGCAAGAAAGAGCACAAAAACTATAAAAAGTAAAAAACTTTTTCACCATGTATTTTATCCAAAACACTTTTATCCGGTATTAAACCTTCCCAGCAATGGCCCCAGACCCGTCAACCAAGGCGGAAAGAAGTGGAAGACCCCCAAACAGCCAAAAAGCAAAACTACAAAAATGGGGACTTAGAAATTTTCAGGCAAATTTCCAAAATCACTCCACGCGAGCTCTGCAGCTAGGCCCTAACTCCCAATTGCCACCATGAATTTGCTCCAAACCTCTTGCAATCAAAAGTATCCACACCCAGCAGTGCTCCCAGACCCCAAACCCCCCAAACGGCACCTCAAAGACAAGCAAGTCAGCAAAAATGCAAAACAAAATTCACCTCCGATTTTGTCCAAACCACTTTTATCCGGTATTAGACATTCCCAGCAATGGCCCAAGACCCCTGCAGCAACCCGCAAAAAAGCAGAACACCCCCAAACAGGCAAAAAGGAAAAATGGGCCTACTACCTTCAATTCAGTCCAAATACGCTGTGCAGCTAGGCCCTAACCCCCCTTTTCCACCATGGAGTTCCTGAAAAACAAATGCAATCAACATTAGACTGTGCCAGCAGTGCTCCCAGACCCCAAAACCCACCCCCAAACACCCGGAACCCCCGAAACAGCACCTCAAAGAAAAGCAAGTCAACAAAAATGGAAACAAAATTTCACCTCCGATTTTTTCCAAACCACTTTTATCCGGTATTAGACATTTCCAGGAATGGCCCCAGACCCGTCAACCAAGGCGGAAAGAAGTGGAAGACCCCCAAACAGCCAAAAAACCAACTACAAAAATGGGGACTTAGAAATTGTCAGGCAAATTTCCAAAATCACTCCATGCGCGCTCTGCAGCTAGGCCCTAACACCCCTTTGCCACCATGAATTTGCATCAAACCTCTTGTAATCAAAAGTATCCATACCCAGCAGTGCTCCAAGACCCCAAAACCCACCCCCAAACAGGCCCCCAAAAACACGAAAGAGAGCGAAAACTATAAAAAGTGAAAAACTTTTTCACCATGTATTTTATCCAAAACACTTTTATCCGGTATTAGACCTTCCCAGCAATGGCTCCAGACCCGTCAACCCAGGTGGAAAGAAGTGGAAGACCCCCAAACAGCCAAAAAGCAAACCTACAAAAATGGGGACTTAGAAATTGTCAGGCAAATTTCCAAAATCACTCCATGCGCGCTCTGCAGCTTGGCCCGAACTCCCCTTTGCGACCATGGATTTGCTTCAAACCTCTTGCAATCAAATGTATTCATGCCCAGCAGTGCTCCAAGACCCCAAAACCCACCCCAAACACCAGGAACCCCCCCAAACAGGCCCCCAAAACACAAAAGAGAGCGAAAACTACAAAAAGTGAAAAAAAATTCACCATGTATTTTATCCAAAACACCTTTATCTGGTATTAGACCTTCCCAGCATTGGCCCCAGACCCGTCAACCCAGGCGGAAAGAAGTGGAAGACCCCCAAACAGCCAAAAAGAAAAACTACAAAAATGGGGACTTGGACATTTTCAGGCAAATTTCCAAAATCACTCCACCTGCGCTCTGCAGCTAGGCCCTAACTCCCCTTTGCCACCATGGATTTGCTTCAAACCTCTTGCAATCAAAAGTATCCATACCCAGCAGTGCTCCAAGACCCCAAAACCCACCCCCAAACACCAGGAACCCCCGCAAACAGGCCCAAAAACACGAAAGAGAGCGAAAACTACAAAAAGTGAAAAACTTTTTCACAATGTATTTTATCCAAAACACTTTTATCCGATATTAGACCTTTCCAGCAATGGCCCCAGACCCATCAACCCAGGCGGAAAGAAGTGGAAGACCCCCAAACAGCCAAAAACCAAACTACAAAAATGGGGACTTAGAAATTTTAAGGCAAATTTCCAAAATCACTCCACGCGCGCTCTGCAGCTAGGCCCTAACACCCCTTTGCCACCATGAATTTGCTTCAAACCTCTTGCAATCAAAAGTATCCATACCCAGCAGTGCTCTAAGACCCCAAAACCCATTCCCAAATACCCGGAACCCCCCCAAACAGGCCCCCAAAAACATGAAAGAGAGCGAAAACTACAAAAAGTGAAAAACTTTTTCACCATGTATTTTATCCAAAACACATTTATCTGGTATTAGACCTTCCCAGCAATGGCCCCAGACCCGTCAACCCAGGCGGAAAGAATTGGAAGACCCCCAAACAGCCAAAAAGCAAAACTACAAAAATGGGAACTTAGAAATTGTCAGGCAAATTTCCAAAATCACTCCATGCGCGCTCTGTAGCTAGGCCCTAACTTCCCTTTGCCACCATGGATTTGCTTCAAACCTCTTGCAATCAAAAGTATCCATGCCCAGCAGTGCTCCAAGACCCCAAAACCCACCCCCAAACACCAGGAACCCCCCCAAACAGGCCCCCAAAAACAAGAAAGAGTGCGAAAACTATAAAAAGTAAAAAACTTTTTCACCATGTATTTAATCCAAAACTCTTTTATCCGGTATTAAACCTTCCCAGCAATGGCCCCAGACCCGTCAACCAAGGCGGAAAGAAGTGGAAGGCCCCCCAAACAGCCAAAAAGCAAAAGTACAAAAATGGGGACTTAGAAATGTTCAGGCAAATTGCCAAAATCACTCCACGCGCGCTCTGCAGCTATTCCCTAACTCCCCTTTGCCACCATGGATTTGCTTCAAACCTCTTGCAATCAAAAGTATCAATACCCAGCAGTGCTCCCAGACCCCAAAACCCACCCACAAACACCCGGAACCCCCCAAACAGCACCTCAAAGACAAGCAAGTCAGCAAAAATGCAAAAAAACAATTCACCTCCGATTTTGTCCAAACCACTTTTATCCGGTATTATACATTCCCAGCAATGGCCCAAGACCCCTGCAGCTACCCGCAAAAAAGCAGAACACCCCCAAACAGGCAAAAAGCAAAAATGGGCCTACTACCTTCAATTCAGTCCAAATACGCTGTGCAGCTAGGCCCTAACTCCCCTTTTCCACCATGGATTTCATGAAAAAACAAATGCAATCAACATTAGACTGTGCCAGCAATGCTCCCAGACCCCAAAACCCACCCCTAAACACCCGGAACCCCCCAAACAGCACCTCAAAGACAAGCAAGGCAGCAAAAACGCAAAAAAATTTCACCTCCGATTTTGTCCAAACCACTTTTATCCGGTATTAGACATTTCCAGGAATGGCCCCAGACCTGTCAACCCAGGTGGAAAGAAGTGGAAAACCCCCAAAGAGCCAAAAACCAAACTTCAAAAATGGGGACTTAGAAATTTTCATGCAAATTTTCTAAATCACTCCACGCGCGCTCTGCAGCTAGGCCCTAACTCCCCTTTGCTACCATGAATTTCTATCAAACCTCTTGCAATCAAAAGTATCCATACCCAGCAGTGCTCCAAGACCCCAAAACCCACCCCCAAACAGGCCCCCCAAAACACAAAAGAGTGCGAAAACTATAAAAAGTAAAAAACCTTTTCACCATGTATTTTATCTAAAACACTTTTATCCGGTATTAAACCTTTCCAGCAATGGCCCCAGACCCGTCAACCAAGGCGGAAAGAAGTGGAAGACCCCCAAACAGCCAAAAAGCAAAACTACAAAAATGGGGACTTAGAAATTTTCAGGCAAATTTCCAAAATCACTCGACGCGCGCTCTGCAGCTAGGCCCTAACTCCCCTTTGCCACCATGGATTTGCTTCAAACCTCTTGCAATCAAAAGTATCCATGTCCAGCAGTGCTCCAAGACCCCAAAACCCACCCCCAAACACCAAGAACCCCCCAAACAGGCCCCCAAAAACACGAAAGAGAGCAAAAACTATAAAAAGTGAAAAACTTTTTCACCATGTATTTTATCCAAAACACTTTTATCCAGTATTAGACCTTCCCAGCAATGGCCCCAGACCCGTCAATCCAGGCGGAAAGAAGTGGAAGACCCCCAAACAGCCAAAAACCAAAATACAAAAATGGGGACTTAGACATTTTCATGCAAATTTCCAAAATCACTCCACGCGCGCTCTGCAGCTAGGCCCTAACTCCCCTTTGCTACCATGAATTTGTATCAAACCTCTTGCAATCAAAAGTATCCATACCCAGCAGTGCTCCAAGACCCCAAAACCCACCCCCAAACAGGCCCCCCAAAACACAAAAGAGTGCGAAAACTATAAAAAGTAAAAAACCTTTTCACCATGTATTTTATCTAAAACACTTTTATCCGGTATTAAACCTTTCCAGCAATGGCCCCAGACCCGTCAACCAAGGCGGAAAGAAGTGGAAGACCCCCAAACAGCCAAAAAGCAAAACTACAAAAATGGGGACTTAGAAATTTTCATGCAAATTTTCAAAATCACTCCACGCGCGCTCTGCAGCTAGGCCCTAACTCCCCTTTGCTACCATGAATTTGTATCAAACCTCTTGCAATCAAAAGTATCCATACCCAGCAGTGCTCCAAGACCCCAAAACCCACCCCCAAACAGGCCCCCCAAAACACAAAAGAGTGCGAAAACTATAAAAAGTAAAAAACCTTTTCACCATGTATTTTATCTAAAACACTTTTATCCGGTATTAAACCTTTCCAGCAATGGCCCCAGACCCGTCAACCAAGGCGGAAAGAAGTGGAAGACCCCCAAACAGCCAAAAAGCAAAACTACAAAAATGGGGACTTAGAAATTTTCAGGCAAATTTCCAAAATCACTCGACGCATGCTCTGCAGCTAGGCCCTAACTCCCCTTTGCCACCATGGATTTGCTTCAAACCTCTTGCAATCAAAAGTATCCATGCCCAGCAGTGCTCCAAGACCCCAAAACCCACCCCCAAACACCAAGAACCCCCCAAACAGGCCCCCAAAAACACGAAAGAGAGCAAAAACTATAAAAAGTGAAAAACTTTTTCACCATGTATTTTATCCAAAACACTTTTATCCAGTATTAGACCTTTCCAGCAATGGCCCCAGACCCGTCAATCCAGGCGGAAAGAAGTGGAAGACCCCCAAACAGCCAAAAACCAAAATACAAAAATGGTGACAGACATTTTCATGCAAATTTCCAAAATCACTCCACGCGCGCTCTGCAGCTAGGCCCTAACTCCCCTTTGCCACCATGAATTTGCATCAAACCTCTTGCAATCAAAAGTACCCATACCCAGCAGTGCTCTAAGACCCCAAAACCCATTCCCAAACACCCGGAACCCCCCCAAACAGGCCCCCAAAAACATGAACGAGAGCAAAAACTACAAAAAGTGAAAAACTTTTTCAAAATGTATTTTATCCAAAACACATTTATCTGGTATTAGACCTTCCCAGCAATGGCCCCAGACCCGTCAACCCAGGCGGAAAGAAGTGGAAGACCCCCAAACAGCCAAAAAGCAAAACTACAAAAATGGGGACTTAGAAATTGTCAGGCAAATTTCCAAAATCACTCCATGCGCTAGGGTAGGCCCTAACTTCTCTTTGCCACCATGGATTTGCTTCAAACCTCTTGCAATCAAAAGTATCCATGCCCAGCAGTGCTCCAAGACCCCAAAACCCACCCCCAAACACCAGGAACCCCCCCAAACAGGCCCCCAAAAACAAGAAAGAGTGTGAAAACTATAAAAAGTAAAAAACTTTTTCACCATGTATTTAATCCAAAACTCTTTTATCCGGTATTAAACCTTCCCAGCAATGGCCCCAGACCCGTCAACCAAGGCGGAAAGAAGTGGAAGACCCCCAAACAGCCAAAAAGCAAAACTACAAAAATGGGGACTTAGAAATTGTCAGGCAAATTTCCAAAATCACTCCATGCGCGCTCTGCAGCTAGGCCCTAACTCCCCTTTGCCCCCATGGATTAGCTTCAAACCTCTTGCAATCAAAAATATCCATGCCCAGCAGTGCTCCAAGACCCTAAAACCCACCCCCAAACACCAGGAACCCCCCCAAACAGGCCCCCAAAAACAAGAAAGAGCGCGAAAACTACAAAAAGTAAAACACTTTTTTACCATGTATTTTATCCAAAACACTTTTATCCGGTATTAGACCTTCCCAGCATTGGCCCCAGACCCGTCAACCCAGGTGGAAAGAAGTGGAAGACCCCCAAACAGCCAAAAAGAAAAACTACAAAAATGGGGACTTGGACATTTTCAGGCAAATTTCCAAAATCACTCCACCTGCGCTCTGCAGCTAGGCCCTAACTCCCCTTTGCCACCATGGATTTGCTTCAAACCTCTTGCAATCAAAAGTATCCATACCCAGCAGTGCTCCAAGACCCCAAAAACCCACCCCCAAACACCAGGAACCCCCGCAAACAGGCCCCCAAAAACATGAAAGAGAGAGAAAACTATAAAAAGTGAAAAACTTTTTCACCATGTATTTTATCCAAAACACTTTTATCCGGTATTAAACCTTCCCAGCAATGGCCCCAGACCCGTCAACCAAGGCGGAAAGAAGTGGAAGACCCCCAAACAGCCAAAAAGCAAAACTACAAAAATGGGGACTTAAAAATTGTCAGGCAAATTTCCAAAATCACTCCACGCGCGCTCTGCAGCTAGGCCCTAACTCCCCTTTGCCACCATGGATTTGCTTCAAACCTCTTGCAATCAAAAGTATCAATACCCAGCAGTGCTCCCAGACCCCAAAACCCACCCACAAACACCCGGAACCCCCCAAACAGCACCTCAAAGACAAGCAAGTCAGCAAAAATGCAAAAAAACAATTCACCTCCGATTTTGTACAAACCACTTTTATCCGGTATTAGACATTCCCAGCAATTGCCCAAGACCCGTGCAGCTACCCGCAAAAAAGCAGAACACCCCCAAACAGGCAAAAAGCAAAAATGGGCCTACTACCTTCAATTCAGTCCAAATACGCTGTGCAGCTGGGCCCTAACTCCCCTTTTCCACCATGGATTTCCTGAAAAACAAATGCAATCAACATTAGACTGTGCCAACAGTGCTCCCAGACCCCAAAACCCACCCCTAAACACTCGGAACCCCCCAAACAGCACCTCAAAGACAAGCAAGTCAGCAAAAACGCAAACAAAATTTCACCTCAGATTTTGTCCAAATCACTTTTATCCGGTATTAGACATTTCCAGGAATGGCCCCAGACCCGTCAACCCAGGCGGAAAGAAGTGGAGGACCCCCAAACAACCAAACACCAAACTACAAAAATGGGGACTTAGACATTTTCAGGCAAATTTCCAAAATCACTCCACGCGCGCTCTGCATGTAGGCCCTTACTCCCCTTTGCCACCATGAATTTGCATCAAACCTCTTGCAATCAAAAGTATCCATACCCAGCAGTGCTCCAAGACCCCAAAACCCATTCCCAAACACCAGGAACCCCCCCAAACAGGCCCCAAAAACACGAAAGAGAGCAAAAACTACAAAAAGTGAAAACCTTTTTCACAATGTATTTTATCCAAAACACTTTTATCCGGTATTAGACATTCCCAGCAAAGGCCCCAAACCCGTCAACCCAGGCGGAAAGAAGTGGAAGACCCCCAAACAGCCAAAAAGCAAAACTACAAAAATGGGGACTTAGAAATTGTCAGGCAAATTTCCAAAATCACTCCATGCGCGCTCTGCAGCTAGGCCCTAACTCCCCTTTGCCACCATGGATTTGCTTCAAACCTCTTGCAATCAAAAATATCCATGCCCAGCAGTGCTCCAAGACCCCAAAACCCACCCCCAAACACCAGGAACCCCCGCAAAAAGGCCCAAAAACACAAAAGAGAGCGAAGACTACAAAAAGTGAAAAACTTTTTCACAATGTATTTTATCCAAAACACTTTTATCCGATATTAGACCTTCCCAGCAATGGCCCCAGACCCATCAACCCAGGACGAAAGAAGTGGAAGACCCCCAAACAGCCAAAAACCAAACTACAAAAATGAGGACTTAGAAATTTTCAGGCAAATTTCCAAAATCACTCCATGCGCGCTCTGCAGCTAGGCCCTAACGCCCCTTTGCCACCATGATTTGCTTCAAACCTCTAGCAATCAAAAGTATCCATACCCAGCAGTGCTCCAAGCCCTCAAAACCCACCCCAAAACAGGCACCCAAAAACATGAAAGAGAGCGAAAACTATAAAAAGTGAAAAACCTTTTCACCATGTATTTTATCTAAAACACTTTTATCTGGTATTAGACCTTCCCAGCAATGGCCCCAGACCCGTCAACCAAGGCGGAAAGAAGTGGAAGACCCCCAAACAGCCAAAAAGCAAACTTACAAAAATGGGGACTTAGAAATTGTCAGGCAAATTTCCAAAATCACTCCATGCGCGCTCTGCAGCTAGGCCCTAACTCCCCTTTGCCACCATGGATTTGCTTCAAACCTCTTACAATCAAAAGTATCCTTGCCCCTCAGTGCTCCAAGAACCCAAAACCCAGCCCAAACACCAGGAACCCCCCCAAACAGGCCCCCAAAAACACAAAAGAGAGCGAAAACTACAAAAAGTGAAAAACTTTTTCACCATGTATTTTATCCAAAACACATTTATCTGGTATTAGACCTTCCCAACAATGGCCCCAGACCCGTCAACCCAAGGGGAAAGAAGTGGAAGACCCCCAAACAGCCAAAAACCAAACTACAAAAATGGGGACTTAGACATTTTCAGGCAAATTTCCAAAATCACTCCACCTGCGCTCAGCAGCTAGGCCCTAACTCCCCTTTGCCACCATGGATTTTCTTCAAATCTCTTGCAATCAAAAGTATCCATGCCCAGCAGTGCTCCAAGACCCCAAAACCCACCCCCAAACACCAAGAACCCCCCAAACAGGCCCCCAAAAACACGAAAGAGAGCAAAAACTATAAAAAGTGAAAAACATTTTCCCCATGTATTTTATCCAAAACACTTTCATCCAGTATTAGACCTTCCCAGCAATGGCCCCAGACCCGTCAATCCAGGCGGAAAGAAGTGGAAGACCCCCAAACAGCCAAAAACCAAAATACAAAAATGGGGACTTAGACATTTTCAGGCAAATTTCCAAAATCACTCCACCTGCGCTCTGCAGCTAGGCCCTAACTCCCCTTTGCCACCATGGATTTGCTTCAAATCTCTTGCAATCAAAAGTATCCATGCCCAGCAGTGCTCCAAGACCCCAAAACCCACCCCCAAACACCAAGAACCCCCCAAACAGGCCCCCAAAAACACGAAAGAGAGCAAAAACTATAAAAAGTAAAACACTTTTTCACCATGTATTTTATCCAAAACACATTTATCCAGTATTAGACCTTCCCAGCATTGGCCCCAGACCCGTCAACCCAGGCGGAAAGAAGTGGAAGTTCCCCAAACAGCCAAAAAGCAAAACTACAAAAATGGGGACTTGGAAATTTTCAGGCAAATTCCCAGAATCACTCCACGTGCGCTCTGCAGCTAGGGCCTAACTCCCCTTTGCCACCATGGATTTGCTTCAAACCTCTTGCAATCAAAAGTATCCATACCCAGCAGTGCTCCAAGACCCCAAAACCCACCCCCAAACACCAGGAACCCCCCCAAACAGGCCCCCAAAACACGAAAGAGAGCGAAAACTACAAAAAGTGAAAACCTTTTTCACAATGTATTTTATCCAAAACACTTTTATCCGGTATTAGATATTCCAAGCAAAGGCCCCAAACCCGTCAACCCAGGCGGAAAGAAGTGGAAGACCCCCAAACAGCCAAAAAGCAAAACTACAAAAATGGGGACTTAGAAATTGTCAGGCAAATTTCCAAAATCACTCCATGCGCGCTCTGCAGCTAGGCCCTAACTCCCCTTTGCCCCCATGGATTAGCTTCAAACCTCTTGCAATCAAAAATATCCATGCCCAGCAGTGCTCCAAGGCCCCAAAACCCACCCCCAAACACCAGGAACCCCCCCAAACAGGCCCCCAAAAACAAGAAAGAGCGCGAAAACTACAAAAAGTAAAACACTTTTTCACCATGTATTTTATCCAAAACACTTTTATCCGGTATTAGACCTTCCCAGCATTGGCCCCAGACCCGTCAACCCAGGTGGAAAGAAGTGGAAGACCCCCAAACAGCCAAAAAGAAAAACTACAAAAATGGGGACTTGGACATTTTCAGGCAAATTTCCAAAATCACTCCACCTGCGCTCTGCAGCTAGGCCCTAACTCCCCTTTGCCACCATGGATTTGCTTCAAACCTCTTGCAATCAAAAGTATCCATACCCAGCAGTGCTCCAAGACCCCAAAACCCACCCCCAAACACCAGGAACCCCCGCAAACAGGCCCCCAAAAACACGAAAGAGAGAGAAAACTATAAAAAGTGAAAAACTTTTTCACCATGTATTTTATCCAAAACACTTTTATCCGGTATTAAACCTTCCCAGCAATGGCCCCAGACCCGTCAACCAAGGCGGAAAGAAGTGGAAGACCCCCAAACAGCCAAAAAGCAAAACTACAAAAATGGGGACTTAAAAATTGTCAGGCAAATTTCCAAAATCACTCCACGCGCGCTCTGCAGCTAGGCCCTAACTCCCCTTTGTCACCATGGATTTGCTTCAAACCTCTTGCAATCAAAAGTATCTGTACCCAGCAGTGCTCCCAGACCCCAAAACCCACCCACAAATACCCGGAACCCCCCAAACAGCACCTCAAAGACAAGCAAGTCAGCAAAAATGCAAAAAAAAATTCACCTCCGATTTTGTCCAAACCACTTTTATCCGGTATTAGACATTCCCAGCATTTGCCCAAGACCCGTGCAGCTACCCGCAAAAAAGCAGAACACCCCCAAACAGGCAAAAAGCAAAAATGGGCCTACTACCTTCAATTCAGTCCAAATACGCTGTGCAGCTGGGCCCTAACTCCCCTTTTCCACCATGGATTTCCTGAAAAACAAATGCAATCAACATTAGACTGTGCCAGCAGTGCTCCCAGACCCCAAAACCCACCCCTAAACACCCGGAACCCCCCAAACAGCACCTCAAAGACAAGCAAGTCAGCAAAAACGCAAACAAAATTTCACCTCAGATTTTGTCCAAACCACTTTTATCCGGTATTAGACATTTCCAGGAATGGCCCCAGACCCGTCAACCCAGGCGGAAAGAAGTGGAAGACCCCCAAACAACCAAAAACCAAACTACAAAAATGGGGACTTAGACATTTTCAGGCAAATTTCCAAAATCACTCCACGTGCGCTCTGCATGTAGGCCCTTACTCCCCTTTGCCACCATGAATTTGCATCAAACCTCTTGCAATCAAAAGTATCCATACCCAGCAGTGCTCCAAGACCCCAAAACCCATTCCCAAACACCAGGAACCCCCCCAAACAGGCCCCAAAAACACGAAAGAGAGCAAAAACTACAAAAAGTGAAAACCTTTTTCACAATGTATTTTATCCAAAACACTTTTATCCGGTATTAGACATTCCCAGCAAAGGCCCCAAACCCGTCAACCCAGGCGGAAAGAAGTGGAAGACCCCCAAACAGCCAAAAAGCAAAACTACAAAAATGGGGACTTAGAAATTGTCAGGCAAATTTCCAAAATCACTCCATGCGCGCTCTGCAGCTAGGCCCTAACTCCCCTTTGCCACCATGGATTTGCTTCAAACCTCTTGCAATCAAAAATATCCATGCCCAGCAGTGCTCCAAGACCCAAAGACCCACCCCCAAACACCAGGAACCCCCGCAAAAAGGCCCAAAAACACAAAAGAGAGCGAAGACTACAAAAAGTGAAAAACTTTTTCACAATGTATTTTATCCGAAACACTTTTATCCGATATTAGACCTTCCCAGCAATGGCCCCAGACCCATCAACCCAGGACGAAAGAAGTGGAAGACCCCCAAACAGCCAAAAACCAAACTACAAAAATGAGGACTTAGAAATTTTCAGGCAAATTTCCAAAATCACTCCATGCGCGCTCTGCAGCTAGGCCCTAATGCCCCTTTGCCACCATGATTTGCTTCAAACCTCTAGCAATCAAAAGTATCCATACCCAGCAGTGCTCCAAGCCCTCAAAACCCACCCCAAAACAGGCACCCAAAAACATGAAAGAGAGCGAAAACTATAAAAAGTGAAAAACCTTTTCACCATGTATTTTATCTAAAACACTTTTATCTGGTATTAGACCTTCCCAGCAATGGCCCCAGACCCGTCAACCAAGGCGGAAAGAAGTGGAAGACCCCCAAACAGCCAAAAAGCAAACTTACAAAAATGGGGACTTAGAAATTGTCAGGCAAATTTCCAAAATCACTCCATGCGCGCTCTGCAGCTAGGCCCTAACTCCCCTTTGCCACCATGGATTTGCTTCAAACCTCTTACAATCAAAAGTATCCATGCCCCTCAGTGCTCCAAGAACCCAAAACCCAGCCCAAACACCAGGAACCCCCCCAAACAGGCCCCCAAAAACACAAAAGAGAGCGAAAACTACAAAAAGTGAAAAACTTTTTCACCATGTATTTTATCCAAAACACATTTATCTGGTATTAGACCTTCCCAACAATGGCCCCAGACCCGTCAACCCAGGCGGAAAGAAGTGGAAGACCCCCAAACAGCCAAAAACCAAACTACAAAAATGGGGACTTAGACATTTTCAGGCAAATTTCCAAAATCACTCCACCTGCGCTCTGCAGCTAGGCCCTAACTCCCCTTTGCCACCATGGATTTGCTTCAAATCTCTTGCAATCAAAAGTATCCATGCCCAGCAGTGCTCCAAGACCCCAAAACCCACCCCCAAACACCAAGAACCCCCCAAACAGGCCCCCAAAAACACGAAAGAGAGCAAAAACTATAAAAAGTGAAAAACTTTTTCCCCATGTATTTTATCCAAAACACTTTCATCCAGTATTAGACCTTCCCAGCAATGGCCCCAGACCCGTCAATCCAGGCGGAAAGAAGTGGAAGACCCCCAAACAGCCAAAAACCAAAATACAAAAATGGGGACTTAGACATTTTCAGGCAAATTTCCAAAATCACTCCACGCGCACTCTGCAGCTAGGCCCTAACTCCCCTTTGCCACCATGAATTTGCATCAAACCTCTTGCAATCAAAAGTATCCATACCCAGCAGTGCTCTAAGACACCAAAACCCATTCCCAAACACCCAGAACCCCCCCAAACAGGCCCCCAAAAACATGAAAGAGAGCAAAAACTACAAAAAGTGAAAAACTTTTTCAAAATGTATTTTATCCAAAACACATTTATCTGGTATTAGACCTTCCCAGCAATGGCCCCAGACCCATCAACCCAGGCGGAAAGAAGTGGAAGACCCCCAAACAGCCAAAAAGCAAAACTACAAAAATGGGGACTTAGAAATTGTCAGGCAAATTTCCAAAATCACTCCATGCGCGCTCTGCAGCTAGGCCCTAACTTCCCTTTGCCACCATGGATTTGCTTCAAAGCTCTTGCAATCAAAAGTATCCATGCCCAGCAGTGCTCCAAGACCCCAAAACCCATTCCCAAACACCCGGAACCCCCCCAAACAGGCCCCCAAAAACAAGAAAGAGTGCGAAAACTATAAAAAGTAAAAAACCTTTTCACCATGTATTTTATCCAAAACACTTTTATGCGGTATTAAACCTTTCCAGCAATGGCCCCAGACCCGTCAACCCAGGTTGAAAGAAGTGGAAAACCCCCAAAGAGCCAAAAGCCAAACTTCAAAAATGGGGACTTAGAAATTTTCATGCAAATTTCCAAAATCACTCCACGCGCGCTCTGCAGCTAGGCCCTAACTCCCCTTTGCCACCATGAATTTGTATCAAACCTCTTGCAATCAAAAGTATCCATACCCAGCAGTGCCCCAAGACCCCAAAACCCACCCCCAAACAGGCCCCCCAAAACACAAAAGAGAGCGAAAACTATAAAAAGTGAAAAACTTTTTCACCATGTATTTTATCCAAAACACTTTTATCCGGTATTAGACCTTCCCAGCAATGGCTCCAGACCCGTCAACCCAGGTGGAAAGAAGTAGAAGATCCCCCTACAGCCAAAAAGCAAACCTACAAAAATGGGGACTTAGAAATTGTCAGGCAAATTTCCAAAATCACTCCATGCGCGCTCTGCAGCTAGGCCCTAACTCCCCTTTGCCACCATGGATTTGCTTCAAACCTCTTGCAATCAAAAGTATCCATGCCCAGCAGTGTTCCAAGACCCCAAAACCCACCCCAAACACCAGGAACCCCCCCAAACAGGCCCTCAAAAACACAAAAGAGAGCGAAAACTACAAAAAGTGAAAAACTTTTTTACCATGTATTTTATCCAAAACACCTTTATCTGGTATTAGACCTTCCCAGCAATGGCCCCAGACCCGTCAACCCAGGCGGAAAGAAGTGGAAGACCCCCAAACAGCCAAAGAGCAAAACTACAAAAATGGGGACTTAGAAATTGTCAGGCAAATTTCCAAAATCACTCCATGCGCTCTCTGCAGCTAGGCCCTAACTTCCCTTTGCCACCATGGATTTGCTTCAAACCTCTTGCAATCAAAAGTATCCATGCCCAGCAGTGCTCACAGACCCCAACACCCACCCCAAACACCAGGAACACCCCCAAACAGGCCCCCCAAAACAAGGAAGAGCGCGAAAACTATAAAAAGTAAAACACTTTTTCACCATGTATTTTATCCAAAACACATTTATCCAGTATTAGGCCTTCCCAGCATTGGCCCCAGACCCGTCAACCCAGGCGGAAAGAAGTGGAAGACCCCCAAACAGCCAAAGAGCAAAACTACAAAAATGGGGACTTAGTGTCATGTGCTTATCTAGGTTCCTGATCGATACTGTGACCTTATGCCCCTATTCGGCTATAAAGCCCTTTATTCCCTATATTGGCATAACCGTTCAAGTACGATTTTCTGTAAAGTCATCTCTGGCCTCACACGAGCAGAGCCACAGAGCCACATTCCAGCATGACTCTCTGCTACTTCCTTTGCGACCAATTAGTGCAATGACAGAGCAGCAGTCACTATCTGATATTCCTAGATAACACTCCGAGTTCTTCAACAAGATAAAAACTTAGCAAACCTGGAAATCCCCGCTTGCTATGTTTTGATTAGTAATAGAACTCTAATGAGCAACTGATAGCTGCCACTTCCTAGTGACATCTTTAATTGACGTCTTATGTCCAGCAAACTTGCGTCAAACCCGGCACCTGTCAGGTATAAATATTACCAACGTTGCCTTAAGCAATGAGCGAACATGTTGCTGATGCCAGCTGCCTGCATGACCCCGTGTTGGTAAAAACTAGCACTCTGTCGCTGCAGCCTGCTATCCTGTGGTGGTGAAGCTACTGATTACCATTATCGCCGCTACAGCGCGACCTATGGTGCAGTACGCTTGAGGAGCCGTGCAGCCGTCCTCTGCGAAGACATCCAGCCCAGCTGCCCGCGGACGCTGTCACCCCTCCTTCCTCCAGACGCGCTGAGAGAAGCCGCTGCCTTTCTCGTGCAGAGAAATCCAGTCCCGGCGCTTCCAGTTTACCCTCGCAGGTGACTGGGATATCGAGAGAGACCCCTGAAGGAGATACCAATCCTCCATCATTCTATTCAGAGGTATGGTGTTGACTAAACCCTTAAACGAGAATTCTTGAAACAAACCTTGGCAAAACCAACTTAACTTAAGCTACTTACTTACTCCCCTTCTCACGTGTTAGGCCTAGGTCAGGCACACTGGGGTAGGCTTAGTTAGAAGCACCAGTTGAGTATGTTAGCCTAATGTATATATGACTGTATATATGTTTTATTACTTTTAAACCATTGTATGGCTAAGAAACCATATCAATGCTTTTACAGTTCTATTTCGCTATTCTTATCTTACTGTACGTACTTTTCATAATAACAGTTATTGCAATTGTGGCAATACATTTCTCTTGTACGAGAAGAAAGACTGTTCAATAAATGTTAACCCTTTATTGATACACGCCCGTCTCTCTATTCTCTACATACTGTGAAAGTAAACTGCACTAGACTGACTGAGTGAAATCTATGTCTATTGTTTCACACGACCCTAGAGATCGACTCTTGATCTGAGGAGCAAAGTTGTCATGTTGCACGGTTGTTGGAAAGCTGAATCCCTTCTTGTCTGTGCCAAGGAAGCTGATCACTTCCTATGCAGAGAAGAAAGTTTCCAGTGACCTCTGAGCTAGTTGGTAACACAACCCAATTAAGTTTAGCATAGTCAGTGGAGGCCTGGAATATAGCCAGTTCCACGTCGATACTACTGTTTATGTTATTCCAATGCGCAGGGCCTAGTGGGAAACTAGGAACTACACTACATGGCGCCCTAACGTTTGGTAAGGCGATAAACTAACGTAAGACTTGTAGAGTAACTCAGTCGTGCATATTTCACACCCCTTTCTCCCTTAAATACTCCAATAGACGTCTGGAGTGGGTGAAAGGTTAAAATCCGCCCGACCTTAGTAGGAAGAGATTCCTATGTAAAGCTCTGGTTTATTCAACGTTGAAGGATACAGTGTTCCAAAATATTGTGCATCTAATCTTTGTCTCCTTGGAGACCTACTCTGCAAACCTGCATTTTTTGAAATGTCAGTAGAAAACAACGGCACCACTGGAGCCGCAGTAGATGCGACTCAGCAAGGTCCCGAATACACAGACCCGGATGCTATTATCATCCCGGTCCAGTTAAGAAGATCTATAACTTTAAAACTTATAGAAAACGGACTGCCACCTCAAGGTGGTACAGTAATTTTCGTGATAGAGGCTCACGAGTATCGGCAGACAGAGGTATTCTATTCATGGATAAACTTTCCAGCGGTAAACGCTATAACACAAGAGTTTCACTATTACAAAATAGAGGAACCTCCGGATGAGTACGCCCCTTTCGAGGAGGTTGAAATTCCACTTAAATTTCAAGAGCACCTGCTCTGGTTTAATGGCGCCCTAAAACACAATGATCACATAACTAGGCTCGGTCCACTAGGTAGACCAGGAGCCACGTGGCCGGTTCTAGCCAGCTACACACCACATCCTGACATTATAAAAATGTCTAGAGAAGAGCTGTTAGCACAGCTAAACACATTAATAAAAATACATAGGCAATTAGTCCAATATGTAATACGGACTGCAACAGTCCAGCCAGCTGTTAATACACCACAGCTGACCCCTCATCAGGGGAACACAAATAAAATTACACCACAGAACATACAGTCATGTCTTGGTAAAACACCCGTAAAACGGGAACAAATTCCTTTCTGGTTAGCCCAGAAAATCACTCAAATAGAGGCAGTATTTCCTGATACTACCCCTATTGAGAAACACAGAATCTTGACCATCTGCCTTCCTATGGGAATCGCACCACACGTGGAGGACTGCGACACTTGGGGTACAGTCTTTGCTTCCATTTACACAAAAACACACGGTGTTCCGTCTATGGCGGTAATACCAGACGTGCTAAAACAGATTCAAAATGAATTCGGTCCAGAGCCCGCTTTAAATCTAGGTATGAAATTACTGAAAGATTTCAAGCAGGTCACGGCTATATTATTAGCCAATGTAAAGGGAGAAGCAGCATCTGTGGCGATTCGCCAGAAGTTGAGGGAAACAGATATAAAAGATCCTGTTGAGCTTGCAAAAATCATAGAAAAATGCTATGAAGAATTAGGTAGAGACAGCTTGGGTGGGAAACCAGTTAAGCCCCAACTGCTCGAAAATCCAGAAAAATTATTTATTAAAAATAATTTAAACACTCCTAAAAAGAGCTGGGATGGAAATAAACAATCCACTCCCAAGGAAAAAGTTTTCCAGTCCAGAGGAAGGTCTCCTCGACGGAGGGAAAGAACTCCGACTCGAGAACGCCAGTCTCCCCAACGGGAGCCCTCTGAGAAAAGATATAACCTTAGAAATAGGGATAATATAAAAAGACCTGATAGATATCAAAGTATTGATACACGTCCCTCTCGATCTCTTCCACAGAATTCGGAAAGAAGAGGACGGTCAGACCCAGGAGAGCACACCAAGTCCAAAGACAAGGAACCTGCTCAAAATAAGAAATCTCAATTTCCTAAAAAGAAGGTAGCCAGTATTAGAGTAATCAACCATGCCGAGAATACTGAGGACACAGTTGAAAAACGGGGAGTGGGCATTGACAATGTTGGACAGTGCAGCAGAAATCAGTATAGCGCGCAAGATCTTGATGAGTCATCTGGAGACAGTGGACACGAATGAATACATTCAGGTTGAAACTGCCGACGCCAGGCTTAGCGAGCCCCATAAAATATACGAAATAACATTGCGTATAGAGGGTGATAAGACTAGGAAAATTAAGGGTCTGTTTTGGGATAAGCTCTCAAAAGGCTATGATATTCTGTTAGCTGAAAAAGATTGGCCCCCAGAGTTTGTCAGGGAGTGCCCTCGTGGCGAAGAGGTAATTATGCCTGCCTTCTCGAATCACATACCGATTCACAAAAAATACACATATGCAAGGAAATGGGCTGTAGCCCAGGCACCTGCATTGTATAAAAATCATGTAGGATGGGATGAGGATTCACCGCCTCACAAAATCCAACTAAAAAGTGAACCAACTGCCCAACGGCAGTATCCCATAAAGCAAGAAGCTAAAAAACAGGTCAGGGAGATCTTAGATCAACTTGAGTACCAGGGGGTGATTGAAACATGCACCTCTCAAATGAACAATCCTTTGTTTCCTGTCTCCAAGCCAGACAATTCATATCGTCTAGTTTTGGACTACAGACACCTTAATACATGTTGCAAAACCTTTGCAGTACAAAACTCGCATAGTGCAGCCCTAATGAATAATATAGTTAGGAAAAAATATAAAACGACATTAGACATTTCTAATGGTTTCTTTTGTCAAAACATTGCACCAGAAAGCAGATATCTGACCGCTTTCTCTGCATTTGGGTCGCAGAAAAAATTCTGTCGACTCCCACAGGGGTTCAAGAACAGCCCAGGACTATTCTCAGCTAGGGTAACAGAGTTACTACAAATCTATGATGATGAAGCATTATCTTACGTAGATGATATTTATCTCACAGACGACGACTTGGATACTCACTTGAAAAGAGTGAACACCATTATACTTGGGTTCGCAGCAGAGGGTTACAAATTCAACTTTAAAAAGTCCCGAATTGCCCATCTGACAGTACTGTTCTTAGGGTACGAATTATCAAGTGAAGGGAAAAGCCTAGCGGACAACTTCTTAGAGAAGTGCGCTGTACTCCAAGCTCCAAAAACGCTGAAGAATTTACAATCAATACTAGGTTTTCTGAATTTCGGAAGAACTTACATCCTAAATTACGCAGAGAGGGTTAAACCTCTCTACGAACTAATAAAACCTGATTTAAAACAAATCAATTGGACTCAAAAACACACAGAAATTTTGAGATCACTGCAAACAGACATGTTAGCAAAAACAAAATTAGATACACGTGACAACACACGTGATCTTGTAATCCGAGTCATCCCAGGAAGATGCGGATTCACGTACCTAACCTCTAATGAGGGAGAAAAGGTACCAATAGCTTACAAATCACATTTGTACACAAAGGCTGAAATAAAATTCAGTTCAACGGAGAAAATTCTAACTGCGGTTCAGACTGCTGTAGCGAAAGAAAGGCCCCTAGCACAAGGTAAACGAATAATAATCGTAACACCAATTCCGGCTTTAGAAGCGGTAACTAAAGCAAGCATTCCTAATGCTAAAGCTTTGCATCCGAGATGGATTCAGTGGGTTAATTCTCTTGCTGCAACAGACGTAGTTTACGAATTTGATCCTAACTTAAAAACACAGGAATTTTTACAATATGAATACGAATGTCCTCTGCCAATTGAAATCCTGCCTCTCGAAGAATACGGAAGTATTATATATACTGACGGATCAGCACAACCCGCAGTTGGGGGTAAGCAAGCTTACAGTGCTGCGTGCGCGATTGTTAAAGGTCGCTGGCACAAAGGAAAATTTAGACCATTGGTCACTAAAACACAATCTCTAGGAGATTGCTCGGCTCAACGAGCTGAATTAGTAGCATTTAAGATGGCGCTAGAAAATACTGATCGCGAATTCCCCACACTAATAGTGTGCGATTCTTTTTATTGCGTACAATCTTATAATGAATACTTGCAGAATTGGGTGGAAAATGGTTTCAAAGATGCAAAAGGTGGCACAATAAAGCATAAAATGCTTTGGGAACAGGTAGTTCTTTTACAAAAAGAACTACAAAAGACTCACGTGATACATACACTGAGTCATCAACGTGATGGCGTTCACGTTGCAGGGAATTCATTGGCTGATGAAGCCGCGAAGGCAGCTGTGCAAACGGCTTCCGTAGCCGCGATAACTCGGTCACAAACAAAAATAGACAGCGATGTTCTACAAGCTGTCAGTGCGTCAGTAAAAAATGATAAGAAAACACTCCCAAAAGGCTTTCCTGAAAAGTACTTGTACTTAACGGATACAAATAATGTTCCTTTTGCTCGAATCCCTGGAGTGGGGGATAGAGTAATTCCAAACAAGGAACACAGACTAGGACTAATAAAAGCGGCACACGAAGGGCTTGCTTCTGCACACGCTGGCATTTCTGCAACAGTATCACTATTAAAACAGAGATATTGGTGGCCTCGCTTGAGAATACAAACTAAAAAGTATGTATTGGAATGCGACATATGCCAAAGGATAAAAGTTTCAACAGTGAAACGACCAGCGCAGACACCCCTTCTCATCTCGGATAAACCATTTGCATGCATTTACCTGGACCACTGTGGTCCCCTACAAAGGGACGGTAACTATAGATATATCATGGTAGCAGTGGATTCCTGTACGAGGTTCATATGGATGTGGCCCCAGCGCTCGGCTGACGCTAGAACGGTTATAAAAGATTTGCGAGTCTTTATCGGCACATACGCAATTACCACGTTCCATTCTGACCAGGGTCCTGCTTTCAGCTCTCGAGCTTATAGGGAGGCCATGGCCAGCATGGGAATTGGGTTGCGGTATTCTTGTCCGTCGCATCCCGAAGGGAATAGTGTGGTAGAAAGAAAAAACCGGGACATAAAGCAATCTATAACAGCGAAGGTATTAGGTTCAGGCGCTGGGTGGGTCAAACATTTAATAAGTGTCCAGACTAGTCTTAACAACATGCCAAGAAATTCTCTAAAAGGTTTCAGCCCATACGAACTATTGTTCGGAATAAGAATGCGCGTTCAGGACCTCGATAGTCAGATGTCAGTGGTACAAAAAGAAACAAAGAAGTTTGAAGTAAAAGACCGTTTGGCTGTTTTACAGGAACTGAATGAAACAAGAAAATCATTAAGCAACATAAAGTTAAAGCAACAGCCAAGTACCACTGACGAGGCACCACCCGCAACAGCCCCAGCAAGGCCTGTCTGGATTCCAAAGATTGGGGATCTAGTCAGAGAAAAAATCGCGGTTAAGAAGGAATTTGGGCCTTCTTACAGAAAAGCAGTACCTGTCTTAGCAGTCACCGGAACAAGATCAGTTGTGCTACCGCCCCTTGCTGGTAAAAAGGAGAACAGAGTCGTGTCCATCGACCTGGTAAAACCACAAGCATGTGGCCTATAATCAACAGTAGGCCCAGTGGACTCCCAAGAAACAACAGAATACCCAAACTTGCAACAATCCAAGAGGTTCAAACTGAAAGACTAATCACATTCGATCAGCCTGCAGTACACAATGAAGGACTATGCAATACAGCCATGGAACTCGTGCCTCTTGAAACACAGATTGAAACAGTTCGTCAAGAAACAACACCAGTCTACAATGATGTGGCATCAGAAAGTGCTACCGAGAGACAGATTGAAAGAACAATCCCATCAATTGACAGAACTGCCTCTGGTTATTTCATCAACTTCGACAACTTCTCTGAAGATTTAAATGACCCCGAAGTGATGCCAGAAACAAAAAAGTCTTTTAAAGAAAAAGCAACGGAACTCTTTCATCAACTGAAGGAAATCTACCTCATTTCCCCTTGGCTAGAGTTCTGGTTCGGTCTAGGTGTATTTTTCCTCCTGCTTTGGCTCATCATGGTACTGTGTTTGGGAAAATTCATTGAAGGAAAATATATTACAATGGACACAGCAAGTCAGAACATCAACCTAGTCCTGAAACCACACAGATCATCCCACGTGAAGAAAAGAGAACTGTCAACAGTAAATGTCACAGCAATTCCAATACCTGGTGGGGTAGTATGGGAGAAAACAGACTATGAGATCTATGGTCCGGTCGAAATCCTGAAGTATCCTCATCAACTAAAGGTTTCCTTAAGTGACTTTGTTACACCTAGTACATTCTCTGATGATTGGGACTTTAACAGTATTAATGACATGATGTCTGATTTAGTAATGTCAGCTAGATTCACAGATCATGATTATTTACAAGGTTCATCTAGTTATGAGCAGTTATTCTGTTACACCCACTATGGGGATCATTACTTGCATAAATCTGCACAGCCTAGAAATGTTTTTATGTATAATCAATGGGAACATTGTTCTACACCACCTAAAAGCAGTTCTAAAGCATTTTTTGAGAAATTCAAATATTTTTCAGGGTTTAACACCAGTGATGCAGAAACGTTTTATTACAAACTGTTAGATAAAACAGGAATGAAAACAATGCTGACAAATTCAAAATTGATATATTCAGAAGCATTTTATGACAAAATGATGACATTTGGTTTTGATTATTGGAAAAATAATATTGAAACGAAATCAATTTGGGGTACAAAAGATTGGCAGGTGCAAGGCATAGAAGCACTGTTTAGAACCTGCATGATACCAGAACAAATGTTATTTTTAAATGACACTGTACACCAAACATCTTGTCTTGGCCTAGCCAAAAACAAAGAAATGAAAACACCGTCTATACCAAAGCCAATAGCTGAGAATGCAACTGCAGATAATGAGTTAGACGTGTCACACATTTTACATTTCAACAGAACACATCCTGATTGGAAAAAATGGTTAATCTGGCCTACCGACACAAATAGCTGTCAAGATAGGTTCCTGAACAAAACACAGGGTTTAAAAATGACCAGATTAGACTCGAGATATTCCCAGAGACAACATCCAGGAATTATAACTACATACAGT
The DNA here is from genome assembly GCF_964263255.1 of Lissotriton vulgaris. Taxonomy (NCBI): domain Eukaryota; kingdom Metazoa; phylum Chordata; class Amphibia; order Caudata; family Salamandridae; genus Lissotriton; species Lissotriton vulgaris. The sequence continues at coordinate 712,966,540 of NC_141691.1, forward strand.
GTAGGCAAACTCTGCCTAGAATGGCTAACTACATCCACACTGGCTGAAATTAAGCAACACTTGTCTTTATTAAAAGATGGTGCTGATTTGCGCGATTTCATTCTTGGACCACGCAAACAGCGTCAAAAGCGTTTCATAGCGACCAGCATCTATGCAGCTTACAACGAGGCTTGGAAAGTAAAGCAAATTGAAACTGCTGAAAAGATACGAGAAATTGATCGTATTAATTTGGAAAAATCACTTTCTGTGGTAGACAATGGGTTAATGACTCTGTCTTCCAGAATATATTCTTTGGACAATATTGTATCATCTGCCTTTGATGTGATAGACAGAGATTTGCTAATGTTACAACATGGCCAGTCTCAATTACGCTCTATTATAGAATTAGGCTGGACGCTGCAAAATCTTCGTTCAGGCTATGTGCCTTGGCGTTTGATAAACACAACGTCATTATTTTCCATTTTTAACCTTACTGATAAACAGATCAGTTTGGCACAGAAAGGAGCAGACTATACAATCTTGAGCATCGAAAAACTCGAGAGATTATCATTGACAATGTCAGAGAGCCCTGTCATTGAATGGATAATACACGGAATTATCACAATTCCGATAACAACTTTCCGCTTTAAAAAATGCCTTGAATACATACCTGCTGGCCAATATGAACAATTGGGTAAGGGATATGTTAAATCCGAATGGAAATTACCATACACTCATTCTTGCTATAGTGACAGCGACAAAAATGTATTTCTTAGTGGTGACAACTGTAAACACTCACTAAGCGGTATACTTTTGTGTCAGGGTATTAATTTACACGGAGCATGTGATGGCAATTCAAACAACCTTTCATGCCACCAGCTAGTCACACCTGCAACTCAGATAGAGCCCTTCTTTATGCAACTCGCAAACGGGAGTTACATTCTTAGAACGGATCACAGGTGCTGTGGCCTCGCGCCCGGACTAAGTTATCTAGTAGAAGTAACGTCCATGGTCAAATGTTGTATGCAAGCATTGTTTCCGAGCGGGCCTCCAGACACAGTGACTCCCCTCTGGCCTCGTCTGAATCTCTATTCTATACGAATTGATACATTAAGCAAAATGAAATCTGTGCTTTTACAGACAACAGTGCCTATAACGTCATCTAAAGAGACGTATGATCTTCTAGTCGCAAGGACGGCTACTGAGGTCCATGACCTTTTATCAACAAATTGCCCCGTGCATTTCGTACAAATGCTCGAGCAACTCTTTAACATGTCTAGTGCTACGAGCATCCCAGGCATATTTAAGACAGTCTTTACGGGACTGCTAACACCCTTCCAGGCAATTTTGGGAATCTTTCCTAATTTTGTGCACTCCATCTTTGGTGGTATTCCACTATTTTTTGGACTCATCGCAGGGATTCTATTTTTGACCATCCTGCTACGTTATGGCAAACCTCGGCTCAGACATAGCTCCCATGGGAATGGAAGAAACAATCCTAGCAATGCGCTACAGGGACAGGATAACTAACGTCCTCGGATTGGCCAGGCTGAGAGATCTAAACATGACCTGGTTCCTTTCATTCAGACCGATATGGCAAAATTGCATTTTACCTGTGCTACGGTGTATGCTTTGCGGCGAGGAATGCGTGTTGGACATCTGTCTTTCACTTCCATCAGCAGTACCAATGGACGTCGATACTTTGCTAAGTCCAATAACGGCTCACGCATTGTGTTGTCCCCAGCGGCTACCAATCCTGATGACGGCATTCGTGGAGACTCCTGTACTACAGCCAAGTGGTAACAGTGGAGCGAGTGACAAAAGCAACATCATCCAGGTACAACGTTCTGTGAGCATTGCTGGTCCTGCCTTCGATGACAGCAATCATTCTCACACCTGCCAAGTTACAGCGCTATCTAATTTGGTTGAACTATCACCTGATTTTGTAGACCAATTCTTTGCGAGCCTGTCTGATACGATGTTCTCACCAACAGAGAAACAATAACTTTTGAGAAGCTTTCCGACACACAGCGTTCCCATGAACTCTGAATTCGGCCTTCAGTTTTGATCAACAAAAAACTGCCAGGAGCTTTGGTAAACTGATTTTTCTTTGAATGGACAATTTTTCAAATATTGACCCTTTTCTTTTTGGCACGAACATTCTTTGCTTAACGTAAAAACTATTCTTAGAGAACAGAAGCTTCACACTTCTATTTCTAAACACATCTAGAGACATAACAACATTACACCAGCCTCTAGCACACATTATTACAATGCATTTTTATGTGATGATTTATCTCGCATTTCTTCTGTCAGAGATACTTCATGTGTAATTCTTTATGCATAATCGTTCATTGATTTCATATGCAATAATTTTTTGAATGATTACTATGCTTTTAAAAAAACGTACAGTACCTAAATTCCATGTATTACAAGTACGCCTATTTCGAATGCATTTATGTATTTTGGGGTGGGCTATGTTACACAATGTTACACATGCATCTAATTGCTTAGTTTTAGTAATTTTGATGGACATGAATTCGTGGAGTGGGTGTCATGTGCTTATCTAGGTTCCTGATCGATACTGTGACCTTATGCCCCTATTCGGCTATAAAGCCCTTTATTCCCTAAATTGGCATAACCGTTCAAGTACGATTTTCTGTAAAGTCATCTCTGGCCTCACACGAGCAGAGCCACAGAGCCACATTCCAGCATGACTCTCTGCTACTTCCTTTGCGACCAATTAGTGCAATGACAGAGCAGCAGTCACTATCTGATATTCCTAGATAACACTCCGAGTTCTTCAACAAGATAAAAACTTAGCAAACCTGGAAATCCCCGCTTGCTATGTTTTGATTAGTAATAGAACTCTAATGAGCAACTGATAGCTGCCACTTCCTAGTGACATCTTTAATTGACGTCTTATGTCCAGCAAACTTGCGTCAAACCCGGCACCTGTCAGGTATAAATATTACCAACGTTGCCTTAAGCAATGAGCGAACATGTTGCTGATGCCAGCTGCCTGCATGACCCCGTGTTGGTAAAAACTAGCACTCTGTCGCTGCAGCCTGCTATCCTGTGGTGGTGAAGCTACTGATTACCATTATCGCCGCTACAGCGCGACCTATGGTGCAGTACGCTTGAGGAGCCGTGCAGCCGTCCTCTGCGAAGACATCCAGCCCAGCTGCCCGCGGACGCTGTCACCCCTCCTTCCTCCAGACGCGCTGAGAGAAGCCGCTGCCTTTCTCGTGCAGAGAAATCCAGTCCCGGCGCTTCCAGTTTACCCTCGCAGGTGACTGGGATATCGAGAGAGACCCCTGAAGGAGATACCAATCCTCCATCATTCTATTCAGAGGTATGGTGTTGACTAAACCCTTAAACGAGAATTCTTGAAACAAACCTTGGCAAAACCAACTTAACTTAAGCTACTTACTTACTCCCCTTCTCACGTGTTAGGCCTAGGTCAGGCACACTGGGGTAGGCTTAGTTAGAAGCACCAGTTGAGTATGTTAGCCTAATGTATATATGACTGTATATATGTTTTATTACTTTTAAACCATTGTATGGCTAAGAAACCATATCAATGCTTTTACAGTTCTATTTCGCTATTCTTATCTTACTGTACGTACTTTTCATAATAACAGTTATTGCAATTGTGGCAATACATTTCTCTTGTACGAGAAGAAAGACTGTTCAATAAATGTTAACCCTTTATTGATACACGCCCGTCTCTCTATTCTCTACATACTGTGAAAGTAAACTGCACTAGACTGACTGAGTGAAATCTATGTCTATTGTTTCACACGACCCTAGAGATCGACTCTTGATCTGAGGAGCAAAGTTGTCATGTTGCACGGTTGTTGGAAAGCTGAATCCCTTCTTGTCTGTGCCAAGGAAGCTGATCACTTCCTATGCAGAGAAGAAAGTTTCCAGTGACCTCTGAGCTAGTTGGTAACACAACCCAATTAAGTTTAGCATAGTCAGTGGAGGCCTGGAATATAGCCAGTTCCACGTCGATACTACTGTTTATGTTATTCCAATGCGCAGGGCCTAGTGGGAAACTAGGAACTACACTACATTAGAAATTGTCAGGCAAATTTTCAAAATCACTCCACGAGCGCTCTGCAGCTAGGCCCTAACTTCCCTTTGCCACCATGAATTTGCTTCAAACCTCTTGCAATCAAAAGTATCCATACCCAGCAGTGCTCCAAGACCCCAAAACCCACCCCAAACACCAGGAACCCCCCCAAAGAGGCCCCAAAAACACAAAAGAGAGCGAAAACTACAAAAAGTGAAAAGCTTTTTCACCATGTATTTTATCCAAAACACATCTATCTGGTATTAGACCTTCCCAGCAATGGCCCCAGACCCGTCAACCCAGGCGAAAAGAAGTGGAAGACCCCCAAACAGCCAAAAATCAAAACTACAAAAATGGGGACTTAGAAATTTTCAGGCAAATTTCCAAAATCACTCCACGCGCGCTCTGCAGCTAGGCCCTAACTCCCCTTTGCCACCATGAATTTGCATCAAACCTCTTGCAATCAAAAGTATCCATACCCAGCAGTGCTCCAACACCCCAAAACCCATTCCCAAACACCAGGAACCCCCCCAAACAGGCCCCCCAAAACATGAAAGAGAGCGAAAACTATAAAAAGTGAAAAACTTTTTCACCATGTATTTTATCCAAAACACTTTTATCTGGTATTAGACCGTCCCAGCAATGGCCAAAGACCCGTAAACCCAGGTGAAAAGAAGTGGAAGACCCCCAAACAACCTAAAAGCAAAACTACAAAAATGGGGACTTACAAATTGGCAGGCAAATTTCCAAAATCACTCTATGCGCGGTCTGCAGCTAGGCCCTAACTCCCCTTTGCCACCATGGATTTGCTTTAAACCTCTTGCAATCAAAAGTATTCATGCCCAGCAGTGCTCCAAGACCCCAAAACCCACCCCCAAACACCAAGAACCCCCCAAACAGGCTCCCAAAAACAGGAAATAGAGCAAAAACTATAAAAAGTGAAAAACTTTTTCACCATGTATTTTATCCAAAACACTTTTATCCAATATTAGACCTTCCCAGCAATGGCCCCAGACCAGTCAACCCAGGCGGAAAGAAGTGGAAGACCCCCAAACAGCCAAAAACCAAACTACAAAAATGGGGACTTAGAAATTTTCAGGCAAATTTCCAAAATCACTCCACGCGCGCTCTGCAGCTAGGCCCTAACGCCCCTTTGCCACCATGAATTTGCTTCAAACCTCTTGCAATCAAAAGTATCCATACCCAGCAGTGCTCCAAGACCCCAAAACCCACCCCCAAACACCAGGAAACCCCCAAACAGGACCCAAAAACACGAAAGAGAGCAAAAACTATAAAAAGTGAAAAACCTTTTCACCATGTATTTTATCCAAAACACTTTTATCCAGTATTAGACCTTCCCAGTATTGGCCCCAGACCCGTCAACCCAGGCGGAAAGAAGTGGAAGACCCCCAAACCGCCAAAAAGCAAAACTACAAAAATGGGGACTTGGACATTTTCAGGCAAATTTCCAGAATCACTCCACGTGCGCTCTGCAGCTAGGCCCTAACTCCCCTTTGCCACCATGGATTTGCTTCAAACCTCTTGCAATCAAAAGTATCCATACCCAGCAGTGCTCCAAGACCCCAAAACCCACCCCCAAACAGGCCCCCCAAAACACAAAAGAGAGCGAAAACTATAAAAAGTGAAAAAATTTTATACCATGTATTTTATCCAAAACACTTTTATCCGGTATTAGACCTTCCCAGCAATGGCTCCAGACCCGTCAACCCAGGT